>NC_071405.1:16429881-16734562 GCF_017976375.1 Cuculus canorus
TTGGTGGCTCCTCTTGCCCCCTGGTAGGTGGTTGTTGGGGTGCGACCGCTTATCCCACACCCAAGAAGCTCACCCACATCCTTCTCCCTCAGCGTCACCGCCAGCGGCCAGGTCATTGGCTGCGCTTCCGGTTGCCAGGCCATCGTGGACACCGGCACCTCGCTCCTGGCTGTGCCCAACACTGCCCTGAACAACATCGTTGCCAGCCTTGGTGCCAGCTCCAACGGCCAGGTGAGGCCCCAGGGGAGCAGCGGATGGTCTGTGGGGTTCCCCATCGCTCCCCAGGCTGTGGGCTCCCTCCTGCGGTAGCCACTGACCGCCACCTTCCATGTGTCCCCTGCAGATCAGCTGTGATGCCATCAGCACATTGCCCACCATCTACTTCAACCTCAATGGCAACAGGTTCCCAGTGCCACCCAGTGCCTACGTGATAGAGGTGAGCATCCTGCCAGGAATGGGATTGGAAGTGGGATGGGGATTGGAGTTGTAATTGGGATTGGAAGTGGTTCAGGACCTGGTAACCTCCATGTGTTTGATTGCAGAGCGATGGATACTGCAGCCTCGCCTTCGAAGGCTTGGACATCCCCACCGAGTCTGGCGAGCTCTGGATCCTCGGAGACGTCTTCATCCGCGAGTACTATGTGATCTTCAACAGGGGCAACAACATGGTGGGACTGTCCCCGCTGTCCTAAGCGCTCCGCCATTCCGGGGACAGGCAGCGCATCCCACTGCCACTGCGTCCCCAGCTTGGTGGCTGGCCCTTGACCAGCACTGCCTTCCCCTCCTGCCACAGCCACCGAGCACAATAAAGCCGTGGAGAAGCATCTCTGTGTTGTGCCTCTCTGGGAAGGGCTGGCTGGGTCGCTCTGGGGCAGAGAATCATGGAATGGCTCAGGCTGGAAAAGACCTCAAAGCTCATCCAATTCCACCCCCTGCCATGGGCAGGGACAACTCTCACAGGATCAGGGGCTCCAAGCTCCATCCAACCTGGCCTTCAACACCTCCAGGGATGGGGCAGCCACTGCTGCTCTGCGCAACCTGGGCAGGGCCTCCCCAGCCTCATGGTGAAGAATTTCCTCCTGATGTGCACAGGGCCACTGTTTTCCATACCCATGCCATGAGGTGGCTGTGGCTGTTGGTGGTTAGGTGGGATGGAGGAGGTTAGAGGACTCACATCGGAGCAGGACAGGAGCACGTCTCTGCCCCTGCCAGCATCCAATGCCCGTGTTTGGGTCTGGAGGACCCAGAGCTGGGTCCCATCTTGGGGCTGTGGGTGCTTTTTGCTGCTCATCACCACCTCTCCTTGCTGGACACCACTTAGATAAAGCCCTAGGAAGCTCTTAGGGGCCATGGACGTGGCTCTTCACACCTCCCTGTGTAGAGCTGACCTCCGGGAGCCTCTTCACAAGGACAACACCAAGCTCAGCACCTCGTGAACGCTTCCCAGGACCAGGAACTTTGCTCAGGTCAAGCCCTTGGAAAAGTCTCCACTGGGAGCAGCTGAAATCGGATGTTGGCCCCAAGAAACCCTTTGTGCCCCACTCAGCTCCATTCCCTCAGGATAAACCAGCAGCCACGGGGACCATCCTGTCCCCAAGCCATGCTTGGAGGGGCTGAGCACCTCCAGCACTGCCCTCCTCATCCCAGGGGAACCCCAAAATTCCTCCGAGTTGGGATCAGTGGATTCAAGCAGGAACAGGACAGGGATAGATACCAGGATGACTTTATTGGTGGCCAGGAGGGCACCTCGTCCCCTCCCCAGGGGTTCAGGCGGCTCAGGGCACCCCAGGAACATCTCCCAGCCCCACATCGTGCACCTGGAAAGCTGGGAAGGTGGTGATGGGGCTGATCCTGCCCCCCAGTCCTGCCTCAGTGGGGCGGTGAGGGGCTGGAGGACCTCAGCACCTTGACGTATATGGGATCCACTCAGCTTCTGCCTGAGGGAGGCAGTGCCCGGGCACCCATGGGAGTGGGGATGGAGCCCTGGGAGTGGGGATGCACCCCTGGTAGTGTGGATGGAGCCCTAGGAGTGGGGATGGACCCCTGGGTGTGGAGATACAACCCTGGGAGTAAGGATGGACCCCTGGGAGCGGGGATAGACTCTTGGGAGTCAGGATGTGCTTGTGGGAAAGGGGATGGACCCGTGGGAGTCAGGATGCACCTGTGGGAGTGGGGTGGACGCTTTGGAGTGGGGACACGACATCTGTTCGCAGCTCAAGTCCTTGAGTTGGCAGCGACGGGGAGAGGTCATAGAATCATGGAATGGGAAAGGAGATAAACCCATCCAGTTCCAATCCCAGGAACACCTGCCACTGGGTCAAGGGCTCCAAGCCCCATCCAACATGGCCTTCAACACCTCCAGGGATGGGGCAGCCACCACTGCTCTGGGCAACCTGGGACAGGACCTCCCCACCTTCACAGCAAAGCATTTCCGCCTAAGATCTCATCTCCATCTCCCCTCTTCCAGCTTCAGACCCTTCCCCTCATCCTGTCCCTGCACCCACCGATCCAGAACCCCTCCCCAGCTCCTCTGGAGCCCTTTCAGTCCTGGAAGCTGCTCTAAGGTCTCCCCGGAGCCTTCTCTTCCCCAGGCTGAACAACCCCAACCCTCTCAGACTGGCCTTGGTCAAGAGGTGCTCCAGCCCTCGCATCATCTTTGTGGCCTCCTCTGCACTCGCTCCAACAGCTCCATGTAATCCCTGATCTGAGGACTCCAGAACTGGATGCAGGGCTCCAGGTGGGTCTCAGAGAGTGGAGCAGAGGGTCATAATCCCCTCCCTCCCTGCTGGTCCCACTGCTCTGGATGCAGCCCAGGACACGGGTGTTTTCTGGACTGGGAGCAAACGTTGCCAGCTCCTGTTGAGCCTCTCCTCCCCCAGCACCCCAAGTCCTTCTCCTCAGGCCTGATCCCACTCACAGCATCCCCCATCCTGGATTGAAACCATAGACTACACTGACCCAGATGTAGAACTTTGCCCTTGGCCTTGATGAACCTCATGGGTTCATGGATTCAAGTTATAGAACCATAGAATCATTAGGTGGGAAAAGATCTTTTGAGGTCATCAACCCCAACCGTAAAGTTAGGGATCATGAACCACCCTACCATCCATTCCCCAGTCCCACAGACACCCCACAGATACCCCACTGCTCACCTGGCAGGTACAGCGCATGCAGGGCTGTCCCTCAGGGATGAAGGTCTGCCTGTTCACCACCTTCCTCCCCTGGTAGTTGTAGTCTATGCAAAGGAGCACATGTTGAGGGGCTCAAGAGGTTCTAGGGGTCCCTTAATCCCCCTAAAACCTCATCTCCGTCTCCTACCGTTACAGACGGGGCAGCACTCGCCCTCGGGGTGGAAGGGGTAGGTGCAGAAGATGGCACAGTCCACAGACGAATAGGCCACCGAGCCCAGCTGCGAGAGACGGGAGAGACGCGCGAGGGCCGGGCGTTAGCGCCTGCCAGGATGGGCTGGGGAAAAAAAAGGGGGCAACCCTCAAACACCGAGGAGCTTTTTTCCTTCAACGGTGGGAAAAACTGGGACTCCACCCATGGAGCAGAAGCCAAAAGCATTTCGGGGTGCCCAGCGCAGCCCTCACCAAGCAGATGCAGCTGAGAGAGGGGTCCAGGACAGAGGGGAAGGTCTCGTTGTTGTAGAAGATCCTTCCCATGTAGGTGCAGCCTACGAAGAGGAAGGAAAGGGGATCTTGGGGTCCTCGTGTGGCTCAAGAACCCCTTGGAGATCCCTCTGCTTAAGGCCAGGCTTCTTGGGTCTGGTCTGGGATGCAGAGGAACCATCGTCCATCACCTGCCGAGCAGTTGGGGCAGCAGTGCCCAGGGATGAGGATGGGGTAGGGACAGGTCTTCACGCAGTCCGTCCTCTTGCAGCTCACCGAGGGTTTAAAGCCAAGGAGCTGCCAGGGACCATGGCCACGAGCAGCCCGGCATCCCGAGGGAAAGGAGGAGGGGGCCAGGAGCTGTGCGCTGGGGCAGAGGCGGGGAGGAGAGCTGAAGCAGAGCAGGTTCTCATTCACCTGGCAGATGCATAACTCACAGGGATCACCTGGAGACCAGATCTGTTCGGTGGGAAACTCCACGCTGTTGTCATACATGAAGTAACCTGCAGGATACGGGGTAGGAGGGAACATGGGCACCCGGAGCACATCACCCTCCTCTGTGCACGGCTGGACGTGGGTGTAGTTCCCATTCTGTGCTCTCTCCACCTCAAATGCTGTGCATCCCCCCAGTGCCAGGCCAATCCCTCCACACCCCCACATCCTGCTCTCCTCTTTCCCCTGCCCTCCCTATCCCAGGTGGCCCTGACATCCACCATCCTTGTCCCCAGCTCTCCCACAGATCCCACCCTCCTTGTGCCCAGATATTCCCCACATCCAACCCCTCCGTCTCCAAAGGTCCCAAACATCACACCCTGCCTATCGCAGATGTCCCCTACGTCTTGTCCTTGTCCCCAGCACTTCCCCCCATCCCACTCTCCATCCTCCACATCCCACTCTCCCCAGCCCCAAGTGTTCCCACATCCCATCATCCCTGCCCTCAGGTGTCTTCCATATCCCAAGTGCCCCCACATTCTGTTCCAACTGTTCCCTACATCCCACTCTCCCTATCCTAGCTGTCCCAGTCATCTCACTCTCCCTATATCCTAATGTCCCCGGATCCCATCCTTCCTGTCTCCCTCATCCCACTCTCCCTGTCCCAAGCTGTCCCACCCATTTCAACCTCCCTGTCCACAAGTGTCCCTACAACCTGCCCCCCTGTCCTCTACATCCTGCTCTCCATGTCCCCAGGCATCTCCCACATCCCGCTCTCCCTATCCCCTATATCCCAGTCTCCCTGTCCCCAACTGTCCTCCCCATCCCACCATACCCAACCCCAAGCATTTCCCACTCATTATCAGGATGAGCATCACTGGAGGACACCATGGAGGCAGCTCACCCCGAGGAGTTGTGTTCTGCTCAATCAGTGTGCCAGCTAACAACTTTCCCTTAAACAGACGGAAATCCACCCGGCATCGCCAGCACCTCCAAACCTGCCCTAGAAGAGAGGACACCGACCATTCCGCTCCCCTGCTGAATTGCTTCTCGTCCACAGCCACCAGTTGCCTCCCATTCCCTGCAGTGGGGCTGGACTATGGAACATTTCCACCTTCCAGTAGGACCTTTCACTCCATCATAGGCTTTCTGATCATAGAGTCATGGATTGATTTGGCTTACAAGACACCTCAAAGTCCATCCGGTTCCAACCCCACTTCCATGTCTGGGGAAACGTCCCACTGGATCAGGGTCCCCAATCCCCATCCAACCTGGCCTTCAACACCTCCAGGGATGCCCTCCTGGGCAACCTGGGCCAGGGCCTCCCCACGCTTACAGAAAAACAACTCTCCCTAAGATCTCATCTCCATCTCCCCTCTTGCAGGTTCAAACCCTTCCCCTTGTCCTGTCCCTGCACGCCATGACGAATAACTCCAATAGCTCCATGTCCTCCCTTTGCTGAGGACTCCAGAACTGGAAGTGGGGCTCCAGGTGGATCTCTCATAGCGGAACAGAGGGGCAGAATCCCCTCCCTCCCTGCTGGTCCCACTGCTCTGGATGCAGCCCAGGACACGGGTGGTTTCTGGGCTGGGAGCACACATTGTTGGCTCACGTTGAACTTCTCCCCCAGCAATCCAAGCCCTTCTCCTCGGGGCTGCTCCCAATCCATTCTCCTCTCAGCCTCTGTTTGTGCTTGGGAATGCCCCGACCCAGGTGCAGGACCTTGTGCTTGGCCTTGAACTTCATGAGGTTTGTACAGGCCCACTTGTCCAGCTGGTCCAGGTCCCTCTGGATGTCATCCCTTCCCTCCCTGATGAGGCACAGCAACACATGCCCCGGGCATCTGGCTTTGCATAGCTCCAACCACCACCTCCCACTGCCCACACCAGCTCCTGTGGACCTCCTAATGCATCACGTACCCCAGCATGGAGAACGTGGCAAGCCTGGCAGCTCCTGAGCTGCCTCCTTGGACGAAGCCCTGGCTCTCAGTCCTTGGAGGGCAAATGGGTGTGAAGGTGGGAGCTCTCACAGCTCTCCAAACTTCCTCCCATGAGTGCTGCCAAGTTCTGCAGAGGTAGAGCATTTGCCTCCCACCACTGCCAAGGTGCAAGGGAGCTTCCAAAGGGCTCCCAGCATGAGGTGATCAAGCAAATCTCAGCTCTGAAACCGTCTTCTTTAGGAGCGGGATTTGCAGAAGCTCGAGGAGTTCACCATGAGCCCTTGTGCCAGATGGTGAAACTCTGTGCAGTGGTGAAAGTCGCTGGGTGCTGTGGCGAAGAGGGCTTTTCCCACCAGGTACAGCAGTTTCCCTGCGTGCAGACACCCAGCGTGCTGGGGCAAAGATGCCATCTAAGAGCCCTTTGGAGCAGTCCCAGTGCAGCTTCTACAAGTAAAGGTTTTCCACGTGTAGCGCTGCAAGGACGTGTTTGCAGCCAACCTGTTCTTTCCTTCAGCTTCTTATCAGCACAAGGCGCTGTGATGGAGGCCAGGTCAGCTGGTGCAGCACCAGGCGCCTCTGACGCAGCCCCGAGCGGGCGACCTTGGTGTCATTCAACCAGTGGCATCCCAAGCTGGTCATTCCCTCAGCTGGTCCCAGTTCCACAAGCAGCACTGGGGTAGATGGAGATGGGTGAAGCCCCATCACAAGAGGGGCTACAAGTAAGCTGGGGAAGGGTTCTGTCAGAGAATATCAGGATACGATGAGGTAGAATGGATATAAGCTTAGATTTAGGTGAGATCTTAGAAAGAAATTCTTCACGATGAGGGCAGAGAGAGCCTGGCACGGGGTGCCCAGAGAAGTCATGGTTGCCCCATCTCTGGAGGTGTTCAAGACCAGGTTGGATGGGTCTTGGAGACCCTAATCCAGTAGGAGATGTCCCTGCCCATGGCAGGGACTTGCACTAGATGGTATCTAATGTGCCTTCCAAACCAAACCCTTCTAAGATCCGTGATTTTAAGCCAGATCCCAGCAGTGCCACCTCCACCATGCTCTGCCCAGGCTGACCCCAGGCTCCCGGAGTACGGCATGCTGGCTCCTACTCGGCTCATCCACAGTGGAGGACGGGGGCTTCCATCCTTGATGCTCCAGGGCAGGCGGACAGGGCCACGTGGTGTTGAACTCAGAGGAGCTGGCATCAGGAATGGAAAAAGCCGGTGACGAATGTCTGTGTTTGCCTGTTGGATGGAGGTGTGAAATTAAGCAAACTTACCCCGGCGTTGCCCCCGAGGCCCTGGCGCTGGCATTTGGTGGAGCCTCGTGTGCAAAGCCAGGCATGTGATGAAGCCGGGGCTCGACTGGGACCCATGGGTGGGCGCCCCTAGGCCACCCAGGTGGTGCTGCAGGAGAGTCACAACCCCTCCTAGAAACAGAGAATTACTTGGTTGGAAGAGAACTTTGAGATCATTAAGTCCAGCCATACCTGTCCACTACTAAAGCACATCCCTGAGCACCTCATCCACTCAGGTTTTGAACCCCTCCAGGGCTGAGGAATCCACCACCTCCCTGGGCAGACCAGGGGACGAAGGGAACCAAAGGACCAATGTTCCCATGCCAGCCGCACACCTCCATGCTGGCTCCACCCCGAGGAACCCTTGCAGGTAGGGATTCTGCTCTTCATAGGATGGTCCAAAGCAGCACCAGGACCCTACATACCACAGCTCCTTAGGGTTCCAACTGGAAAATCAGTGCCCATATCTACTGGTGCAGGATTTGGCTGTGTTTCCTTGGCCACGGTGTTGTTGTTGGCTTGTGTGACGCATGGGTAGTCAATGAGGGAAGGGACATGCCCATAAACAGCCTCAACAAGCCCCATGTTCCCCTTTTCCAACTTCCATTGCCTCCCCATCAGGATACAGACCAACTGGAGGATGCATCCCTACTTCCTGGCTGTGGTTGTTGACCCCAGTGAAGATGGAGAGGTCTCAGTTTGACATTCTCCTGCCGGTATCCCTTAAGGACATTGTGATAACTGCCCCTGGGTCGTTTGCTTTTCCTATCGGTGCCGCCAGCCAAACAACCACGGCTGGGATATAATGAGCTCGGCTGGAGCGGGTGACAGACTCAGTGTGCCACTGCACCTTGAGTGCTCAACTCCAAGCCACGATGAAGCTGCTCCTGCTTCTCAGCTTGGTAGCCCTGGCCCAGTGCCATGGCCCTAGGTAAGTTCTGGGCTCTTGGGGTGACCACCACAATCCTGAGGGCTCCCAGCAGGGATATGGGACAACCTGAACCCCTCGGTGGCCACGGCGAGGATGGGGCTGTGGGATGAGGTGGAGGTTGGAGGTCCCTGCGCAGATCTCACTGATGGGTGAGTTCCCGTCTCCCCGCATGCCAGGATCTCTCTGCGGCGAGGGAAGTCCATGCGGCAGGTCCTGGAGGAGAAGGGCTTGCTGGACCACTACCTGAAGGAGCACCCCTACAACCCGGCCGCCAAGTTCCTGGCCGCTGGCACCTCCACTGAGCCCCTGCAGAACTACCTGAATGTGAGCATGGCAGGCAAGCGGCTGACACCTGTGGGGCAGCCACGGGCCACTGAGCCAACCTGCTAGCCCCTTTCCCAGCCCACTAGCCCCTTTGCGATCTGGCTAGCCCCTTTCCCGACCTGCTAGCCCCTTACTCGTTCCCTTTACCCCTCACCTAACCCACTAGCCACTCACACATCCCCCTAGCCCCCAAGCTGACCTGCTAGCCTCTTACCCATCCCTGTAGCCCTTTACTTGACTCACTAGCCCCTTACCTCGCCCACTACCCCCTCACTCATTCCTGTAACTCATTATCCATCCTTCTAGTCCTTTATCCATGCCATTAGCCTCTTACTCATCCTACTAGCCCCTTACCCATACTATTAGCCCCATACCCATTCCTCTAACCCATTACCCATCCTGTTAGCCCCCTTACCTGACCCACTAAACCCTTACCTATCCTGCTAGCCCTTTATCCCTCCTGCTAGACACTTACCTGACCCACCAGCCCCTTACTTGTCCCCCTAGCCCCTTGCTCTTTCTTCTAACCTGTTACCCATCTCAGCAGACCCTTACCCATCCCGCTAACGCCTTACCCATCCCGCTAACCCCTTACCCATCCCGCTAACTCCTTACCCATCCCGCTATGACAGAATGAGTACTATGGCACCATCTCCATCGGTACCCCAGCCCAGGAATTTACCGTCATCTTCGACACCGGCTCCTCCAACCTGTGGGTGCCCTCCGTGTACTGCTCCAGCCAGGCTTGCAGTAGGTGTCCAGTAGCCATGTGGCAATGGGGGAAGGCAGGGGAAGCCCTGGGCTCATCCAAGCTGGCTCCAGGTGTACCTGTGGGAGTCTTAGAGACGAGGATGGCTCTGTCCTGTCTCTCCTGAGGGACATCAGGCAATCAGTACCACGTACTGGAGGGTCATCCTTGGTCCTTGAGGACAGGACAGACCGTGACCACTTCCCGTAGGCAACCACAACCGCTTCAACCCATCGGCTTCCTCCACCTACGTTGGCACCAATGAGACCGTTGAGATCGCCTATGGCACTGGCAGCATGACCGGCATCCTGGGCTATGACACCGTCGGCGTAAGATGGGGCACACCAACCTCCCCATCCCACGGGAACAGGGACACCGGGACACCACCTGCCCAAACCAACCTTCTTTCTCCATCTCCTCAACCAGGTTGCAGGCATCAACGTTGTCAACCAGATCTTCGGTCTGGCTGAGACCGAGCCAGGCGATTTCTTCTACTACAGCCCCTTCGATGGCATCCTGGGTCTGGCTTACCCAAGCATCTCCTCCTCTGGAGCCACTCCCGTCTTTGACAACATGATGTCAGAAGGTCTTGTGGCTGAGGACCTCTTCTCCGTCTACCTGAGCAAGTAAGCCCTGCCCAGAGCCACCCAGTCCTTGCTGGGGGTTCCCTCCTGTTTGCATCGCACGGGGGTTGGCTCCGGCACTGTTCCCCTGTGGTGTAATGTCCCATGGCTCCTGAGGGACATCTTTCACCACTGCCAGCATCGGAGGATGGCAGCAAGCACCCCTCAGTGCTATGGGTGCTATGGGGTGGTATGGGAAGGAACCTCAACTTAACGGACATCCCCTTGCAGCAACGACCAGAGCGGCAGCTTCGTCCTCTTTGGTGGCATCGATTCCGACTACACCACAAACGGCATCACCTGGATCCCCCTCTCTTCTGAATCCTACTGGCAGGTCACCATGGACAGGTAGTCCCTGAGCAGCCCACAGGCTTGGTGGCTCCCCTTGCCCCCTGGTAGGTGGTTGTTGGGGTGTGACTCCTCATCCCACACCCAAGAAGCTCACCCACACCCTTCTCCCTCAGCGTCACCGCCAGCGGCCAGGCAATCGCCTGTGCTTCCGGTTGCCAGGCCATCGTGGACACGGGCACCTCGCTCCTGGCTGTGCCCAACAACGCCCTGAACAACATCATCGCCAGCCTTGGTGCCAGCTCCAACGGCCAGGTGAGGCCCCAGGGGAGCAGTGGAGGGTCTGTGGGGTTCCCCATCGCTCCCCAGGCTGTGGGCTCCCTCTTGGGGTAGACACTGACCACCACCGTCCACGTGTCCCCTGCAGATCAGCTGTGATGCCATCAGCACATTGCCCACCATCTACTTCAACCTCAATGGCAACGGGTTCCCAGTGCCACCCAGTGCCTACGTGATAGAGGTGAGCATCCTGCCAGGAATGGGATTGGAAGCGGGAGAGGGATTGGAGTTGTAAATGGGATTGGAAGGGGTCCAGGACCTGGTAACCTCCATGTGTTTGGTTGCAGAGCGATGGATACTGCAGCCTCGCCTTCGAAGGCTTGGACATCCCCACCGAGTCTGGCGAGCTCTGGATCCTCGGAGACGTCTTCATCCGCGAGTACTATGTGATCTTCAACAGGGGCAACAACATGGTGGGACTGTCCCCGCTGTCCTAAGCGCTCCGCCATGCCGGGGACAGGCAGCGCATCCCACTGCCACTGCGTCCCCAGCTTGGTGGCTGGCCCTTGCCCAGCACTGCCTTCCCCTCCTGCCACAGCCACCGAGCACAATAAAGCCGTGGAGAAGCATCTCTGTGTTGTGCCTCTCTGGGAAGGGCTGGCTGGGTCGCTCTGGGGCAGAGAATCATGGAATGTCTCGGGCTGGAAAAGACCTCAAAGCCCATCTAGTTGGACCCCTTCCATGGGCAGGGACACCTGCGACAGGATCAGGGCCTCCAAGCCCCATCCAACATGGCCTTCAACACCTCCAGGGATGGAGCAGCCAACACTGCTCTGGGCAACCTGGGACAGGGTCTCCTCACCCTCACAGGAAAGCATTTCTGCCTAAGATCTCATCTCCATCTCCCCTCTTCCAGCTTCAACCCTTTCCCTCATCCTGTCCCTGCACCCCCCGATCCAGAGCCTCTCCTCAGCTCTCCTGGAGCCCTTTCAGTCCTGGAAGCTGCTCTAAGGTCTCCCCTCAGCTTTCTCTTCCCCAGGCTGAACAACCCCAACTCTCTCAGACTGGCCTTGGTCAAGAGGTGCTCCAGCCCTCGTAACATCTTTGTAGCCGCCTCTGCACTCGCTCCAACAGCTCCATGTCCTCCCTGATCTGAGGACTCCAGAACTGGATGCAGGCTCCAGGTTGGAATTTCAGAGAGTGGAGCAGAGGGTCATAATCCCCTCCCTCCCTGCTGGTCCCACTGCTCTGGATGCAGCCCAGGACGCAGGCGGTTTCTGGGCTGGGAGCAAACGTTGCCGGCTCATGTTGACCTTCTTGTCTCCCAGCACCCCAAGTCCTTCTCCTCGGGGCTGCTCCCACTCACAGCATCCCCCATCCTGGATTGAAGCCATAGACTGCCTCAACCAAGATGTAGAACTTTGCTCTTGGCCTTGTTGAACCTCATGGGTTCATGGGTTCAAGTTATAGAATCATAGAGTCATTAGGTTGGAAAAGATCTTTTGAGGTCATCAACCCCAACCGTAAATTTGGGGATGAACCATCCCTACCATCCATTCCCCAGTCCCACAGACACCCCACAGATACCCCACTGCTCACCTGGCAGGTACAGCGCGTGCAGGGCTGTCCCTCAGGGATGAAGGTCTGCCCGTTCACCACCTTCCTCCCCTGGTAGTTGCAGTCTATGCAAAGGAGCACGTGTTGAGGGGCTCAAGAGGTTCTAGGGGTCCCTTAATCCCCCTAAAACCTCATCTCCATCTCCTACCGTTACAGACGGGGCAGCACTCGCCCTCGGGGTGGAAGGGGTAGGTGCAGAAGATGGCACAGTCCACAGGCGAACAGGCCACCGAGCCCAGCTGCGAGAGACGGGAGAGACGCGCGAGGGCCGGGCGTTAGCGCCTGCCAGGATGGGCTGGGGAAAAAAAAGGGGGCAACCCTCAAACACCCAGGAGCTTTTTCCTTCAACGGTGGGAAAAACTGGGGCTCTGCTCTTGGGGTAGAAGCCGAAGGCATCTCGGGGTGCCCAGCGCAGCCCTCACCAAGCAGATGCAGCTGAGACAGGGGTCCAGGACAGAGGGGAAGGTCTCGTTGTTGTAGAAGATCCTTCCCATGTAGGTGCAGCCTACGAAGAGGAAGGAAAGGGGATCTTGGGGTCCTCGTGTGGCTCAAGAACCCCTTGGAGATCCCTCTGCTTAAGGCCAGGCTTCTTGGGTCTGGTCAGGGATGCAGTGGAACCATCGTCCATCACCTGCTGAGCAGTTGGGGCAGCACTGCCCGGGGATGAGGATGGGGAAGGGACAGGTCTTCACACAGTCCGTCCTCTTGCAGCTCAGCCGTCTGCCTGCAGAGGAGAAGACCTTGAGAGAGACCACAAGCTGCCCAAAACCACAGGGTTTAAAGCCAAGAGCTGCCAGGGACCATGGCCACGAGCAGCCCGGCATCCCGAGGGAAAGGGGGAGGAGGGCCAGGAGCCGTGCGCTGAGGCAGGGGCAGGGAGGAGACCTGAAGTTCCACTAGAACTCAGTGCTAGTTCCACTAGTCTTAGTTCCACTAGACTGGAGGCTGGCTGATTAGTGCCCATATACAAGAAGGGTTGCAGAGAGGATCCGGGGAACTACAGGCCTGTCAGTCTCACCTCAGTGCCAGGGAAAATCATGGAACAGGTAATCTTGAGTGCTATCCTGAAGCACATGCAAGAGAACCGGGTGATCAGGCCCAGTCAACATGGGTTTGCAAAAGGCAGATCTTGCCAAACTAACCTGATCACCTTCTATGACAAAATCACTCAACTACTGGATGGGGGAAAGGCTGTGGATGTAGTCTTCTTGGACTTCAGTAAAGCCTTTGACACAGTTTCTCACAGCATTCTGCTTATGAAACTGTCAGCCTCTGGCCTGGACAGGCGCACACTCTCCTGGGTTGAAAACTGGTTGGATGGCCGGGCCCAGAGAGTGGTGGTTAATGGAGTTCACTCCAGCTGGAGGCCAGTCACAAGTGGGGTTCCTCAGGGCTCGGTACTGGGTCCAGCCCTGTTCAATGTCTTTATCAATGACCTGGATGAAGGCATTGAGTGCACCCTCAGCAAGTTTGCAGATGACACTAAGCTGGGAGGAAGTGTTGATCTGCTGGAGGGTAGGGAGGCTCTGCAAAGGGATCTGAACAGGCTGGACCACTGGGCCGAGACCAATGGGATGAGGTTTAACAAGGCCAAATGCCGGGTCCTGCACTTGGGGCACAACAACCCTATGCAGCGCTACAGACTGGGGGAAGAGTGGCTGGAGAGCTGCACGGAAGAGAAGGACCTGGGGGTGTTGGTTGACAGCCGACTGAACATGAGCCAGCAGTGTGCCCAGGTGGCCAAGAAGGCCAACGGCATCTTGGCTTGTATCAGAAATGGGGTCACCAGCAGGTCCAGGGAGGTTATTCTCCCTCTGTACTCAGCACTGGTGAGACCGCACCTCGAATACTGTGTTCAGTTCTGGACCCCTCACCACAAGAAGGATGTTGAGGCTCTGGAGCGTGTCCAGAGAAGAGCAACAAAGCTGGTGAGGGGGCTGGAGAACAAGTCTTACGAGGAGCGGCTGAGAGAGCTGGGGTTGTTTAGCCTGGAGAAGAGGAGGCTGAGGGGAGACCTTATTGCTCTCTACAACTACCTGAAAGGAGGTTGTGGAGAGGAGGGAGCTGGCCTCTTCTCCCAAGTGACAGGGGACAGGACTAGAGGGAATGGCCTCAAGCTCCGTCAGGGGAGGTTCAGGTTGGATATCAGAAAAAAATTCTTCACAGTAAGAGTCATTGGGCAGTGGCAGAGGCTGCCCAGGGAGGTGGTGGAGTCGCCTTCCCTGGAGGTGTTTAAGGAACGGGTGGATGAAGTACTTAGGGACATGGTTTAGGGAGTGTTAGGAATGGTTGGACTCGATGATCCAATGGGTCCTTTCCAACCTTGTGATTCTGTGATTCTGTGATTCTGTGATTCTGTGATTCTGTGAAGCAGAGCAGGTTCTCATTCACCTGGCAGATGCATAACTCACAGGGATCACCTGGAGACCAGATCTGTCTGATGGGAAACTCCACGCTATTGTCATCCATGAAGCAACCTGGGGGATATGGGGTGGGGGGGAACAGGGGCACCCGGAGCCCATCACCCTCCTCTGTGCACAGCTGGACCTGGTTGTAGTTCCCATTCTGTGCTCTCTCTCTCCCTCAAATGCTGTGCAGCCCCCAGTGCCAGGCCAATCCCTAAACACCCCCACATCCTACTCTCCTCTTTCGCCTGCCCTCCCCATCCCAGGTGGCCCTGACATCCATCATCCTTGTCCCCTGCTGTCCCACAGATCCCACTCTCCTTGTGCCCAGGTATTCCCCACATCCAACCCCTCCGTCTCCAAAGGTCCCAAACATCCCACGCTGCCTATCGCAGATGTCCCCTACATCCTGTCCTTGTCCCCAGCACTTCCCCCCATCCCACTCTCCATCCTCCACATCCCACTCTCCCCAGCCCCAAGTGTCCCCACATCCCATCCTCCCTGTCCCCAGGTATCTTCCATATCCCAAGTGCCCCCACATCCTGTTCCCGCTCTCCCCTACATCCCACTCTCCCTATCCCAGCTGTCCCCGTCATCTCACTCTCCCCATATCCAAGTGTCCCCGGATCCCATCCTCCCTGTCTCCCCCATCCCACTCTCCCTGTCCCAAGCTGTCCCCCCCCCCATTTCAACCTCCCTGTCCACAAGTGTCCCTACAACCTGCCCCACTGTCCCCTACATCCTGCTCTCCATGTCCCCAGGCATCTCCCACATCCCGCTCTCCCTATCCCCTATATCCCAGTCTCCCTGTCCCCAACTGTCCTCCCCATCCCACCATACCCAACCCCAAGCATTTCCCACTCATTATCAGGATGAGCATCACTGGAGGACACCATGGAGGCAGCTCACCCTGAGGAGTTGTGTTCTGCTCAATCAGTGTGCCAGCTAACAACTTTCCCTTAAACAGACGGAAATCCACCCGGCATCGCCAGCACCTCCAAACCTGCCCTAGAAGAGAGGACACCGACCATTCCGCTCCCCTGCTGAATTGCTTCTCGTCCACAGCCACCAGTTGCCTCCCATTCCCTGCAGTGGGGCTGGACTATGGAACATTTCCACCTTCCAGTAGGACCTTCCACTCCATCATAGGCTTTCTGATCATAGAGTCATGGAATGATTTGGCTTAGAAGAGACCTCAAAGTCCATCCGGTTCCAACCCCACTTCCATGTCTGGGGAAACCTCCCACTGGATCAGGGTCCCCAATCCCCATCCAACCTGGCCTTCAACACCTCCAGGGATGCCCTCCTGGGCAACCTGGGCCAGGGCCTCCCCACGCTCACAGGAAAACAACTCTCCCTAAGATCTCATCTCAATCTCCCCTCTTGCAGGTTCAAACCCTTCCCCTTGTCCTGTCCCTGCACGCCATGATCAATAACTCCAATAGCTCCATGTCCTCCCTTTGCTGAGGACTCCAGAACTGGAAGTGGGGCTCCAGGTGGATCTCTCATAGCGGAACAGAGGGGCAGAATCCCCTCCCTCCCTGCTGGTCCCACTGCTCTGGATGCAGCCCAGGACACGGGTGGTTTCTGGGCTGGGAGCACACATTGTCGGCTCACGTTGAGCTTCTCCTCCCCCAGCACTCCAAGCCCTTCTCCTTGGGGCTGCTCCCAATCCATTCTCCTCTCAGCCTCTGTTTGTGCTTGGGAATGCCCCGACCCAGGTGCAGGACCTTGTGCTTGGCCTTGAACTTCATGAGGTTTGTACAGGCCCACTTGTCCAGCCGGTCCAGGTCCCTCTGGATGTCATCCCTTCCCTCCCTGATGAGGCACAGCAACACATGCCCCGGGCATCTGGCTTTGCATAGCTCCAACCACTACCTCCCACTGCCCACACCAGCTCCTGTGGACCTCCTACTGCATCACATAACCCAGCATGGAGAACATGGCAAGCCTGGCAACTCCTGAGCTGCCTCCTTGGACGAAGCCCTGGCTCTCAGTCCTTGGAGGGCAAATGGGTGTGAAGGTGGGAGCTCTCACAGCTCTCCAAACTTCCTCCCATGAGTGCTGCCATGTTCTGCAGAGGTAGAGCCTCCCACCACTGCCAAGGTGCAAGGGAGCTTCCAAAGGGCTCCCAGCATGAGGTGATCAAGCAAACCTCAGCTCTGAAACCGTCTTCTTTAGGAACGGGATTTGCAGAAGCTCGAGGAGTTCACCATGAGCCCTTGTGCCAGATGGTGAAACTCTGTGCAGTGGTGAAAGTCGCTGGGTGCTGTGGAGAAGAGGGCTTTTCCCACCAGGTACAGCATCTTCCCTGCGTGCAGACACCCAGCGTGCTGGGGCAAAGATGCCATCTAAGAGCCCTTTGGAGCAGTCCCAGTGCAGCTTCATAGAATGATAGAATAGTTTGGGTTGGAATGGACCTTAAAGATCATCTGAAGATCATCCAGTTTTCTTCCCAAGGGATGTGTCCTCAAGTGCTCTGCTCCGATAACCTTCTACAAGTAAAGGTTTTCCACGTGTAGCGCCGCAAGGACGTGTTTGCAGCCAACCTGATCTTTCCTTCAGCTTCTTATCAGCACAAGGCGCTGTGATGGAGGCCAGGTCAGCTGGTGCAGCACCAGGCGCCTCTGACGCAGCCCCGAGCGGGCGACCTTGGTATCATTCAACCAGTGGTATCCCAAGCTGGTCATTCCCTCAGCTGGTCCCAGTTCCACAAGCAGCGCTGGGGTAAATGGAGATGGGTGAAGCCCCATCACAAGAGGGGCTACAAGTAAGCTGGGGAAGGGTTCTGTCAGAGAATATCAGGATACGATGAGGGAGAATGGATATAAGCTTAGATTTAGTTGAGATCTTAGAAAGAAATTCTTCACGATGAGGGCAGAGAGAGCCTGGCACGGGGTGCCCATAGAAGTCATGGTTGCCCCATCTCTGGAGGTGTTCAAGACCAGGTTGGATGGGTCTTGGAGCCCCCTAATCCAGTAGGAGATGTCCCTGCCCATGGCAGGGACTTGCACTAGATGATATCTAATATGCCTTCCAAACCAAACCCTTCTAAGATCCGTGATCCTAAGCCGGATGCCAGCAGTGCCACCTCCACCATGCTCTGCCCAGGCTGACCCCAGGCTCCTGGAGTACGGCATGCTGGCTCCTGCTCGGCTCATCCACAGTGGAGGACGGGGGCTTCCAACCTTGGTGCTCCAGGGCAGGCGGACAGAGCCGCGTGGTGTTGAACTCAGAGGAGCTGGCATCAGGAATGGAAAAAGCCGGTGACGAATGTCTGTGTTTGCCTGTTGGATGGAGGTGTGAAATTAAGCAAACTTACCCCAGCGTTGCCCCCGAGCCCCTGGCGCTGGCGTTTGGTGGAGCCTCGTGTGCAAAGCCAGGCATGTGATGAAGCTGGGGCTCGGCTGGGACCCATGGGTGGGCGCCCCAAGGACACCCAGGTGGTGCTGCAGGAGAGTCACAACCCCTCCTAGAAACAGAGAATTACTTGGTTGGAAGAGAACTGCGAGAACATTAAGTCCAATCATACCTGTCCACTACTAAAGCAGATACCTGAGCACCTCATCCACTCAGGTTTTGAACCCCTCCAGGGCTGAGGAATCCACCACCTCCCTGGGCAGACCAGGGGACCAAGGGACCCCAAAGGACCAATGTTCCCATGCCAGCCGCACACCTCCATGCTGGCTCCACCCCGAGGAACCCTTGCAGGCAGGGATTCTGCTCTTCATAGGATGGTCCAGAGCAGTGCCAGGGCCCTCCATACCACAGCTCCTTAGGGTTCCAACTGGAAAATCAGTGCCCATATCTACTGGTGCAGGATTTGGCTGTGGTTCCTTGGCCACGGTGGTGTTGTTGGTTTGTGTGACACATGAGTAGTCAACGAGGGAAGGGACATGCCCAGAAACGGCCTCAACAAGCCCCACGTTCCCCTTGTCCAACTTCCAATGCCTCCCCATCAGGATACAGACCAACTGAAGGATGCATCCCTACGTCCTGGCTGTGGTTGTTGACCCCAGTGAAGATGGAGAGCTCTCAGTTTGACATTCTCCTGCCGGTATCCCCTAAGGACATTGCGATAACTGCCCCTGGGTCGTTTGCTTTTCCTATCGGTGCCGCCAGCCAAACAACCACGGTTGGGATATAAGGAGCTCGGCTGGAGCGGGTGACAGACTCAGTGTGCCACTGCACTTTGAGGCTCAACTCGAAGCCACCATGAAGCTGCTCCTGCTTCTCAGCTTGGTAGCCCTGGCCCAGTGCCATGGCCATAGGTAAGTTCTGGGCTCTTGGGGTGACCACCACAATCCTGAGGGCTCCCAGCAGGGATATGGGGACAGCCTGAACCCCTCGGTGGCCACGGCGAGGATGGGGCTGTGGGATGAGGTGGAGGGTGGAGGTCCCTGCACAGATCTCACTGATGGGTGAGTTCCCGTCTCCCCGCACGCCAGGATCTCTCTGCGGCGAGGGAAGTCCATGCGGCAGGTCCTGGAGGAGAAGGGCTTGCTGGACCACTACCTGAAGGAGCACCCCTACAACCCGGCCGCCAAGTTCCTGGCTGCTGGCACCTCCACTGAGCCCCTGCAGAACTACATGAATGTGAGCATGGCGGGCAAGTGGCTGACACCTGTGGGGCAGCCATGGGGCCACTGAGCGATCCTGCTAGCCCCTTTCCCAGCCCACTAGCCCCTTTGCGATCTGGCTAGCCCCTTTCCCGACCTGCTAGCCCCTTACTCGTTCCCTTTACCCCTCACCTAACCCACTAGCCACTCACACATCCCCCTAGCCCCCAAGCTGACCTGCTAGCCTCTTACCCATCCCTGTAGCCTCTCTCTTGACTCACTAGCTCCTTGCTAGCCCACTACCCCCTCATTCATTCCTGTAACTCATTATCCATCCTTCTAGCCCTTTATCCATGCCATTAGCCTCTTACTCATCCTACTAGACCCTTACCCATACTATTAGCCCCATACCCATTCCTCTAACCCATTACCCATCCTGTTAGCCCCCTTACCTGACCCACTAAACCCTTACCTATCCTGCTAGCCCTTTATCCCTCCTGCTAGACACTTACCTGACCCACCAGCCCCTTACTTGTCCCCCTAGCCCTTGCTCTTTCTTCTAACCTGTTACCCATCTCAGCAGACCCTTACCCATCCCGCTAACTCCTTACCCATCCCGCTAACCCCTTACCTGTCCCGCTAATCCCTTACCCATCCCGCTAACACCTTACCCATCCTGCTTTGACAGAATGAGTACTATGGCACCATCTCCATTGGTACCCCAGCCCAGGAATTCACCGTCCTCTTCGACACCGGCTCCTCCAACCTGTGGGTGCCCTCCGTGTACTGCTCCAGCCAGGCTTGCAGTAGGTGTCCGGTAGCCATGTGGCAATGGGGGAAGGCAGGGGAAGCCCTGGGCTCATCCAACCTGGTTCCAGGTGTACCTGTGGCAGTCTTAGAGACAAGGATGACTCTATCCTGTCTCTCCTGAGGGACATCAGGCAATCAGTACCACGTACTGGAGGGTCATCCTTGGTCCTTGAGGACAGGACAGACCGTGACCACTTCCCACAGGCAACCACAACCGCTTCAACCCATCGGCTTCCTCCACCTACGTTGGCACCAGTGAGACCGTTGAGATCGCCTACGGCACTGGCAGCATGACTGGCATCCTGGGCTACGACACCGTCGGCGTAAGATGGGGCACACCAACCTCCCCATCCCACAGGAACAGGGACACCGGGACACCACCTGCCCAAACCAACCTCCTTTCTCCATCTCCTCAACCAGGTTGCAGGCATCAACGTTGTCAACCAGATCTTTGGTCTGGCTGAGACTGAGCCAGGCGATTTCTTCTACTACACCCCCTTCGATGGCATCCTGGGTCTGGCTTACCCAAGCATCTCCTCCTCTGGAGCCACTCCCGTCTTTGACAACATGATGTCAGAAGGTCTTGTGACTGAGGACCTCTTCTCCGTCTACCTGAGCAAGTAAGCCCTGCCCAGAGCCACCCAGTCCTTGCTGAGGGTTCCCTCCTGTTTCCACCACACGGGGGTTGGCTCCGGCACTGTTCCCTTGTGGTGTAATGTCCCATGGCTCCTGAGGGACATCTTTCACCACTGCCAGCATTGGAGGATGGCAGCAAGCACCCCTCAGTGCTACGAGTTCTACAGGGTGGTATGGGAAGGGACCTCAACTTAATGGACGTCCCCTTGCAGCAACGAGCAGAGCGGCAGCTTCGTCCTCTTTGGTGGCATCGATTCCGACTACACCACCAATGGCATCACCTGGATCCCCCTCTCTTCTGAATCCTACTGGCAGGTCACCATGGACAGGTAGTCCCTGAGCAGCCCACAGGCTTGGTGGCTCCCCTTGCCCCCTGGTAGGTGGTTGTTGGGGTGCGACCCCTCATCCCACACCCAAGAAGCTCACCCACACCCTTCTCCCTCAGCGTCACCGCCAGCGGCCAGGCCATCGCCTGCGCTTCCGGTTGCCAGGCCATCGTGGACACGGGCACCTCGCTCCTGGCTGTGCCCAACAACGCCCTGAACAACATCATCGCCAGCCTTGGTGCCAGCTCCAACGGCCAGGTGAGGCCCCATGGGAGCAGCGGAGGGTCTGTGGGGTTCCCCATCGCTCCCCAGGCTGTGGGCTCCCTCTTGGGGTAGACACTGACCACCACCTTCCATGTGTCCCCTGCAGATCAGCTGTGATGACATCAGCACATTGCCCACCATCTACTTCAACCTCAATGGCAACGGGTTCCCAGTGCCACCCAGTGCCTACGTGATACAGGTGAGCATCCTGCCAGGAATGGGATTGGAAGCGGGATGGGGATTGGAGTTGTAATTGGGATTGGAAGGGGTCCAGGACCTGGTAACCTCCATGTGTTTGGTTGCAGAGCGATGGATACTGCAGCCTCGCCTTCGAAGGCTTGGACATCCCCACCGAGTCTGGCGAGCTCTGGATCCTCGGAGACGTCTTCATCCGCGAGTACTATGTGATCTTCAACAGGGGCAACAACATGGTGGGACTGTCCCCGCTGTCCTAAGCGCTCCGCCATGCCGGGGACAGGCAGCGCATCCCACTGCCACCGCGTGCCCAGCTTGGTGGCTGGCCCTTGACCAGCACTGCCTTCCCCTCCTGCCACAGCCACCGAGCACAATAAAGCCATGGAGAAGCATCTCTGTGTTGTGTCTCTCTGGGAAGGGCTGGCTGGGTCGCTCTGGGGCAGAGAATCATGGAATGTCTCGGGCTGGAAAAGACCTCAAAGCCCATCTAGTTAGACCCCTTCCATGGGCAGGGACACCTGCGACAGGATCAGGGCCTCCAAGCCCCATCCAAACTGGCCTTCAACACCTCCAGGGATGGAGCAGCCAACACTGCTCTGGGCAACCTGGGACAGGGTCTCCTCACCCTCACAGGAAAGCATTTCTGCCTAAGATCTCATCTCCATCTCCCCTCTTCCAGCTTCAACCCTTTCCCTCATCCTGTCCCTGCACCCCCCGATCCAGAGCCTCTCCTCAGCTCTCCTGGAGCCCTTTCAGTCCTGGAAGCTGCTCTAAGGTCTCCCCTCAGCTTTCTCTTCCCCAGGCTCAACAACCCCAACTCTCCCAGCCTGGCCTTGGTCAAGAGGTGCTCCAGCCCTCACATCATCTTTGTGGCCGCCTCTGCACTCGCTCCAACAGCTCCATGTAATCCCTGATCTGAGGACTCCAGAACTGGATGCAGGGCTCCAGGTGGGTCTCAGAGAGCGGAGTAGAGGGTCAGAATCCCCTCCCTCCCTGCTGGTCCCACTGCTCTGGATGCAGCCCAGGACGCAGGCGGTTTCTGGGCTGGGAGTGCACGTTGTCGGCTCATGTTGACCTTCTTGTCTCCCAGCACCCCAAGTCCTTCTCCTTGGGGCTGCTCCCACTCACAGCATCCCCCATTCTGGATTGAAGCCATAGACTGCCTCAACCAAGATGTAGAACTTTGCCCTTGGCCTTGTTGAACCTCATGGGCTCATGGGTTCAAGTTATAGAATCATAGAGTCATTAGGTTGGAAAAGATCTTTTGAGGTCATCAACCCCAACGTAAATTTGGGGATAAACCATCCCTACCACCCATTCCCCAGTCCCACAGACACCCCACAGATACCCCACTGCTCACCTGGCAGGTACAGTGCATGCAGGGCTGTCCCTCAGGGATGAAGGTCTGCCCGTTCACCACGTTCCTCCCCTGGTAGTTGCAGTCTATGCAAAGGAGCACGTGTTGAGGGGCTCAAGAGGTTCTAGGGGTCCCTTAATCCCCCTAAAACCTCATCTCCATCTCCTACTGTTGGGCAGCACTCACCCTCGGGGTGGAAGGGGTAGGTGCAGAAGATGGCACAGTCCACGGGCGAACAGGCCACCGAGCCCAGCTGCGAGAGACGGGAGAGACGCGCGAGGGCCGGGCGTTAGCGCCTGCCAGGATGGGCTGGGGAAAAAAAAGGGGGCAACCCTCAGACACCCAGGAGCTTTTTTCCTTCAACGGAGGAAAAACTGGGGCTCTGCTCTTGGGGTAGAAGCCAAAGGCATCTCGAGGTGCCCAGCGCAGCCCTCACCAAGCAGATGCAGCTGAGAGAGGGGTCCAGGACAGAGCGGAAGGTCTCACTGTTGTAGAAAATCCTTCCCATGTAGGTGCAGCCTACGAGGAGGAAGGAAAGGGGATCTTGGAGTCCTCGTGTGGCTCAAGAACCCCTTGGAGATCCCTCTGCTTAAGGCCAGGCTTCTTGGGTCTGGTCAGGGATGCAGTGGAACCATCGTCCATCACCTGCCGAGCAGTCGGGGCAGCAGTGCCCAGGGATGAGGATGGGGTAGGGACAGGTCTTCACGCAGTCCGTCCTCTTGCAGCTCACCGAGGGTTTAAAGCCAAGGAGCTGCCAGGGACCATGGCCACGAGCAGCCCGGCATCCCGAGGGAAAGGAGGAGGGGGCCAGGAGCTGTGCGCTGGGGCAGAGGCGGGGAGGAGAGCTGAAGCAGAGCAGGTTCTCATTCACCTGGCAGATGCATAACTCACAGGGATCACCTGGAGACCAGATCTGTTCGGTGGGAAACTCCACGCTGTTGTCATACATGAAGTAACCTGCAGGATACGGGGTGGAAGGGAACATGGGCACCCGGAGCACATCACCCTCCTCTGTGCACGGCTGGACGTGGGTGTAGTTCCCATTCTGTGCTCTCTCCACCTCAAATGCTGTGCATCCCCCCAGTGCCAGGCCAATCCCTCCACACCCCCACATCCTGCTCTCCTCTTTTCCCTGCCCTCCCTATCCCAGGTGGCCCTGACATCCATCATCCTTGTCCCCAGCTCTCCCACAGATCCCACCCTCCTTGTGCCCAGGTATTCCCCATTCACCCCTCCGTCTCCAAAGGTCCCAAACATCACACCCTGCCTATCGCAGATGTCCCCTACGTCTTGTCCTTGTCCCCAGCACTTCCCCCCATCCCACTCTCCATCCTCCACATCCCACTCTCCCCTGCCCCAAGTGTTCCCACATCCCATCATCCCTGCCCTCAGGTGTCTTCCATATCCCAAGTGCCCCCACATTCTGTTCCAACTGTTCCCTACATCCCACTCTCCCTATCCTAGCTGTCCCAGTCATCTCACTCTCCCTATATCCAAATGTCCCCGGATCCCATCCTTCCTGTCTCCCTCATCCCACTCTCCCTGTCCCAAGCTGTCCCACCCATTTCAACCTCCCTGTCCACAAGTGTCCCTACAACCTGCCCCACTGTCCCCTACATCCTGCTCTCCATGTCCCCAGGCATCTCCCACATCCCGCTCTCCCTATCCCCTATATCCCAGTCTCCCTGTCCCCAACTGTCCTCCCCATCCCACCATACCCAACCCCAAGCATTTCCCACTCATTATCAGGATGAGCATCACTGGAGGACACCATGGAGGCAGCTCACCCCGAGGAGTTGTGTTCTGCTCAATCAGTGTGCCAGCTAACAACTTTCCCTTAAACAGGCGGAAATCCACCCGGCATCGCCAGCACCTCCAAACCTGCCCTAGAAGAGAGGACACCGACCATTCCGCTCCCCTGCTGAATTGCTTCTCGTCCACAGCCACCAGTTGCCTCCCATTCCCTGCAGTGGGGCTGGACTATGGAACATTTCCACCTTCCAGTAGGACCTTCCACTCCATCATAGGCTTTCTGATCATAGAGTCATGGAATGATTTGGCTTAGAAGAGACCTCAAAGTCCATCCGGTTCCAACCCCACTTCCATGTCTGGGGAAATCTCCCACTGGATCCAGGTCTCCAAACCCCATCCAACCTGGCCTTCAACACCTCCAGGGATGCCCTCCTGGGCAACCTGGGCCAGGGCCTCCCCACGCTCACAGAAAAACAACTCTCCCTAAGATCTCATCTCCATCTCCCCTCTTGCAGGTTCAAACCCTTCCCCTTGTCCTGTCCCTGCACGCCATGATCAATAACTCCAATAGCTCCATGTCCTCCCTTTGCTGAGGACTCCAGAACTGGAAGTGGGGCTCCAGGTGGATCTCTCATAGCGGAACAGAGGGGCAGAATCCCCTCCCTCCCTGCTGGTCCCACTGCTCTGGATGCAGCCCAGGACACGGGTGGTTTCTGGGCTGGGAGCACACATTGCCGGCTCACGTTGAGCTTCTCCTCCCCCAGCACTCCAAGCCCTTCTCCTCGGGGCTGCTCCCAATCCGTTCTCCTCTCAGCCTCTGTTTGTGCTTGGGAATACCCCGACCCAGGTGCAGGACCTTGTGCTTGGCCTTGAACTTTGTGAGGTTTATACAGGCCCACTTCTCCAGCCGGTCCAGGTCCCTCTGGATGTCATCCCTTCCCTCCCTGATGAGGCACAGCAACACATGCCCCGGGCATCTGGCTTTGCATAGCTCCAACCACCACCTCCCACTGCCCACACCAGCTCCTGTGGACCTCCTATGCATCACGTACCCCAGCATGGAGAACATGGCAAGCCTGGCAGCTCCTGAGCTGCCTCCTTGGACGAAGCCCTGGCTCTCAGTCCTTGGAGGGCAAATGGGTGTGAAGGTGGGAGCTCTCACAGCTCTCCAAACTTCCTCCCATGAGTGCTGCCATGTTCTGCAGAGGTAGAGCCTCCCACCACTGCCAAGGTGCAAGGGAGCTTCCAAAGGGCTCCCAGCATGAGGTGATCAAGCAAACCTCAGCTCTGAAACCCTCTTCCTTAGGAGCGGGATTTGCAGAAGCTCGAGGAGTTCACCATGAGCCCTTGTGCCAGATGGTGAAACTCTGTGCAGTGGTGAAAGTCGCTGGGTGCTGTGGAGAAGAGGGCTTTTCCCACCAGGTACAGCAGTTTCCCTGCGTGCAGACACCCAGCGTGCTGGGGCAAAGATGCCATCTAAGAGCCCTTTGGAGCAGTCCCAGTGCAGCTTCATAGAATGATAGAATAGTTTGGGTTGGAATGGACCTTAAAGATCATCTGAAGATCATCCAGTTTTCTTCCCAAGGGATGTGTCCTCAAGTGCTCTGCTCCGATAACCTTCTACAAGTAAAGGTTTTCCACGTGTAGCGCCGCAAGGACGTGTTTGCAGCCAACCTGATCTTTCCTTCAGCTTCTTATCAGCACAAGGCGCTGTGATGGAGGCCAGGTCAGCTGGTGCAGCACCAGGCGCCTCTGACGCAGCCCCGAGCGGGCGACCTTGGTATCATTCAACCAGTGGTATCCCAAGCTGGTCATTCCCTCAGCTGGTCCCAGTTCCACAAGCAGCGCTGGGATAGGTGGAAATGGGTGAAGCCCCATCACAAGAGGGGCTACAAGTAAGCTGGGGAAGGGTTCTGTCAGTGAATATCGGGATACGATGAGGGAGAATGGGTTTAAGCTTAGATTTAGTTGAGATCTTAGAAAGAAACTCTTCATGATGAGGGCAGAGAGAGCCTGGCACGGGGGGCCAGAGAAGTGATGGTTGCCCCATCTCTGGAGGTGTTCAAGACCAGGTTGGATGGGTCTTGGAGACCCTAATCCAGTAGGAGATGTCCCTTCCCATGGCAGGGACTTGCACTAGATGATATCTAATATGCCTTCCAAACCAAATCCTTCTAAGATCCGTGATCCTAAGCCGGATGCCAGCAGTGCCACCTCCACCATGCTCTGCCCAGGCTGACCCCAGGCTCCCGGAGTACGGCATGCTGGCTCCTGCTCGGCTCATCCACAGTGGAGGACGGGGGCTTCCAACCTTGGTGCTTCAGGGCAGGCGGACAGAGCCGCGTGGTGTTGAACTCAGAGGAGCTGGCATCAGGAATGGAAAAAGCCGGTGACGAATGTCTGTGTTTGCCTGTTGGATGGAGGTGTGAAATTAAGCAAACTTACCCCGGCGTTGCCCCCGACCCCCTGGCGCTGGCGTTTGGTGGAGCCTCGTGTGCAAAGCCAGGCACGTGATGAAGCTGGGGCTCGGCTGCCACCCATGGGTGGGCGCCCCAAGGACACCCAGGTGGTGCTGCAGGAGGGGCACAAACCCTCCTAGAAACAGAGAATTGATTGGTTGGAAGAGAACCTTGAGAACACTAATTCCAACAGTAACTGTCCACTACTAAAGCAGGTCCCTGAGCATCTCCTCTACTCAGGTTTTGAACCCCTCCAGGGCTGAGGACTCCACCACCTCCCTGGGCAGACCAGGGGACCAAGGGACCCCAAAGGACCAATGTTCCCATGCCAGCCGCACACCTCCATGCTGGCTCCACCCCAAGGAACCCTTGCAGGCAGGGATTCTGCTCTTCATAGGATGGTCCAGAGCAGCGCCAGGACCCTCCATACCACAGCTCCTTAGAGTTCCAACTGGAAAATCAGTGCCCATATCTACTGGTGCAGGATTTGGCTGTGGTTCCTTGGCCACGGTGGTGTTGTTGGTTTGTGTGACGCATGAGTAGTCAATGAGGGAAGGGACATGCCCAGAAACGGCCTCAACAAGCCCCATGTTCCCCTTGTCCAACTTCCATTGCCTCCCCCTCAGGATACAGACCAACTGGAGGATGCATCCCTACGTCCTGGCTGTGGTTGTTGACCCCAGTGAAGATGGAGAGCTCTCAGTTTGACATTCTCCTGCCGGTATCCCCTAAGGACATTGCGATAACTGCCCCTGGGTCGTTTGCTTTTCCTATCGGTGCCGCCAGCCAAACAACCACGGCTGGGATATAAGGAGCTCGGCTGGAGCGGGTGACAGACTCAGTGTGCCACTGCACTTTGAGTGCTCAACTCGAAGCCACCATGAAGCTGCTCCTGCTTCTCAGCTTGGTAGCCCTGGCCCAGTGCCATGGCCATAGGTAAGTTCTGGGCTCTTGGGGTGACCACCACAATCCTGAGGGCTCCCAGCAGGGATATGGGGACAACCTGAACCCCTCGGTGGCCACAGCGAGGATGGGGTTGTGGGATGAGGTGGAGGGTGGAGGTCCCTGCGCAGATCTCGCTGATGGCTGGGTTCCCGTCTCCCCGCACGCCAGGATCTCTCTGCGGCGAGGGAAGTCCATGCGGCAGGTCCTGGAGGAGAAGGGCTTGCTGGACCACTACCTGAAGGAGCACCCCTACAACCCGGCCGCCAAGTTCCTGGCCGCTGGCACCTCCACTGAGCCCCTGCAGAACTACATGAATGTGAGCATGGCGGGCAAGCGGCTGACACCTGTGGGGCAGCCATGGGGCCACTGAGCCAACCTGCTAGCTGCTTTCCTAGCCCACTAGCCCCTTTGCTATCTGGCTAGCCTTTTTCCCGACCTGCTAGCCCCTTACTCGTTCCCCTTAGTGGGTTCACCTAACCCACTAGCCACTCACACATCCCCCTAGCCCCCAAGCTGACCTGCTAGCCTCTTACCCATCCCTGTAGCCCTTTACTTGACTCACTAGCCCCTTACCTCGCCCACTACCCCCTCACTCATTCCTGTAACTCGTTATCCATCCCTCTAGCCCTTTATCCATGCCATTAGCCTCTTACTCATCCTACTAGCCCCTTACCCATACTATTAGCCCCATACCCATTCCTCTAACCCATTACCCATCCTGTTAGCCCCCTTACCTGACCCACTAAACCCTTACCTATCCTGCTAGCCCTTTATCCCTCCTGCTAGACACTTACCTGACCCACCAGCCCCTTACTTGTCCCCCTAGCCCTTGCTCTTTCTTCTAACCTGTTACCCATCTCAGCAGACCCTTACCCATCCCGCTAACCCCTTACCCATCCCGCTAACCCCTTACCTGTCCCGCTAATCCCTTACCCATTCCGCTTTGACAGGTTGAGTACTTTGGCACCATCTCCATCGGTACCCCAGCCCAGGAATTCACCGTCCTCTTCGACACCGGCTCCTCCAACCTGTGGGTGCCCTCCGTGTACTGCTCCAGCCAGGCTTGCAGTAGGTGTCGGGAGACATGTGGCAATGGGGAAAGGCAGGGGAAGCCCTGGGCTCATCCAACCTGGCTCCAGGTGTCCCAGTGGCAGTCTTAGAGATGAGGATGGCTCTGTCCTGTCTCTCCCGAGGGACATCAGGCAGTCAGTACCAGGTACTGGAGGGTCATACTTGGTCCTTGAGGACAGAACAGACCGTGACCGCTTCCCACAGGCAACCACAACCGCTTCAACCCATCGGCTTCCTCCACCTACGTTGGCACCAATGAGACCGTTGAGATCGCCTACGGCACTGGCAGCATGACTGGCATCCTGGGCTACGACACCGTTGGTGTAAGATGGGGCACACCAACCTCCCCATCCCACGGGAACAGGGACACCGGGACACCACCTGCCCAAACCAACCTTCTTTCTCCATCTCCTTAACTAGGTTGCAGGCATCAACGTTGTCAACCAGATCTTTGGTCTGGCTGAGACCGAGCCAGGCGATTTCTTCTACTACACCCCCTTCGATGGCATCCTGGGTCTGGCTTACCCAAGCATCTCCTCCTCTGGAGCCACTCCCGTCTTTGACAACATGATGTCAGAAGGTCTTGTGACTGAGGACCTCTTCTCCGTCTACCTGAGCAAGTAAGCCCTGCCCAGAGCCACCCAGTCCTTGCTGAGGGTTCCCTCCTGTTTCCACCGCACGGGGGTTGGCTCTGGCACTGTTCCCTTGTGGTGTAATGTCCCATGGCTCCTGAGGGACATCTTTCACCACTGCCAGCATCGGAGGATGGCAGCAAGCACCCCTCAGTGCTATGGGTCCCACGGGGTGGTATGGGAAGGGACCTCAACTTAATGGACGTCCCCTTGCAGCAACGACCAGAGCGGCAGCTTCGTCCTCTTTGGTGGCATTGATTCCGACTACACCACAAACGGCATCACCTGGATCCCCCTCTCTTCTGAATCCTACTGGCAGGTCACCATGGACAGGTAGTCCCTGAGCAGCCCACAGGCTTGGTGGCTCCCCTTGCCCCCTGGTAGGTGGTTGTTGGGGTGTGACTCCTCATCCCACACCCAAGAAGCTCACCCACACCCTTCTCCCTCAGCGTCACCGCCAGCGGCCAGGCCATCGCCTGCGCTTCCGGTTGCCAGGCCATCGTGGACACGGGCACCTCGCTCCTGGCTGTGCCCAACAATGCCCTGAACAACATCATCTACAGCCTTGGTGCCAGCTCCAACGGTCAGGTGAGGCCCCATGGGAGCAGTGGGGGATCTGTGGGGTGCCCCATCGCTCCCCAGGCTGTGGGCTCCCTCCTGCGGTAGCCACTGACCGCCACCTTCCACGTGTCCCCTGCAGATCAGCTGTGATGCCATCAGCACATTGCCCACCATCTACTTCAACCTCAACGGCAACGGGTTCCCAGTGCCACCCAGTGCCTACGTGATAGAGGTGAGCATCCTGCCAGGAATGGGATTGGAAGTGGGATGGGGATTGGAGTTGGAATTGGGATTGGAAGGGGTTCAGGACCTGGTAACCTCCATGTGTTTGGTTGCAGAGCGATGGATACTGCAGCCTCGCCTTCGAAGGCTTGGACATCCCCACCGAGTCTGGCGAGCTCTGGATCCTCGGAGATGTCTTCATCCGCGAGTACTACGTGATCTTCAACAGGGGCAACAACATGGTGGGATTGTCCCCGCTGTCCTAAGTGCTCCGCCATGCCGGGGACAGGCAGCGCATCCCACTGCCACCGCGTGCCCAGCTTGGTGGCTGGCCCTTGCCCAGCACTGCCTTCCCCTCCTGCCACAGCCACCGAGCACAATAAAGCCGTGGAGAAGCATCTCTGTGTTGTGTCTCTCTGGGAAGGGCTGGCTGGGTCACTCTGGGGCAGAGAATCATGGAATGGCTCGGGCTGGAAGGGCCCTCAAAGCCCATCCAATTCCACTCCCTGCCATGGGCAGGGACACCTGCCACAGGACCAGGGGCCTCCAAGCCCCATCCAACCTGGCCTTCAACACCTCCAGGGATGGGGCAGCCACTGCTGCTCTGGGCAGCTGATCTCCAGGAGCCTCTTCACAAGGGCAACACCAAGCTCAGCACCTTGTGAATGCTTCCCAGGACAAGGAACTTTGCTCTGGTCAAGCCCTTGGAAAATTCTCCACTGGGACCAGCTGAAATCGGGTGTTGGCCCCCAGAAACCTTTTGTGCCCCACTCAGCTCCATTCCCTCAGGATCAACCAGCAGCCACGGGGACCATCCTGTCCCCAAACCATGCTTGGAGGGGCTGAGCACCTCCAGCACCGCCCTCCTCATCCCAGGGGAATCCCAAAGTTCCCCAAGGGCTGATCCTGCCCCCCAGTTCTGCCTTAGTGGGGCAGTGAGGGGTTGGAGGACCTCAGCACCCTGAGGTAGATGGGATCCACACAGCCTCTGCCTGAGAGAGGCAGTGCCCGAGCACCCATGGGAATGGGGATGGAGCCCTGGGAGTGGGGATGGAGACCTGGGAGTGGGGATGGAGTCTTGGGAGTCAGGATGCACCCATGGGAGTGGGGATGCACTCCAGGGAGTGAGGATGGACCCCTGGGAGTCAGGATACCCCCATGGGAGCTGGGTGGATGCATTGGAGTGGGGACACGACCTCTGTTCGCAGCTGTCGTCGTCGAGCTGGCAGCAACGGGGAGAGGTCATAGAATCATGGAATGGGTTGGGCAGGAAAGGAGATAAACCCATCCAGTTCCAACCCCAGGAACACCTGCCACTGGGTCAAGGGCTCCAAGCCCCATCCAACATGGCCTTCAACACCTCCAGGGATGGGGCAGCCACCACTGCTCTGGGTAACCTGGGACAGGGCCTCCCCACCCTCACAGCAAAGCATTTCTGCCTAAGATCTCATCGCCACCTCCCCTCTTCCAGCTTCAACCCTTTCCCTTGTCCTGTCCCTGCAACCCCCGATCCAGAGCTTCTCCTCAGCTCTCCTGGACCCCTTTCAGTCCTGGAAGCGGCTCTAAGGTCTCCCCTCAGCTTTCTCTTCCCCAGGCTCAACAACCCCAACTCTCCCAGCCTGGCCTCAGACAGGAGGTGCTCCAGCCCTCGCATCATCTTTGTGGCCGCCTCTGCACTCGCTCCAACAGCTCCATGTCCTCCCTGTGCTGAGGACTCCAGAACTGGATGCAGGCCTCCAGATGGGTCTCAGAGAGCGGAGCAGAGGGTCAGAATCCCCTCCCTCCCTGCTGGTCCCACTGCTCTGGATGCAGCCCAGGACATGGGTGGTTTCTGGGATGGCAGCACACGTTGCCAGCTCATGTTGAGCCTCTCCTCCCCCAGCACCCCAAGTCCTTCTCCTCGGGGCTGCTCCCACTCACAGCATCCCCCATCCTGGATTGAAGCCATAGACTGCCTCAACCAAGATGTAGAACTTTGCTCTTGGCCTTGTTGAACCTCATGGGTTCATGGGTTCAAGTTATAGAATCATAGAGTCATTAGGTTGGAAAAGATCTTTTGAGGTCATCAACCCCAACCGTAAAGTTGGGGGTGAACCATTCCCCAGTCCCACAGACACCCCACAGATACCCCACTGCTCACCTGGCAGGTACAGCGCGTGCAGGGCTGTCCCTCAGGGATGAAGGTCTGCCCGTTCACCACCTTCCTCCCCTGGTAGTTGCAGTCTATGCAAAGGAGCACATGTTGAGGGGCTCAAGAGGTTCTAGGGGTCCCTTAATCCCCCTAAAACCTCATCTCCGTCTCCTACCGTTACAGACGGGGCAGCACTCGTCCTCGGGGTGGAAGGGGTAGGTGCAGAAGATGGCACAGTCCACGGGCGAACAGGCCACCGAGCCCAGCTGCGAGAGACGGGAGAGACGCGCGAGGGCCGGGCGTTAGCGCCTGCCAGGATGGGCTGGGGAAAAAAAAGGGGGCAACCCTCAAACACCCAGGAGCGTTTTTCCTTCAACGGTGGGAAAAACTGGGGCTCTGCTCTTGGGGTAGAAGCCGAAGGCATCTCGGGGTGCCCAGCGCAGCCCTCACCAAGCAGATGCAGCTGAGACAGGGGTCCAGGACAGAGGGGAAGGTCTCGTTGTTGTAGAAGATCCTTCCCATGTAGTTGCAGCTTACGAGGAGGAAGGAAAGGGGATCTTGGGGTCCTCAGGTGACTCAAGAACCCCTTGGAGATCCCTCTGCTTAAGGCCAGGCTTCTTGGGTCTGGTCTGGGATGCAGTGGAACCATCGTCCATCACCTGCCGAGCAGTCGGGGCAGCACTGCCCAGGGATGAGGATGGGGTAGGGACAGGTCTTCACACAGTCCGTCCTCTTGCAGCTCAGCCATCTGCCTGCAGAGGAGAAGACCTTGAGAGAGACCACAAGCTGCCCAAAACCACAGGGTTTAAAGCCAAGGAGCTGCCAGGGACCATGGCTACGAGCAGCCCGGCATCCCGAGGGAAAGGAGGAGGGGGCCAGGGGCCGTGCGCTGGGGAAGGGGCGGGGAGGAGAGCTGAAGCAGAGCAGGTTCTCATTCACCTGGCAGATGCATAACTCACAGGGATCACCTGGAGACCAGATCTGTTCGGTGGGAAACTCCACGCTGTTGTCATACATGAAGTAACCTGCAGGATACGGGGTGGGGGGGAACAGGGACACCCGGAGCCCATCACCCTCCTCTGTGCACGGCTGGACGTGGGTGTAGTTCCCATTCTGTGCTCTCTCCACCTCAAATGCTGTGCAGTCCCCCAGTGCCAGGCCAATCCCTCCACACCCCCACATCCTGCTCCCCTCTTTCCCCTGCCCTCCCCATCCCAGGTGGCCCTGACATCCATCATCCTTGTCCCCTGCTGTCCCACAGATCCCACCCTCCTTGTGCCCAGGTATTCCCCATTCACCCCTCCGTCTCCAAAGCTCCCAAACATCACACCCTGCCTATCGCAGATGTCCCCTACGTCTTGTCCTTGTCCCCAGCACTTCCCCCCATCCCACTCTCCATCCTCCACATCCCACTCTCCCCAGCCCCAAGTGTCCCCACATCCCATCCTCCCTGTCCCCAGGTGTCTTCCCAAGTGCCCCCACATTCTGTTCCAACTGTTCCCTACATCCCACTCTCCCTATCCTAGCTGTCCCAGTCATCTCACTCTCCCTATATCCAAATGTCCCCGGATCCCATCCTTCCTGTCTCCCTCATCCCACTCTCCCTGTCCCAAGCTGTCCCACCCATTTCAACCTCCCTGTCCACAAGTGTCCCTACAACCTGCCCCACTGTCCCCTACATCCTGCTCTCCATGTCCCCAGGCATCTCCCACATCCCACTCTCCCTATCCCCTATATCCCAGTCTCCCTGTCCCCAACTGTCCTCCCCATCCCACCATACCCAACCCCAAGCATTTCCCACTCATTATCAGGATGAGCATCACTGGAGGACACCATGGAGGCAGCTCACCCCGAGGAGTTGTGTTCTGCTCAATCAGTGTGCCAGCTAACAACTTTCCCTTAAACAGGCGGAAATCCACCCGGCATCGCCAGCACCTCCAAACCTGCCCTAGAAGAGAGGACACCGACCATTCCGCTCCCCTGCTGAATTGCTTCTCGTCCACAGCCACCAGTTGCCTCCCATTCCCTGCAGTGGGGCTGGACTATGGAACATTTCCACCTTCCAGTAGGACCTTCCACTCCATCATAGGCTTTCTGATCATAGAGTCATGGAATGATTTGGCTTAGAAGAGACCTCAAAGTCCATCCGGTTCCAACCCCACTTCCATGTCTGGGGAAATCTCCCACTGGATCCAGGTCTCCAAACCCCATCCAACCTGGCCTTCAACACCTCCAGGGATGCCCTCCTGGGCAACCTGGGCCAGGGCCTCCCCACGCTCACAGAAAAACAACTCTCCCTAAGATCTCATCTCCATCTCCCCTCTTGCAGGTTCAAACCCTTCCCCTTGTCCTGTCCCTGCACGCCATGATCAATAACTCCAATAGCTCCATGTCCTCCCTTTGCTGAGGACTCCAGAACTGGAAGTGGGGCTCCAGGTGGATCTCTCATAGCGGAACAGAGGGGCAGAATCCCCTCCCTCCCTGCTGGTCCCACTGCTCTGGATGCAGCCCAGGACACGGGTGGTTTCTGGGCTGGGAGCACACATTGCCGGCTCACGTTGAGCTTCTCCTCCCCCAGCACTCCAAGCCCTTCTCCTCGGGGCTGCTCCCAATCCGTTCTCCTCTCAGCCTCTGTTTGTGCTTGGGAATACTCCGACCCAGGTGCAGGACCTTGTGCTTGGCCTTGAACTTTGTGAGGTTTATACAGGCCCACTTCTCCAGCCGGTCCAGGTCCCTCTGGATGTCATCCCTTCCCTCCCTGATGAGGCACAGCAACACACGCCCCAGGCATCTGGCTTTGCATAGCTCCAACCACCACCTCCCACTGCCCACACCAGCTCCTGTGGACCTCCTATGCATCACGTACCCCAGCATGGAGAACATGGCAAGCCTGGCAGCTCCTGAGCTGCCTCCTTGGACGAAGCCCTGGCTCTCAGTCCTTGGAGGGCAAATGGGTGTGAAGGTGGGAGCTCTCACAGCTCTCCAAACTTCCTCCCATGAGTGCTGCCAAGTTCTGCAGACGTAGAGCCTCCCACCACTGCCAAGGTGCAAGGGAGCTTCCAAAGGGCTCCCAGCATGAGGTGATCAAGCAAACCTCAGCTCTGAAACCCTCTTCTTTAGGAGCGGGATTTGCAGAAGCTCGAGGAGTTCACCATGAGCCCTTGTGCCAGATGGTGAAACTCTGTGCAGTGGTGAAAGTCGCTGGGTGCTGTGGAGAAGAGGGCTTTTCCCACCAGGTACAGCAGTTTCCCTGCGTGCAGACACCCAGCGTGCTGGGGCAAAGATGCCATCTAAGAGCCCTTTGGAGCAGTCCCAGTGCAGCTTCATAGAATGATAGAATAGTTTGGGTTGGAATGGACCTTAAAGATCATCTGAAGATCATCCAGTTTTCTTCCCAAGGGATGTGTCCTCAAGTGCTCTGCTCCGATAACCTTCTACAAGTAAAGGTTTTCCACGTGTAGCGCTGCAAGGACGTGTTTGCAGCCAACCTGATCTTTCCTTCAGCTTCTTATCAGCACAAGGCGCTGTGATGGAGGCCAGGTCAGCTGGTGCAGCACCAGGCGCCTCTGACGCAGCCCCGAGCGGGCGACCTTGGTATCATTCAACCAGTGGTATCCCAAGCTGGTCATTCCCTCAGCTGGTCCCAGTTCCACAAGCAGCGCTGGGGTAAATGGAGATGGGTGAAGCCCCATCACAAGAGGGGCTACAAGTAAGCTGGGGAAGGGTTCTGTCAGTGAATATCGGGATACGATGAGGGAGAATGGGTTTAAGCTTAGATTTAGTTGAGATCTTAGAAAGAAACTCTTCATGATGAGGGCAGAGAGAGCCTGACACGGGGGGCCAGAGAAGTGATGGTTGCCCCATCTCTGGAGGTGTTCAAGACCAGGTTGGATGGGTCTTGGAGACCCTAATCCAGTAGGAGATGTCCCTTCCCATGGCAGGGACTTGCACTAGATGATATCTAATATGCCTTCCAAACCAAATCCTTCTAAGATCCGTGATCCTAAGCCGGATGCCAGCAGTGCCACCTCCACCATGCTCTGCCCAGGCTGACCCCAGGCTCCCGGAGTACGGCATGCTGGCTCCTGCTCGGCTCATCCACAGTGGAGGACGGGGGCTTCCAACCTTGGTGCTTCAGGGCAGGCGGACAGAGCCGCGTGGTGTTGAACTCAGAGGAGCTGGCATCAGGAATGGAAAAAGCCGGTGACGAATGTCTGTGTTTGCCTGTTGGATGGAGGTGTGAAATTAAGCAAACTTACCCCGGCGTTGCCCCCGACCCCCTGGCGCTGGCGTTTGGTGGAGCCTCGTGTGCAAAGCCAGGCACGTGATGAAGCTGGGGCTCGGCTGCCACCCATGGGTGGGCGCCCCAAGGACACCCAGGTGGTGCTGCAGGAGAGTCACAACCCCTCCTAGAAACAGAGAATTACTTGGTTGGAAGAGAACTGCGAGAACATTAAGTCCAACCGTACCTGTCCACTAATAAAGCACATCCCTGAGCACCTCATCCACTCAGGTTTTGAACCCCTCCAGGGCTGAGGACTCCACCACCTCCCTGGGCAGACCAGGGGACCAAGGGACCCCAAAGGACCAATGTTGCCATGCCAGCCGCACACCTCCATGCTGGCTCCACCCCAAGGAACCCTTGCAGGCAGGGATTCTGCTCTTCATAGGATGGTCCAGAGCAGTGCCAGGGCCCTCCATACCACAGCTCCTTAGGGTTCCAACTGGAAAATCAGTGCCCATATCTACTGGTGCAGGATTTGGCTGTGGTTCCTTGGCCACGGTGGTGTTGTTGGCTTGTGTGACGCATAAGTAGTCAACGAGGGAAGGGACATGCCCAGAAACGGCCTCAACAAGCCCCACATTCCCCTTTTCCAACTTCCATTGCCTCCCCCTCAGGATACAGACCAACTGAAGGATGCATCCCTACGTCCTGGCCGTGGTTGTTGACCCCAGTGAAGATGGAGAGCTCTCAGTTTGACATTCTCCTGCCGGTATCCCCTAAGGACATTGCGATAACTGCCCCTGGGTCGTTTGCTTTTCCTATCGGTGCCGCCAGCCAAACAACCACGGTTGGGATATAAGGAGCTCGGCTGGAGCGGGTGACAGACTCAGTGTGCCACTGCACTTTGAGGCTCAACTCGAAGCCACCATGAAGCTGCTCCTGCTTCTCAGCTTGGTAGCCCTGGCCCAGTGCCATGGCCATAGGTAAGTTCTGGGCTCTTGGGGTGACCACCACAATCCTGAGGGCTCCCAGCAGGGATATGGGGACAGCCTGAACCCCTCGGTGGCCACAGCGAGGATGGGGTTGTGGGATGAGGTGGAGGGTGGAGGTCCCTGCGCAGATCTCACTGATGGCTGGGTTCCCGTCTCCCCGCACGCCAGGATCTCTCTGCGGCGAGGGAAGTCCATGCGGCAGGTCCTGGAGGAGAAGGGCTTGCTGGACCACTACCTGAAGGAGCACCCCTACAACCCGGCCGCCAAGTTCCTGGCCGCTGGCACCTCCACTGAGCCCCTGCAGAACTACATGAATGTGAGCATGGCGGGCAAGCGGCTGACACCTGTGGGGCAGCCATGGGGCCACTGAGCCAACCTGCTAGCCCCTTTCCCAGCCCACTAGCCCCCTTGCTATCTGGCTAGCCCCTTTCCCGACATGCTAGCCCCTTATTCGTTCCCCTTAGTGGGTTCACCTAACCCACTAGCCACTCACACATCCCCCTAGCCCCCAAGCTGACCTGCTAGCCTCTTACCCATCCCTGTAGCCCTTTACTTGACTCACTAGCCCCTTACCTCGCCCACTACCCCCTCACTCATTCCTGTAACTCGTTATCCATCCTTCTAGCCCTTTATCCATGCCATTAGCCTCTTACTCATCCTACTAGACCCTTACCCATACTATTAGCCCCATACCCATTCCTCTAACCCATTACCCATCCTGTTAGCCCCCTTACCTGACCCACTAAACCCTTACCTATCCTGCTAGCCCTTTATCCCTCCTGCTAGACACTTACCTGACCCACCAGCCCCTTACTTGTCCCCCTAGCCCTTGCTCTTTCTTCTAACCTGTTACCCATCTCAGCAGACCCTTACCCATCCCGCTAACCCCTTACCCATCCCGCTAACCCCTTACCTGTCCCGCTAATCCCTTACCCATTCCGCTTTGAAAGGTTGAGTACTTTGGCACCATCTCCATCGGTACCCCAGCCCAGGAATTCACCGTCCTCTTCGACACCGGCTCCTCCAACCTGTGGGTGCCCTCCGTGTACTGCTCCAGCCAGGCTTGCAGTAGGTGTCGGGAGACATGTGGCAATGGGGAAAGGCAGGGGAAGCCCTGGGCTCATCCAACCTGGCTCCAGGTGTACCTGTGGCAGTCTTAGAGATGAGGATGGCTCTGTCCTGTCTCTCCCGAGGGACATCAGGCAGTCAGTACCAGGTACTGGAGGGTCATACTTGGTCCTTGAGGACAGAACAGACCGTGACCGCTTCCCACAGGCAACCACAACCGCTTCAACCCATCGGCTTCCTCCACCTACGTTGGCACCAATGAGACCGTTGAGATCGCCTACGGCACTGGCAGCATGACCGGCATCCTGGGCTACGACACCGTTGGTGTAAGATGGGGCACACCAACCTCCCCATCCCACGGGAACAGGGACACCGGGACACCACCTGCCCAAACCAACCTTCTTTCTCCATCTCCTTAACTAGGTTGCAGGCATCAACGTTGTCAACCAGATCTTTGGTCTGGCTGAGACCGAGCCAGGCGATTTCTTCTACTACACCCCCTTCGATGGCATCCTGGGTCTGGCTTACCCAAGCATCTCCTCCTCTGGAGCCACTCCCGTCTTTGACAACATGATGTCAGAAGGTCTTGTGACTGAGGACCTCTTCTCCGTCTACCTGAGCAAGTAAGCCCTGCCCAGAGCCACCCAGTCCTTGCTGAGGGTTCCCTCCTGTTTCCACCGCACGGGGGTTGGCTCTGGCACTGTTCCCTTGTGGTGTAATGTCCCATGGCTCCTGAGGGACATCTTTCACCACTGCCAGCATCGGAGGATGGCAGCAAGCACCCCTCAGTGCTATGGGTCCCACGGGGTGGTATGGGAAGGGACCTCAACTTAATGGACGTCCCCTTGCAGCAACGACCAGAGCGGCAGCTTCGTCCTCTTTGGTGGCATTGATTCCGACTACACCACAAACGGCATCACCTGGATCCCCCTCTCTTCTGAATCCTACTGGCAGGTCAACATGGACAGGTAGTCCCTGAGCAGCCCACAGGCTTGGTGGCTCCCCTTGCCCCCTGGTAGGTGGTTGTTGGGGTGTGACTCCTCATCCCACACCCAAGAAGCTCACCCACACCCTTCTCCCTCAGCGTCACCGCCAGCGGCCAGGCCATCGCCTGCGCTTCCGGTTGCCAGGCCATCGTGGACACCGGCACCTCGCTCCTGGCTGTGCCCAACAATGCCCTGAACAACATCATCTACAGCCTTGGTGCCAGCTCCAACGGTCAGGTGAGGCCCCATGGGAGCAGTGGGGGATCTGTGGGGTGCCCCATCGCTCCCCAGGCTGTGGGCTCCCTCCTGCGGTAGCCACTGACCGCCACCTTCCACGTGTCCCCTGCAGATCAGCTGTGATGCCATCAGCACATTGCCCACCATCTACTTCAACCTCAACGGCAACGGGTTCCCAGTGCCACCCAGTGCCTACGTGATACAGGTGAGCATCCTGCCAGGAATGGGATTGGAATGGGGATGGGGATTGGAGTTGGAATTGGGATTGGAAGGGGTTCAGGACCTGGTAACCTCCATGTGTTTGGTTGCAGAGCGATGGATACTGCAGCCTCGCCTTCGAAGGCTTGGACATCCCCACCGAGTCTGGCGAGCTCTGGATCCTTGGAGATGTCTTCATCCGCGAGTACTACGTGATCTTCAACAGGGGCAACAACATGGTGGGATTGTCCCCGCTGTCCTAAGTGCTCCGCCATGCCGGGAACAGGCAGCGCATCCCACTGCCACCGCGTGCCCAGCTTGGAGGCTGGCCCTTGCCCAGCACTGCCTTCCCCTCCTGCCACAGCCACCGAGCACAATAAAGCCATGGAGAAGCATCTCTGTGTTGTGTCTCTCTGGGAAGGGCTGGCTGGGTCACTCTGGGCCAGAGAATCATGGAATGGCTCGGGCTGGAAGGGCCCTCAAAGCCCATCCAATTCCACTCCCTGCCATGGGCAGGGACACCTCCCACAGGACCAGGGGCTCCAAGCCCCATCCAACCTGGCCTTCAACACCTCCAGGGATGGGGCAGCCACTGCTGCTCTGGGCAGCTGATCTCCAGGAGCCTCTTCACAAGGGCAACACCAAGCTCAGCACCTTGTGAATGCTTCCCAGGACAAGGAACTTTGCTCTGGTCAAGCCCTTGGAAAATTCTCCACTGGGACCAGCTGAAATCGGGTGTTGGCCCCCAGAAACCTTTTGTGCCCCACTCAGCTCCATTCCCTCAGGATCAACCAGCAGCCACGGGGACCATCCTGTCCCCAAACCATGCTTGGAGGGGCTGAGCACCTCCAGCACCGCCCTCCTCATCCCAGGGGAACCCCAAAGTTCCCCAAGGGCTGATCCTGCCCCCCAGTTCTGCCTTAGTGGGGCAGTGAGGGGTTGGAGGACCTCAGCACCCTGAGGTAGATGGGATCCACACAGCCTCTGCCTGAGAGAGGCAGTGCCCGAGCACCCATGGGAATGGGGATGGAGCCCTGGGAGTGGGGATGGAGACCTGGGAGTGGGGATGGAGTCTTGGGAGTCAGGATGCACCCATGGGAGTGGGGATGCACTCCAGGGAGTGAGGATGGACCCCTGGGAGTCAGGATACCCCCATGGGAGCTGGGTGGATGCATTGGAGTGGGGACACGACCTCTGTTCGCAGCTGTCGTCGTCGAGCTGGCAGCAACGGGGAGAGGTCATAGAACCATGGAATGGGTTGGGCAGGAAAGGAGATAAACCCATCCAGTTCCAACCCCAGGAACACCTGCCACTGGGTCAAGGGCTCCAAGCCCCATCCAACATGGCCTTCAACACCTCCAGGGATGGGGCAGCCACCACTGCTCTGGGTAACCTGGGACAGGGCCTCCCCACCCTCACAGCAAAGCATTTCTGCCTAAGATCTCATCGCCACCTCCCCTCTTCCAGCTTCAACCCTTTCCCTTGTCCTGTCCCTGCAACCCCCGATCCAGAGCTTCTCCTCAGCTCTCCTGGACCCCTTTCAGTCCTGGAAGCGGCTCTAAGGTCTCCCCTCAGCTTTCTCTTCCCCAGGCTCAACAACCCCAACTCTCCCAGCCTGGCCTCAGACAGGAGGTGCTCCAGCCCTCGCATCATCTTTGTGGCCGCCTCTGCACTCGCTCCAACAGCTCCATGTCCTCCCTGTGCTGAGGACTCCAGAACTGGATGCAGGCCTCCAGATGGGTCTCAGAGAGCGGAGCAGAGGGTCAGAATCCCCTCCCTCCCTGCTGGTCCCACTGCTCTGGATGCAGCCCAGGACATGGGTGGTTTCTGGGATGGCAGCACACGTTGCCAGCTCATGTTGAGCCTCTCCTCCCCCAGCACCCCAAGTCCTTCTCCTCGGGGCTGCTCCCACTCACAGCATCCCCCATCCTGGATTGAAGCCATAGACTGCTTCAACCAAGATGTAGAACTTTGCTCTTGGCCTTGTTGAACCTCATGGGTTCATGGGTTCAAGTTATAGAATCATAGAGTCATTAGGTTGGAAAAGATCTTTTGAGGTCATCAACCCCAACCGTAAAGTTGGGGGTGAACCATTCCCCAGTCCCACAGACACCCCACAGATACCCCACTGCTCACCTGGCCGGTACAGCGCGTGCAGGGCTGTCCCTCAGGGATGAAGGTCTGCCCGTTCACCACCTTCCTCCCCTGGTAGTTGCAGTCTATGCAAAGGAGCACATGTTGAGGGGCTCAAGAGGTTCTAGGGGTCCCTTAATCCCCCTAAAACCTCATCTCCGTCTCCTACCGTTACAGACGGGGCAGCACTCGTCCTCGGGGTGGAAGGGGTAGGTGCAGAAGATGGCACAGTCCACGGGCGAACAGGCCACCGAGCCCAGCTGCGAGAGACGGGAGAGACGCGCGAGGGCCGGGCGTTAGCGCCTGCCAGGATGGGCTGGGGAAAAAAAAGGGGGCAACCCTCAAACACCCAGGAGCGTTTTTCCTTCAACGGTGGGAAAAACTGGGGCTCTGCTCTTGGGGTAGAAGCCGAAGGCATCTCGGGGTGCCCAGCGCAGCCCTCACCAAGCAGATGCAGCTGAGACAGGGGTCCAGGACAGAGGGGAAGGTCTCGTTGTTGTAGAAGATCCTTCCCATGTAGTTGCAGCTTACGAGGAGGAAGGAAAGGGGATCTTGGGGTCCTCAGGTGACTCAAGAACCCCTTGGAGATCCCTCTGCTTAAGGCCAGGCTTCTTGGGTCTGGTCTGGGATGCAGTGGAACCATCGTCCATCACCTGCCGAGCAGTCGGGGCAGCACTGCCCAGGGATGAGGATGGGGTAGGGACAGGTCTTCACACAGTCCGTCCTCTTGCAGCTCAGCCATCTGCCTGCAGAGGAGAAGACCTTGAGAGAGACCACAAGCTGCCCAAAACCACAGGGTTTAAAGCCAAGGAGCTGCCAGGGACCATGGCTACGAGCAGCCCGGCATCCCGAGGGAAAGGAGGAGGGGGCCAGGAGCCGTGCGCTGGGGCAGAGGCGGGGAGGAGAGCTGAAGCAGAGCAGGTTCTCATTCACCTGGCAGATGCATAACTCACAGGGATCACCTGGAGACCAGATCTGTTCGGTGGGAAACTCCACGCTGTTGTCATACATGAAGTAACCTGCAGGATACGGGGTGGGGGGGAACAGGGACACCCGGAGCCCATCACCCTCCTCTGTGCACGGCTGGACGTGGGTGTAGTTCCCATTCTGTGCTCTCTCCACCTCAAATGCTGTGCAGTCCCCCAGTGCCAGGCCAATCCCTCCACACCCCCACATGCTGCTCCCCTCTTTCCCCTGCCCTCCCCATCCCAGGTGGCCCTGACATCCATCATCCTTGTCCCCTGCTGTCCCACAGATCCCACCCTCCTTGTGCCCAGGTATTCCCCATTCACCCCTCCGTCTCCAAAGCTCCCAAACATCACACCCTGCCTATCGCAGATGTCCCCTACGTCTTGTCCTTGTCCCCAGCGCTTCCCCCCATCCCACTCTCCATCCTCCACATCCCACTCTCCCCAGCCCCAAGTGTCCCCACATCCCATCCTCCCTGTCCCCAGGTATCTTCCATATCCCAAGTGCCCCCACATCCTGTTCCCGCTGTCCCCTACATCCCACTCTCCCTATCCTAGCTGTCCCAGCCATCTCACTCTCCCCATATCCAAGTGTCCCCGGATCCCATCCTCCCTGTCTCCTCCATCCCACTCTCTCTGTCCCAAGCTGTCCCACCCATTTCAACCTCCCCGTCCACAAGTGTCCCTACAACCTGCCCCCCTGTCCCCTACATCCTGCTCTCCATGTCCCCAGGCATCTCCCACATCCCGCTCTCCCTATCCCCTATATCCCAGTCTCCCTGTCCCCAACTGTCCTCCCCATCCCACCATACCCAACCCCAAGCATTTCCCACTCATTATCAGGATGAGCATCACTGGAGGACACCATGGAGGCAGCTCACCCCGAGGAGTTGTGTTCTGCTCAATCAGTGTGCCAGCTAACAACTTTCCCTTAAACAGGCGGAAATCCACCCGGCATCGCCAGCACCTCCAAACCTGCCCTAGAAGAGAGGACACCGACCATTCCGCTCCCCTGCTGAATTGCTTCTCGTCCACAGCCACCAGTTGCCTCCCATTCCCTGCAGTGGGGCTGGACTATGGAACATTTCTACCTTCCAGTAGGACCTTCCACTCCATCATAGGCTTTCTGATCATAGAGTCATGGATTGATTTGGCTTAGAAGAGACCTCAAAGTCCATCCGGTTCCAACCCCACTTCCATGTCTGTGGAAACCTCCCACTGGATCAGGGTCCCCAATCCCCATCCAACCTGGCCTTCAACACCTCCAGGGATGCCCTCCTGGGCAACCTGGGCCAGGGCCTCCCCACGCTCACAGGAAAACAACTCTCCCTAAGATCTCATCTCAATCTCCCCTCTTGCAGGTTCAAACCCTTCCCCTTGTCCTGTCCCTGCACGCCATGATCAATAACTCCAATAGCTCCATGTCCTCCCTTTGCTGAGGACTCCAGAACTGGAAGTGGGGCTCCAGGTGGATCTCTCATAGCGGAACAGAGGGGCAGAATCCCCTCCCTCCCTGCTGGTCCCACTGCTCTGGATGCAGCCCAGGACACGGGTGGTTTCTGGGCTGGGAGCACACATTGTCGGCTCACGTTGAGCTTCTCCTCCCCCAGCACTCCAAGCCCTTCTCCTCGGGGCTGCTCCCAATCCATTCTCCTCTCAGCCTCTGTTTGTGCTTGGGAATGCCCCGACCCAGGTGCAGGACCTTGTGCTTGGCCTTGAACTTCATGAGGTTTGTACAGGCCCACTTGTCCAGCCGGTCCAGGTCCCTCTGGATGTCATCCCTTCCCTCCCTGATGAGGCACAGCAACACACGCCCCAGGCATCTGGCTTTGCATAGCTCCAACCACCACCTCCCACTGCCCACACCAGCTCCTGTGGACCTCCTATGCATCATGTACCCCAGCATGGAGAACGTGGCAAGCCTGGCAGCTCCTGAGCTGCCTCCTTGGACGAAGCCCTGGCTCTCAGTCCTTGGAGGGCAAATGGGTGTGAAGGTGGGAGCTCTCACAGCTCTCCAAACTTCCTCCCATGAGTGCTGCCAAGTTCTGCAGAGGTAGAGCCTCCCACCACTGCCAAGGTGCAAGGGAGCTTCCAAAGGGCTCCCAGCATGAGGTGATCAAGCAAACCTCAGCTCTGAAACCGTCTTCTTTAGGAACGGGATTTGCAGAAGCTCGAGGAGTTCACCATGAGCCCTTGTGCCAGATGGTGAAACTCTGTGCAGTGGTGAAAGTCGCTGGGTGCTGTGGAGAAGAGGGCTTTTCCCACCAGGTACAGCATCTTCCCTGCGTGCAGACACCCAGCGTGCTGGGGCAAAGATGCCATCTAAGAGCCCTTTGGAGCAGTCCCAGTGCAGCTTCATAGAATGATAGAATAGTTTGGGTTGGAATGGACCTTAAAGATCATCTGAAGATCATCCAGTTTTCTTGCCAAGGGATGTGTCCTCGAGTGCTCTGCTCCGATAACCTTCTACAAGTAAAGGTTTTCCACGTGTAGCGCCGCAAGGACGTGTTTGCAGCCAACCTGATCTTTCCTTCAGCTTCTTATCAGCACAAGGCGCTGTGATGGAGGCCAGGTCAGCTGGTGCAGCACCAGGTGCCTCTGACGCAGCCCCGAGCGGGCGACCTTGGTATCATTCAACCAGTGGCATCCCAAGCTGGTCATTCCCTCAGCTGGTCCCAGTTCCACAAGCAGCGCTGGGGTAAATGGAGATGGGTGAAGCCCCATCACAAGAGGGGCTACAAGTAAGCTGGGGAAGGGTTCTGTCAGGGAATATCAGGATACGATGAGGGAGAATGGATATAAGCTTAGATTTAGTTGAGATCTTAGAAAGAAACTCTTCACGATGAGGGCAGAGAGAGCCTGGCACGGGGTGCCCAGAGAAGTCATGGTTGCCCCATCTCTGGAGGTGTTCAAGACCAGGTTGGATGGGTCTTGGAGCCCCCTAATCCAGTAGGAGATGTCCCTTCCCATGGCAGGGGCTTGCACTAGATGATATCTAATGTGCCTTCCAAACCAAATCCTTCTAAGATCCGTGATCCTAAGCCGGATGCCAGCAGTGCCACCTCCACCATGCTCTGCCCAGGCTGACCCCAGGCTCCCGGAGTACGGCATGCTGGCTCCTGCTCGGCTCATCCACAGTGGAGGACGGGGGCTTCCAGCCTTGGTGCTTCAGGGCAGGCGGACAGAGCCGCGTGGTGTTGAACTCAGAGGAGCTGGCATCAGGAATGGAAAAAGCCGGTGACGAATGTCTGTGTTTGCCTGTTGGATGGAGGTGTGAAATTAAGCAAACTTACCCCGGCGTTGCCCCCGAGCCCCTGGCGCTGGCGTTTGGTGGAGCCTTGTGTGCAAAGCCAGGCATGTGATGAAGCCGGGGCTCGGCTGCCACCCATGGGTGGGCGCCCCAAGGACACCCAGGTGGTGCTGCAGGAGAGACACAACCCCTCCTAGAAACAGAGAATTACTTGGTTGGAAGAGAACTGCGAGAACATTAAGTCCAACCGTACCTGTCCACTACTAAAGCACATCCCTGAGCACCTCATCCACTCAGGTTTTGAACCCCTCCAGGGCTGAGGAATCCACCACCTCCCTGGGCAGACCAGGGGACCAAGGGACCCCAAAGGACCAATGTTGCCATGCCAGCCGCACACCTCCATGCTGGCTCCACCCCAAGGAACCCTTGCAGGCAGGGATTCTGCTCTTCATAGGATGGTCCAGAGCAGTGCCAGGGCCCTCCATACCACAGCTCCTTAGGGTTCCAACTGGAAAATCAGTGCCCATATCTACTGGTGCAGGATTTGGCTGTTGTTCCTTGGCCACGGTGGTGTTGTTGGTTTGTGTGACGCATAAGTAGTCAACGAGGGAAGGGACATGCCCAGAAATGGCCTCAACAAGCCCCACGTTCCCCTTTTCCAACTTCCATTGCCTCCCCCTCAGGATACAGACCAACTGAAGGATGCATCCCTACGTCCTGGCCGTGGTTGTTGACCTCAGTGAAGATGGAGAGCTCTCAGTTTGACATTCTCCTCCCGCATCCCCTAAGGACATTGCGATAACTGCCCCTGGGTCGTTTGCTTTTCCTATCGGTGCCGCCAGCCAAACAACCACGGTTGGGATATAAGGAGCTCGGCTGGAGCGGGTGACACACTCAGTGTGCCACTGCACTTTGAGGCTCAACTCGAAGCCACCATGAAGCTGCTCCTGCTTCTCAGCTTGGTAGCCCTGGCCCAGTGCCATGGCCATAGGTAAGTTCTGGGCTCTTGGGGTGACCACCACAATCCTGAGGGCTCCCAGCAGGGATATGGGGACAGCCTGAACCCCTCGGTGGCCACAGCGAGGATGGGGTTGTGGGATGAGGTGGAGGGTGGAGGTCCCTGCGCAGATCTCACTGATGGCTGGGTTCCCGTCTCCCCGCACGCCAGGATCTCTCTGCGGCGAGGGAAGTCCATGCGGCAGGTCCTGGAGGAGAAGGGCTTGCTGGACCACTACCTGAAGGAGCACCCCTACAACCCGGCCGCCAAGTTCCTGGCCGCTGGCACCTCCACTGAGCCCCTGCAGAACTACATGAATGTGAGCATGGCGGGCAAGCGGCTGACACCTGTGGGGCAGCCATGGGGCCACTGAGCCAACCTGCTAGCCCCTTTCCCAGCCCACTAGCCCCCTTGCTATCTGGCTAGCCCCTTTCCCGACATGCTAGCCCCTTACTTCGTTCCCCTTAGTGGGTTCACCTAACCCACTAGCCACTCACACATCCCCCTAGCCCCCAAGCTGACCTGCTAGCCTCTTACCCATCCCTGTAGCCCTTTACTTGACTCACTAGCCCCTTACCTCATCCCACAACCCCCTCACTCATTCCTGTAACTCGTTATCCATCCTTCTAGCCCTTTATCCATGCCATTAGCCTCTTACTCATCCTACTAGACCCTTACCCATACTATTAGCCCCATACCCATTCCTCTAACCCATTACCCATCCTGTTAGCCCCCTTACCTGACCCACTAAACCCTTACCTATCCTGCTAGCCCTTTATCCCTCCTGCTAGACACTTACCTGACCCACCAGCCCCTTACTTGTCCCCCTAGCCCCTTGCTCTTTCTTCTAACCTGTTACCCATCTCAGCAGACCCTTACCCATCCCGCTAACCCCTTACCCATCCCGCTAACCCCTTACCTGTCCCGCTAATCCCTTACCCATCTCGCTTTGAAAGGTTGAGTACTTTGGCACCATCTCCATCGGTACCCCAGCCCAGGAATTCACCGTCCTCTTCGACACCGGCTCCTCCAACCTGTGGGTGCCCTCCGTGTACTGCTCCAGCCAGGCTTGCAGTAGGTGTCGGGAGACATGTGGCAATGGGGAAAGGCAGGGGAAGCCCTGGGCTCATCCAACCTGGCTCCAGGTGTACCTGTGGCAGTCTTAGAGACAAGGATGGCTCTGTCCTGTCTCTCCTGAGGGACATCAGGCAATCAGTACCACGTACTGGAGGGTCATCCTTGGTCCTTGAGGACAGGACAGACCGTGACCACTTCCCGCAGGCAACCACAACCGCTTCAACCCATCGGCTTCCTCCACCTACGTTGGCACCAATGAGACCGTTGAGATCGCCTACGGCACTGGCAGCATGACTGGCATCCTGGGCTACGACACCGTCGGCGTAAGATGGGGCACACCAACCTCCCCATCCCACGGGAACAGGGACACCGGGACACCACCTGCCCAAACCAACCTCCTTTCTCCATCTCCTCAACCAGGTTGCAGGCATCAACGTTGTCAACCAGATCTTTGGTCTGGCTGAGACCGAGCCAGGCGATTTCTTCTACTACACCCCCTTCGATGGCATCCTGGGTCTGGCTTACCCAAGCATCTCCTCCTCTAATGCCACTCCCGTCTTTGACAACATGATGTCAGAAGGTCTTGTGACTGAGGACCTCTTCTCCGTCTACCTGAGCAAGTAAGCCCTGCCCAGAGCCACCCAGTCCTTGCTGAGGGTTCCCTCCTGTTTCCACCGCACGGGGGTTGGCTCTGGCACTGTTCCCTTGTGGTGTAACGTCCCATGGCTCCTGAGGGACATCTTTCACCACTGCCAGCATCGGAGGATGGCAGCAAGCACCCCTCAGTGCTATGGGTCCTACGGGGTGGTATGGGAAGGGACCTCAACTTAATGGACGTCCCCTTGCAGCAACGACCAGAGCGGCAGCTTCGTCCTCTTTGGTGGCATTGATTCCGACTACACCACAAACGGCATCACCTGGATCCCCCTCTCTTCTGAATCCTACTGGCAGGTCACCATGGACAGGTAGTCCCTGAGCAGCCCACAGGCTTGGTGGCTCCCCTTGCCCCCTGGTAGGTGGTTGTTGGGGTGTGACCGCTCATCCCACACCCAAGAAGCTCACCCACACCCTTCTCCCTCAGCGTCACCGCCAGCGGCCAGGCCATCGCCTGCGCTTCCGGTTGCCAGGCCATCGTGGACACCGGCACCTCGCTCCTGGCTGTGCCCAACAACGCCCTGAACAACATCATCGCCAGCCTTGGTGCCAACTCCAGTCAGGTGAGGCCCCATGGGAGCAGTGGGGGATCTGTGGGGTGCCCCATCGCTCCCCAGGCTGTGGGCTCCCTCCTGCGGTAGCCACTGACCGCCACCTTCCACGTGTCCCCTGCAGATCAGCTGTGATGCCATCAGCACATTGCCCACCATCTACTTCAACCTCAATGGCAACGGGTTCCCAGTGCCACCCAGTGCCTACGTGATACAGGTGAGCATCCTGCCAGGAATGGGATTGGAAGTGGGATGGGGATTGGAGTTGGAATTGGGATTGGAAGGGGTTCAGGACCTGGTAACCTCCATGTGTTTGGTTGCAGAGTGATGGATACTGCAGCCTCGCCTTCGAAGGCTTGGACATCCCCACCGAGTCTGGCGAGCTCTGGATCCTCGGAGACGTCTTCATCCGCGAGTACTACGTGATCTTCAACAGGGGCAACAACATGGTGGGACTGTCCCCGCTGTCCTAAGCGCTCCGCCATGCCGGGGACAGGCAGCGCATCCCACTGCCACCGCGTGCCCAGCTTGGTGGCTGGCCCTTGACCAGCACTGCCTTCCCCTCCTGCCACAGCCACCGAGCACAATAAAGCCGTGGAGAAGTATCTCTGTGTTGTGTCTCTCTGGGAAGGGCTGGCTGGGTCGCTCTGGGGCAGAGAATCATGGAATGTCTCGGGCTGGAAAAGACCTCAAAGCCCATCTAGTTGGACCCCTTCCATGGGCAGGGACACCTGCGACAGGATCAGGGCCTCCAAGCCCCATCCAAACTGGCCTTCAACACCTCCAGGGATGGAGCAGCCAACACTGCTCTGGGCAACCTGGGACAGGGTCTCCTCACCCTCACAGGAAAGCATTTCTGCCTAAGATCTCATCTCCATCTCCCCCCCTTCCAGCTTCAACCCTTTCCCTCGTCCTGTCCCTGCACCCCCCGATCCAGCCTTCTCTTCTCCAGGCTGAACAACCCCAACTCTCCCAGCCTGGCCTTGGTCAAGAGGTGCTCCAGCCCTCGCATCATCTTTGTGGCCGCCTCTGCACTCGCTCCAACAGCTCCATGTAATCCCTGTGCTGAGGACTCCAGAACTGGATGCAGGGCTCCAGGTGGGTCTCAGAGAGCGGAGCAGAGGGTCAGAATCCCCTCCCTCCCTGCTGGTCCCACTGCTCTGGATGCAGCCCAGGACGCAGGCGGTTTCTGGGATGGCAGCACACTTTGCCAGCTCATGTTGAGCCTCTCCTCCCCCAGCACCCCAAGTCCTTCTCCTCGGGGCTGCTCCCACTCACAGCATCCCCCATCCTGGATTGAAGCCACAGACTGCCTCAATCAAGATGTAGAACTTTGCCCTTGGCCTTGATGAACCTCATGGGTTCATGGGTTCAAGTTATAGAATCAGAGAGTCATTAGGTTGGAAAAGATCTTTTGAGGTCATCAACCCCAACCGTAAATTTGGGGATGAACCATCCCTACCATCCATTCCCCAGTCCCACAGACACCCCACAGATACCCCACTGCTCACCTGGCAGGTACAGCGCGTGCAGGGCTGTCCCTCAGGGATGAAGGTCTGCCCATTCACCACCTTCCTCCCCTGGTAGTTGCAGTCTATGCAAAGGAGCACGTGTTGAGGGGCTCAAGAGGTTCTAGGGGTCCCTTAATCCCCCTAAAACCTCATCTCCGTCTCCTACCGTTACAGACAGGGCAGCACTCGCCCTCGGGGTGGAAGGGGTAGGTGCAGAAGATGGCACAGTCCACGGGCGAACAGGCCACCGAGCCCAGCTGCGAGAGACGGGAGAGACGCGCGAGGGCCGGGCGTTAGCGCCTGCCAGGATGGGCTGGGGAAAAAAAAGGGGGCAACCCTCGGACACCCAGGAGCTTTTTTCCTTCAACGGAGGAAAAACTGGGACTCCACCCATGGAGCAGAAGCCAAAAGCATCTCGGGGTGCCCAGTGCAGCCCTCACCAAGCAGATGCAGCTGAGACAGGGGTCCAGGACAGAGGGGAAGGTCTCGTTGTTGTAGAAAATCCTTCCCACGTAGTTGCAGCCTGCGAGGAAGGGTAAGGAAAGGGGATCTTGGGGTCCTCAGGTGACTCAAGAACCCCTTGGAGATCCCTCTGCTTAAGGCCAGGCTTCTTGGGTCTGGTCTGGGATGCAGTGGAACCATCATCCATCACCTGCTGAGCAGTTGGGGCAGCACTGCCCAGGGATGAGGATGGGGTAGGGACAGGTCTTCACACAGTCCGTCCTCTTGCAGCTCAGCCGTCTGCCTGCAGAGGAGAAGACCTTGAGAGAGACCACAAGCTGCCCAAAACCACAGGGTTTAAAGCCAAGGAGCTGCCAGGGACCATGGCCACGAGCATCCCGGCATCCCAAGGGAAAGGAGGAGGGGGCCAGGAGCCGTGCGCTGGGGCAGAGGCGGGGAGGAGAGCTGAAGCAGAGCAGGTTCTCATTCACCTGGCAGATGCATAACTCACAGGGATCACCTGGAGACCAGATCTGTTCGGTGGGAAACTCCACGCTGTTGTCATACATGAAGTAACCTGCAGGATACGGGGTGGGGGGGAACAGGGGCACCCGGAGCCCATCACCCTCCTCTGTGCACGGCTGGACGTGGGTGTAGTTCCCATTCTGTGCTCTCTCCACCTCAAATGCTGTGCAGTCCCCCAGTGCCAGGCCAATCCCTCCACACCCCCACATGCTGCTCCCCTCTTTCCCCTGCCCTCCCCATCCCAGGTGGCCCTGACATCCATCATCCTTGTCCCCTGCTGTCCCACAGATCCCACCCTCCTTGTGCCCAGGTATTCCCCATTCACCCCTCCGTCTCCAAAGCTCCCAAACATCACACCCTGCCTATCGCAGATGTCCCCTACGTCTTGTCCTTGTCCCCAGCACTTCCCCCCATCCCACTCTCCATCCTCCACATCCCACTCTCCCCTGCCCCAAGTGTCCCCACATCCCATCCTCCCTGCCCCCAGGTATCTTCCATATCCCAAGTGCCCCCACATCCTGTTCCCGCTGTCCCCTACATCCCACTCTCCCTATCCTAGCTGTCCCAGTCATCTCACTCTCCCCATATCCAAGTGTCCCCGGATCCCATCCTCCCTGTCTCCCCCATCCCACTCTCTCTGTCCCAAGCTATCCCACCCATTTCAACCTCCCCGTCCACAAGTGTCCCTACAACCTGCCCCCCTGTCCCCTACATCCTGCTCTCCATGTCCCCAGGCATCTCCCACATCCCGCTCTCCCTATCCCCTATATCCCAGTCTCCCTGTCCCCAACTGTCCTCCCCATCCCACCATACCCAACCCCAAGCATTTCCCACTCATTATCAGGATGAGCATCACTGGAGGACACCATGGAGGCAGCTCACCCCGAGGAGTTGTGTTCTGCTCAATCAGTGTGCCAGCTAACAACTTTCCCTTAAACAGGCGGAAATCCACCCGGCATCGCCAGCACCTCCAAACCTGCCCTAGAAGAGAGGACACCGACCATTCCGCTCCCCTGCTGAATTGCTTCTCGTCCACAGCCACCAGTTGCCTCCCATTCCCTGCAGTGGGGCTGGACTATGGAACATTTCCACCTTCCAGTAGGACCTTCCACTCCATCATAGGCTTTCTGATCATAGAGTCATGGATTGATTTGGCTTAGAAGAGACCTCAAAGTCCATCCGGTTCCAACCCCACTTCCATGTCTGGGGAAACCTCCCACTGGATCAGGGTCCCCAATCCCCATCCAACCTGGCCTTCAACACCTCCAGGGATGCCCTCCTGGGCAACCTGGGCCAGGGCCTCCCCACGCTCACAGGAAAACAACTCTCCCTAAGATCTCATCTCAATCTCCCCTCTTGCAGGTTCAAACCCTTCCCCTTGTCCTGTCCCTGCACGCCATGATCAATAACTCCAATAGCTCCATGTCCTCCCTTTGCTGAGGACTCCAGAACTGGAAGTGGGGCTCCAGGTGGATCTCTCATAGCGGAACAGAGGGGCAGAATCCCCTCCCTCCCTGCTGGTCCCACTGCTCTGGATGCAGCCCAGGACACGGGTGGTTTCTGGGCTGGGAGCACACATTGTCGGCTCACGTTGAGCTTCTCCTCCCCCAGCACTCCAAGCCCTTCTCCTCGGGGCTGCTCCCAATCCATTCTCCTCTCAGCCTCTGTTTGTGCTTGGGAATGCCCCGACCCAGGTGCAGGACCTTGTGCTTGGCCTTGAACTTCATGAGGTTTGTACAGGCCCACTTGTCCAGCCGGTCCAGGTCCCTCTGGATGTCATCCCTTCCCTCCCTGATGAGGCACAGCAACACATGCCCCGGGCATCTGGCTTTGCATAGCTCCAACCACCACCTCCCACTGCCCACACCAGCTCCTGTGGACCTCCTATGCATCACGTACCCCAGCATGGAGAACGTGGCAAGCCTGGCAGCTCCTGAGCTGCCTCCTTGGACGAAGCCCTGGCTCTCAGTCCTTGGAGGGCAAATGGGTGTGAAGGTGGGAGCTCTCACAGCTCTCCAAACTTCCTCCCATGAGTGCTGCCAAGTTCTGCAGAGGTAGAGCCTCCCACCACTGCCAAGGTGCAAGGGAGCTTCCAAAGGGCTCCCAGCATGAGGTGATCAAGCAAACCTCAGCTCTGAAACCCTCTTCTTTAGGAACGGGATTTGCAGAAGCTCGAGGAGTTCACCATGAGCCCTTGTGCCAGATGGTGAAACTCTGTGCAGTGGTGAAAGTCGCTGGGTGCTGTGGAGAAGAGGGCTTTTCCCACCAGGTACAGCATCTTCCCTGCGTGCAGACACCCAGCGTGCTGGGGCAAAGATGCCATCTAAGAGCCCTTTGGAGCAGTCCCAGTGCAGCTTCATAGAATGATAGAATAGTTTGGGTTGGAATGGACCTTAAAGATCATCTGAAGATCATCCAGTTTTCTTGCCAAGGGATGTGTCCTCGAGTGCTCTGCTCCGATAACCTTCTACAAGTAAAGGTTTTCCACGTGTAGCGCCGCAAGGACGTGTTTGCAGCCAACCTGATCTTTCCTTCAGCTTCTTATCAGCACAAGGCGCTGTGATGGAGGCCAGGTCAGCTGGTGCAGCACCAGGCGCCTCTGACGCAGCCCCGAGCGGGCGACCTTGGTATCATTCAACCAGTGGCATCCCAAGCTGGTCATTCCCTCAGCTGGTCCCAGTTCCACAAGCAGCGCTGGGGTAAATGGAGATGGGTGAAGCCCCATCACAAGAGGGGCTACAAGTAAGCTGGGGAAGGGTTCTGTCAGGGAATATCAGGATACGATGAGGGAGAATGGATATAAGCTTAGATTTAGTTGAGATCTTAGAAAGAAACTCTTCACGATGAGGGCAGAGAGAGCCTGGCACGGGGTGCCCAGAGAAGTCATGGTTGCCCCATCTCTGGAGGTGTTCAAGACCAGGTTGGATGGGTCTTGGAGCCCCCTAATCCAGTAGGAGATGTCTCTGCCCATGGCAGGGACTTGCACTAGATGATATCTAATGTGCCTTCCAAACCAAACCCTTCTAAGATCCGTGATCCTAAGCCGGATGCCAGCAGTGCCACCTCCACCATGCTCTGCCCAGGCTGACCCCAGGCTCCCGGAGTACGGCATGCTGGCTCCTGCTCGGCTCATCCACAGTGGAGGACGGGGGCTTCCAGCCTTGGTGCTCCAGGGCAGGCGGACAGAGCCGCGTGGTGTTGAACTCAGAGGAGCTGGCATCAGGAATGGAAAAAGCCGGTGACGAATGTCTGTGTTTGCCTGTTGGATGGAGGTGTGAAATTAAGCAAACTTACCCCGGCGTTGCCCCCGAGCCCCTGGCGCTGGCGTTTGGTGGAGCCTCGTGTGCAAAGCCAGGCATGTGATGAAGCCGGGGCTCGGCTGCCACCCATGGGTGGGCGCCCCAAGGACACCCAGGTGGTGCTGCAGGAGAGACACAACCCCTCCTAGAAACAGAGAATTACTTGGTTGGAAGAGAACTGCCAGAACATTAAGTCCAACCGTACCTGTCCACTACTAAAGCACATCCCTGAGCACCTCATCCACTCAGGTTTTGAACCCCTCCAGGGCTGAGGAATCCACCACCTCCCTGGGCAGACCAGGGGACCAAGGGACCCCAAAGGACCAATGTTGCCATGCCAGCCGCACACCTCCATGCTGGCTCCACCCCAAGGAACCCTTGCAGGCAGGGATTCTGCTCTTCATAGGATGGTCCAGAGCAGTGCCAGGACCCTCCATACCACAGCTCCTTAGGGTTCCAACTGGAAAATCAGTGCCCATATCTACTGGTGCAGGATTTGGCTGTGGTTCCTTGGCCACGGTGGTGTTGTTGGCTTGTGTGACGCATAAGTAGTCAACGAGGGAAGGGACATGCCCAGAAATGGCCTCAACAAGCCCCATGTTCCCCTTTTCCAACTTCCATTGCCTCCCCCTCAGGATACAGACCAACTGAAGGATGCATCCCTACGTCCTGGCCGTGGTTGTTGACCTCAGTGAAGATGGAGAGCTCTCAGTTTGACATTCTCCTCCCACATCCCCTAAGGACATTGCGATAACTGCCCCTGGGTCGTTTGCTTTTCCTATCGGTGCCGCCAGCCAAACAACCACGGTTGGGATATAAGGAGCTCGGCTGGAGCGGGTGACAGACTCAGTGTGCCACTGCACTTTGAGGCTCAACTCGAAGCCACCATGAAGCTGCTCCTGCTTCTCAGCTTGGTAGCCCTGGCCCAGTGCCATGGCCATAGGTAAGTTCTGGGCTCTTGGGGTGACCACCACAATCCTGAGGGCTCCCAGCAGGGATATGGGGACAGCCTGAACCCCTCGGTGGCCACAGCGAGGATGGGGTTGTGGGATGAGGTGGAGGGTGGAGGTCCCTGCACAGATCTCACTGATGGGTGGGTTCCCGTCTCCCCGCACGCCAGGATCTCTCTGCGGCGAGGGAAGTCCATGCGGCAGGTCCTGGAGGAGAAGGGCTTGCTGGACCACTACCTGAAGGAGCACCCCTACAACCCGGCCGCCAAGTTCCTGGCCGCTGGCACCTCCACTGAGCCCCTGCAGAACTACATGAATGTGAGCATGGCGGGCAAGCGGCTGACACCTGTGGGGCAGCCATGGGGCCACTGAGCCAACCTGCTAGCCCCTTTCCCAGCCCACTAGCCCCCTTGCTATCTGGCTAGCCCCTTTCCCGACATGCTAGCCCCTTACTCGTTCCCCTTAGTGGGTTCACCTAACCCACTAGCCACTCACACATCCCCCTAGCCCCCAAGCTGACCTGCTAGCCTCTTACCCATCCCTGTAGCCCTTTACTTGACTCACTAGCCCCTTACCTCGCCCACTACCCCCTCACTCATTCCTGTAACTCGTTATCCATCCTTCTAGCCCTTTATCCATGCCATTAGCCTCTTACTCATCCTACTAGACCCTTACCCATACTATTAGCCCCATACCCATTCCTCTAACCCATTACCCATCCTGTTAGCCCCCTTACCTGACCCACTAAACCCTTACCTATCCTGCTAGCCCTTTATCCCTCCTGCTAGACACTTACCTGACCCACCAGCCCCTTACTTGTCCCCCTAGCCCCTTGCTCTTTCTTCTAACCTGTTACCCATCTCAGCAGACCCTTACCCATCCCGCTAACCCCTTACCCATCCCGCTAACCCCTTACCTGTCCCGCTAATCCCTTACCCATCTCGCTTTGAAAGGTTGAGTACTTTGGCACCATCTCCATCGGTACCCCAGCCCAGGAATTCACCGTCCTCTTCGACACCGGCTCCTCCAACCTGTGGGTGCCCTCCGTGTACTGCTCCAGCCAGGCTTGCAGTAGGTGTCGGGAGACATGTGGCAATGGGGAAAGGCAGGGGAAGCCCTGGGCTCATCCAACCTGGCTCCAGGTGTACCTGTGGCAGTCTTAGAGACAAGGATGGCTCTGTCCTGTCTCTCCTGAGGGACATCAGGCAATCAGTACCACGTACTGGAGGGTCATCCTTGGTCCTTGAGGACAGGACAGACCGTGACCACTTCCCGCAGGCAACCACAACCGCTTCAACCCATCGGCTTCCTCCACCTACGTTGGCACCAATGAGACCGTTGAGATCGCCTACGGCACTGGCAGCATGACTGGCATCCTGGGCTACGACACCGTCGGCGTAAGATGGGGCACACCAACCTCCCCATCCCACGGGAACAGGGACACCGGGACACCACCTGCCCAAACCAACCTCCTTTCTCCATCTCCTCAACCAGGTTGCAGGCATCAACGTTGTCAACCAGATCTTTGGTCTGGCTGAGACCGAGCCAGGCGATTTCTTCTACTACACCCCCTTCGATGGCATCCTGGGTCTGGCTTACCCAAGCATCTCCTCCTCTAATGCCACTCCCGTCTTTGACAACATGATGTCAGAAGGTCTTGTGACTGAGGACCTCTTCTCCGTCTACCTGAGCAAGTAAGCCCTGCCCAGAGCCACCCAGTCCTTGCTGAGGGTTCCCTCCTGTTTCCACCGCACGGGGGTTGGCTCTGGCACTGTTCCCTTGTGGTGTAACGTCCCATGGCTCCTGAGGGACATCTTTCACCACTGCCAGCATCGGAGGATGGCAGCAAGCACCCCTCAGTGCTATGGGTCCTACGGGGTGGTATGGGAAGGGACCTCAACTTAATGGACGTCCCCTTGCAGCAACGACCAGAGCGGCAGCTTCGTCCTCTTTGGTGGCATTGATTCCGACTACACCACAAACGGCATCACCTGGATCCCCCTCTCTTCTGAATCCTACTGGCAGGTCACCATGGACAGGTAGTCCCTGAGCAGCCCACAGGCTTGGTGGCTCCCCTTGCCCCCTGGTAGGTGGTTGTTGGGGTGTGACCGCTCATCCCACACCCAAGAAGCTCACCCACACCCTTCTCCCTCAGCGTCACCGCCAGCGGCCAGGCCATCGCCTGCTGCTTCCGGTTGCCAGGCCATCGTGGACACCGGCACCTCGCTCCTGGCTGTGCCCAACAACGCCCTGAACAACATCATCGCCAGCCTTGGTGCCAACTCCAGTCAGGTGAGGCCCCATGGGAGCAGTGGGGGATCTGTGGGGTGCCCCATCGCTCCCCAGGCTGTGGGCTCCCTCCTGCGGTAGCCACTGACCGCCACCTTCCACGTGTCCCCTGCAGATCAGCTGTGATGCCATCAGCACATTGCCCACCATCTACTTCAACCTCAATGGCAACGGGTTCCCAGTGCCACCCAGTGCCTACGTGATACAGGTGAGCATCCTGCCAGGAATGGGATTGGAAGTGGGATGGGGATTGGAGTTGGAATTGGGATTGGAAGGGGTTCAGGACCTGGTAACCTCCATGTGTTTGGTTGCAGAGCGATGGATACTGCAGCCTCGCCTTCGAAGGCTTGGACATCCCCACCGAGTCTGGCGAGCTCTGGATCCTCGGAGACGTCTTCATCCGCGAGTACTACGTGATCTTCAACAGGGGCAACAACATGGTGGGACTGTCCCCGCTGTCCTAAGTGCTCCGCCATGCCGGGGACAGGCAGCGCATCCCACTGCCACCGCGTCCCCAGCTTGGTGGCTGGCCCTTGCCCAGCACTGCCTTCCCCTCCTGCCACAGCCACCGAGCACAATAAAGCCGTGGAGAAGTATCTCTGTGTTGTGTCTCTCTGGGAAGGGCTGGCTGGGTCGCTCTGGGGCAGAGAATCATGGAATGTCTCGGGCTGGAAAAGACCTCAAAGCCCATCTAGTTGGACCCCTTCCATGGGCAGGGACACCTCCTATGGGATCAGGGGCTCCAAGCCCCATCCAACCTGGCCTTCTACACCTCCAGGGATGGGGCAGCCACCGCTGCTCTGCGCAACCTGGGCAGGGCCTCCCCAGCCTCATGGTGAAGAATTTCCTCCTGACGCGCGCAGGGTCACTGCTTTCCATACCCATGCCATGAGGTGGCTGTGGCTGTTGGTGGTTACGTGGGACGGAGGAGGTTAGAGGACTCACATCGGAGCAGGACAGGAGCACGTCTCTGCCCCTGCCAGCATCCCATGCCCGTGTTTGGGTCTGGAGGACCCAGAGCTGGGTCCCATCTTGGGGCTGTGGGTGCTTTTTGCTGCTCATCATCACCTCTCCTTGCTGGACACCACTTAGATAAAGCCCTAGGAAGCTCTTAGGGGCCATGGACGTGGCTCTTCACACCTCCCTGTGTAGAGCTGACCTCCGGGAGCCTCTTCACAAGGACAACACCAAGCTCAGCACCTCATGAACGCTTCCCAGGACCAGGAACTTTGCTCAGGTCAAGCCCTTGGAAAAGTCTCCACTGGGAGCAGCTGAAATCGGGTGTTGGCCCCCAGAAACCCTTTGTGCCCCACTCAGCTCCATTTTCTCAGGATCAACGAGCAGCCATGGGGACCATCCTGTCCCCAAACCATACTCGGGGGAACTGAGCACCTCCAGCACCACCCTCCTCATCCCAGGGGAAACCCAAAGGTCCTCCGAGTTGGGATCAGTGGGTTCAAGCAGGAACAGGACGGGGATAAATACCAGGGTGACTTTATTGGTGGCCAGGAGGGCACCTCGTCCCCTCCCCAGGGGTGCCTGCACAATGGGGGGCGGCTCAGGGCACCCCAGGAACATCTCCCAGCCCCACATCGTGCACCTGGAGAGCTGGGAAGGTGGTGATGGGGCTGATCCTGCCTCCCAGTCCTGCCTCAGTGGGGCGGTGAGGGGCTGGAGGACCTCAGAACCTTGAGGTAGATGGGATCCACACAGCCTCTGCCTGAGGGAGGCAGTGCCCGAGCACCCATGGGAGTGGGGATGGAGCCCTGGGAGTGGGGATGGACCCATGGGAGCGAGGATGCATCCCTGGGAGTAGGAATGAACCCCTGGGAGTCAGGATGCGCTTGTGGGAATGGGGATGGACCCCTGGGAGTCAGAATGCACCCATGGGAGCTGGGTGGACGCATTGGAGTGGGGACACGACCTCTGTTCACAGCTCACGTCCTCAAGCTGGCAGCGATGGGGAGAGGTCATAGAGTCAAGGAATGGGTTGGGTGGGAAAGGAGATAAACCCATCCAGTTCCAATACCAGGAATTCCTCCCACTGGATCAGGGGCTCCAAGCTCCATCCAACCTGGCCTTCAACACCTCCAAGGATGGGGCAGCCACCGCTGCTCTGGGCAACCTGGGACAGGGCCTCCCCACGCTCACAGCAAAGCGTGAAGATCTCATCTCCATCTCCCCTCTTCTAGCTACAAACCCTTCCACTTGTCCCTGCACTCCCTGATCCAGAGCATCTCCTCAGCTGTCCTGGAGCCCCTTTCAGTCCTGGAAGCTGCTCTAAGCTCTCCCTGCAGCCTTCTCTTCTCCAGGCTGAACAACCCCAACTCTCTCAGCCTGGCCTTGGACAGAAGGTACTCCAGCCCTCGCATCATCTCTGTGGGGATGGATCCATGGGAGCGGGGATGCACCCCTAGGAGTGGGGATGGATCCCTGGGAGAGGGGATGCACCCATGGGAGTTGGGATGGACCCCTGGGATTGGGGATGGATCCCTGGGAGCAGGGGTGGACCCATGGGAGAGGGGATGCACCCATGGGAGTTGGGATGGACCCGTTGGAGAGCAGATGGACCCCTGGAAGCGGGGATGGACTCCTGAGAGCTGGGATGCAGCAATGGGAGTGTGGATAGACCCCTGGGAGTGGGGATGCACCCCTGGGAATCAGGATGAACTTGTGAGAGTGAGGATGGACCCGTGGGAGTCAGGATGTACCCATGGGAACGGGGATGGACCCATGGGAGTAGGGATGCTGTTTGCCCACTGTGTCTTCTCATTGGCACCCCATCCCCAGCCACCCACCATCCCAAGGGCCTGGTGAGCCAGACCTGATGGTCCTGCACACCCCTCCTCCTCTCCTCCTCATCCCCATCCTCCTCTTCATTCCCCTCCTCCTCCTCCTCACTCCTCACCAGGCACACATGGCACCAGGGCCTTAGGGAACCATGTGCCCCCCGGGGCTCTCCCCACTGGCCGGTGGCATGGTGGAGGGATCCACATTCTCATGGGGGTCCTGAGCCTCAGGGCTCAAACTGGGGGGTACTGGTGGAACTGGGGGCTCTGGGGGCTCAGAGGTGGGATGACCAGCTGCCGATGGATGCCCGGAGGGGTTCTGTGTGCTCGGAGGGGGCTCCTCATCCTCTTTGCTACCCGGAGAGCGGTCAGGAGGGGCTGTTCTGGGGAGCAGGAGCTGGACCAGGCGGTGAAGAGGTGGACGGGTTGATCTTGGGGTGCTGGGATGCCAGGTGACAGCGAGTGAGTCCTCGTGGGGTGGGGACAGGGATGGGGACCGGTGGCTGATCTGCAGCAGGAGCTGAGCATCTGTGGCTGATGGAGAGATGCTCTGGGTCAGCACCCTGAGGACCCCTCACCCTGGCTGGGGGACACCCGATTGCCCAGGGGTGCTGCAGGGTATGGGGTCCCGGCTGCCCAGGCATCACCGTTACCTTGGCAGGGAGGGCAGCAGGCGGGGGGCAGCGCGGTGGGCTCTGCGCAGGAGTGGGGACACGACCTCTGCTCGCAGTTCACCTCCCCGAGCTGGCAGCAACGGGGACAGGTCATAGAATCATGGAATGGGTTGGGTGGGAAAGGAGATAAACGCATCCAGTTCCAATCCCAGGAACACCTCCCACTGGATCAGGGGCTCCGAGACCCATCCAACGTGGCCTTCAACACCTCCACGGATGGGGCAGCCAACACTGCTCTGGGCAACCTGGGACAGGGCCTCCCCAATTTCACAGAGAAACATTTCTCTCCAAGATGTCATCTCAATCTCCTCTCTTTGAGTTCCAAACCCTTCCCCTCGTCCTGTCCCTGCACCTCCTGGTCCAGAGCCTCTCCCCAGCTTTCCTGGAGCCCCTTTCAGTCCTGGAAGCTGCTCTAAGGTCTCCCCACAGCCTTCTCTTCTCCAGGCTCAACAATCCCAACTCTCCCAGCCTGGCCTCGGACAGGAGGTGCTCCAGCCCTCGCATCATCTCCGTGGCCTCCTCTGCACTCGCTCCAACAGCTCCATGTCCTCCCTGTGCTGAGGACTCCAGAACTGGATGCAGGGCTCCAGGTGGGTCTCAGAGAGCGGAGCAGAGGGTCAGAATCCCCTCCCTCCCTGCTGGTCCCACTGCTCTGGATGCAGCCCAGGACGCAGGCGGTTTCTGGGATGGCAGCACACTTTGCCAGCTCATGTTGAGCCTCTCCTCCCCCAGCACCCCAAGTCCTTCTCCTCGGGGCTGCTCCCACTCACAGCATCCCCCATCCTGGATTGAAGCCACAGACTGCCTCAATCAAGATGTAGAACTTTGCTCTTGGCCTTGATGAACCTCATGGGTTCATGGGTTCAAGTTATAGAATCAGAGAGTCATTAGGTTGGAAAAGATCTTTTGAGGTCATCAACCCCAACCGTAAATTTGGGGATGAACCATCCCTACCATCCATTCCCCAGTCCCACAGACACCCCACAGATACCCCACTGCTCACCTGGCAGGTACAGCGCGTGCAGGGCTGTCCCTCAGGGATGAAGGTCTGCCCGTTCACCACCTTCCTCCCCTGGTAGTTGCAGTCTATGCAAAGGAGCACGTGTTGAGGGGCTCAAGAGGTTCTAGGGGTCCCTTAATCTCCCTAAAACCTCATCTTCGTCTCCTACCGTTACAGACAGGGCAGCACTCGCCCTCGGGGTGGAAGGGGTAGGTGCAGAAGATGGCACAGTCCACGGGCGAACAGGCCACCGAGCCCAGCTGCGAGAGACGGGAGAGACGCGCGAGGGCCGGGCGTTAGCGCCTGCCAGGATGGGCTGGGGAAAAAAAAGGGGGCAACCCTCAAACACCCAGGAGGTTTTTTCCTTCAACGGAAGAAAAAACTGGGGCTCTGCTCTTGGGGTAGAAGCCGAAGGCATCTCGAGGTGCCCAGCGCAGCCCTCACCAAGCAGATGCAGCTGAGACAGGGGTCCAGGACAGAGGGGAAGGTCTCGTTGTTGTAGAAGATCCTTCCCATGTAGTTGCAGCCTGTGAGGAGGAAGGAAAGGGGATCTTGGGGTCCTCAGGTGACTCAAGAACCCCTTGGAGATCCCTCTGCTTAAGGCCAGGCTTCTTGGGTCTGGTCTGGGATGCAGTGGAACCATCGTCCATCACCTGCTGAGCAGTCGGGGCAGCACTGCCCAGGGATGAGGATGGGGTAGGGACAGGTCTCCACGCAGTCTGTCCGCTTGCAGCTCACCGAGCCGTCTGCCTGCAGAGGAGAAGACCTTGAGAGAGACCACAAGCTGCCCAAAACCACAGGGTTTAAAGCCAAGAGCTGCCAGGGACCATGGACACGAGCAGCCCGGCATCCCGAGGGAAAGGGGGAGGGGGGCAGGAGCCGTGCGCTGGGGCAGGGGCGGGGAGGAGAGCTGAAGCAGAGCAGGTTCTCATTCACCTGGCAGATGCATAACTCACAGGGATCACCTGGAGACCAGATCTGTCCGACCGGAAACTCCACACCATTGTCATCCATGAAGCAACCTGGGGGATACAGGGGAGGACAGGGGCACCCGGAGCCCATCACCCTCCTCTGTGCACATCTGGACATGGATGTAGCTCCCATTCTGTGCCCTCTCTCCACCTCCAAACGCTATGCAGCCCCCCAGTGCCTTGCCAATCCCTCTGCAGTCTCACATCCTGCTCCCGTCTTTCCCCTGCCCTTCCTATTCCAGGTGGCCGTAACATCCATCATCCTCGTCCCCAGCTCTCCCTCAGATCCCACCCTGTACATCCCCAAAGGTACCCCACATCCCACCCCACCTGTCCCCAAAGGTCCCAAACATCACACCCTGCCTATCGCAGATGTCCCCTACATCCTGTCCTTGTCCTCACCCTCCCCCCCCGACACCCTCCATCCTCCACATTCCACTCTCCCCAGCCCCAAATGCCCCCACATCCTGTTCCCGCTGTCCTCTACATCCCACTCTCCCTATCGCAGCCGTCCCACTCATCTCACTCTCCCCGTCTTCAAGTGTCCCCGGATCCCATCCTCCCTGTCTCCCCCATCCCACTCTCCCTGTCCCAAGCTGTGCCCCCTTATTTCAACCTTCCCGTGCACAAGTGTCCCTACATGCTGCCTCCGTCCCCAACATCCTGCTCTCTGTGTCCCCAGGCATCTCCCACATCCCACTCTCCCTGTCCCCTAAATCCCACTCTTCCTGTCCCCAGCTGTCTCCCCATTCCACTCTCCCCGTCCCTCCTGTCCCGCCATCCCACTATCCTGGTCCCCCCATCCCACTCTCCCTATCCCAACTGTCCCTCCATCCCATTCTCTCTATCCCAACTGTCTCCCCCATCCCACTCTCTCAACATACCACCATCCCCAACCCCAAGCATCTCCAACTTCCCACCCTCCCCATCCTCAAGTGTCCCCACATCCCATCCTCCTTGTCCACTACATCCCACCCTCCCTGTCCCCAGCTTCCCTCTCCCCTCCATCCCATCCCATTCCCCCCAGTCTGGACTCACCAGTCGGGGCTGGGGGCTCCCGGCAGGTGACGCAGCACTGCCCGGGGCTCAGGTGCCGCTGGTGCTGGGGGCAGTCGAGCACAGGGCAGGGGGCAAAGGAGCACTCCACCTCACCGCCCTGGGGACACAGGGACGTGTCACCCACTGTCCCTGCAGCCAGACCCAGTCCTGCACCCAGCAAATACTCGATCCCCCTCCAGTAGGATGGAGCAGGGAAGCCTTGGAGCATCCCAGCTCTTCTGGGCTCACCCTGCAGACACAGGTGGTGCAGTCGTCCCCATCCAGGCTGAAGCGGGCACCGTGCCCGTACGTGCGGCCCCGAAAACTGCACTTTGCTGGTGAGGAGAGAGGCAGTGGGGATGGGGATGGAGATGGAGATAGGGATGGGGAGCAAAATCCCATCCCAAGCCAAACCCTAGGCTCTCCCCACCTCATCGATGGGGTTCCTGGGGACCCACCTGGCTGGCAGGAGCAGCAATCGGGTGGTGAGGAGCTGGGGCAGGAGCCCAGGGGGCACTCGGGGGAGATGCAGGAGACGTTGCCGGACTGGGGAGGAGAGTGTGGGGCTGTCACAGGGCACCCAAAGGGGAATGAGCCCCTTCCTCATCACACAGCGGTGCTGGGATGTCATCCATCCCAGTGCATCCCCCTCCACCGAGCTGAGCAGGGATACAGGGGGATGCTCCCATCCCACCTAGGGATGCTCCCAGCCCAGGGATGCTCCCATCCTGCCCAGGGATGTTCCCACCCTCAAGGGATGCTGCCCCCTAGGGATACACCCATCCCGCCTAGGGATGCTCCCACCTCACCTAGGGATGCTCCCATCCCACTTAGGGATGCACCCATTGGCCTAAGGATGCACCCATCCCGCACAGGTATGCTCCCACCCCCCTAGGGATGCACCCATCCCGCTCAGGGATGCTCCCACCTAAGGATGTTCCCAGCCTAAAGATGCTCCCATCCTGCCTGGGGATGCTCCCATCCTGCCCAGGGATGCTCCCATACCACCCAAGGATGCTCCCAGCCTGCCCAGTGACGCTCCCACCCCAGGGATGTTCCCATCCCGCCCAGGGAGGTGTAGGCTCACCAGGCAGATGCAGACAGTGCAGTTCCCATCGGATGGAGAGAAGACGTCGCCCTCAGCCCGCGCCACCCCTTGGTGCAGGCAGCCTGCAAGGCAGAGGGCTCAAGGGAGGGCGGCCATGGGGCAGCGGGGCTGCGAGGGTCGGGGCTCACCTGTGCAGCTGGGGCAGCAGCCGCCGGCCGGGGCGGGCAGCGGGTGGGAGCAGGGCACCGAGCAGCTCACAGCCTCACACAGCACTTGTCCCCCCTGCCAGGGCGCACGCCAGCTCAGCCCAAGGTCACGCTGGGGTGGTGGGGAGGATGGGATGGGGTATTTGCTTACCTGGCAGGTACAATGCAGGCATCCCGGCTCCATCCAGAGAGTGCCAGGCTCTCGGGGGGCCCCTCGGTACCAGCAAGAAGGGGCTGATGGGGTGGAGGTACCAGGGGTTCCGACAGCTGTCGGGGACGGCTCGGTGGCCGGGGATGCCACGGCGGGAGGAGAAGAAGGGAGTTGGGTACCAGGAGCTGCAGCAGGGAACTGGGGCGAGGGGGAGCCCCTGGGGACCAGGAGGGGTCCCCCAGAGCCAGGAGGAAGCAGGACGAGGGTGGGTGGATGCTGCAGGGACTGCAGGATGGGCGATGGGGCCAGGATGGACTTGGGGTAACCTAGGAGAGAAGGAAGAGATGTCACTTAGAATCATGGAATGGGTTGGGCTGGGTTGGAAGGGGACCTCAAAGCCCAACCAGTTCCAACCCTAGGGACACCTTCCACTGGATCAGGGGCTCTAAACCCCATCTAAACCCCCATCAACCTGGTCTTGAACACCTCCAGGATGGGGCAGCCACCACTGCTCTGGGCAACCTGGGCCTCCCCACCCTCATTATGAAGAATTTCTTCCTAACGTCTCATCTAAACCTTCCGCCTCCCAATTTAAAGCCTTTTGGATCAGTCAGGGGGCTGAGGGCATTCTGCTCCATTCCCCTGGCCTTGGGAAGGAACTGGGTTACCTTCACAGGAGACCCTGTCACTGCTGAGCCGGTACCCAGGGCGGCAGGAGCAGAGGAAGCTGCCCGGCGTGTTGTGGCAGGTGTGCTGGCAGGCTCGGCGCTCTCCTGGCCACCGGCATTCGTTGACATCTGGGAGACAAAGGGATTTGTCACTGCCGGGACAGAAGGTCCTGCATCTCACAAAGCAGCTCAGCAGGAGCCTGGTGGACTAAGCCGTCCCCTCCAGCACAACCCATGCAAGGCTGAGGGCAAGGTGACAGCCATGGCCACTTCCATCCTGCAGGCTTTGTAGTGTGGGATCATAGAATCATAGAATGGTTTGGGTTAGAATGGACCACAGACCCCATCCAGTTCCAACCGCAGGCACACTTCCCACTGGATCAGGGGTTCCAAGCCCTATTCAACCTGTCCTTCGAGACTTCCAGGAGTGGGGCAGCCACCACTGCTCTGGGCAGCCTCATCATGAAGAATTTCTTCCTAATGTCTCATCTAAATCCTTCCCCCTACAATTCAAAGCCATTCCCCCTCGTCCTGTCCCTGCACTCCCCGATCAAGAGCCTCTCCTCAGCTTTCTTGGAGCCCCTTTCAGTCCTGGAAGCTGCTCTAAGGTCTCCCCGCAGCCTTCTCTTCTGCAGCCTGAAAAAACCCAACTCTCCCAGCCTGGCCTCAGACAGGAGGTGCTCCAGCCCTCGCATCATCTCCGTGGCCTCCTCTGCACTCACTCCAACAGCTCCATGTCCTCCCTGTGCTGAGGACTCCAGAACTGGACACAGGCTCCATGTGGGTCTCACAGAGCGGAGCAGAGAGTCAGAATCCCCTCTCTCCCTGCTGATCCCACTGCTCTGGATGCAGCCCAGGACACGGGTGGTTTCTGGGCTGTGAGCATACGTTCCCAGCTCACGTTGAGCTTCTCCTCCCCCAGCACCCCAAGTCCTTCTCCTCAGGGCTGCTCTCACTCGCAGCATCCCCCAGCCTGGATTGAAACCGTGGATGAAGGACAGGGAGGAGGGAGCCGTTGGGCAGCGCTCACCCACGCAGGAATGCCGGTTCCCGTGTAGGTGGTAGCCAGGCTGGCAGGAGCAGCGGTAGCTGCCGATGCTGTTCTTGCAGCGATGCTGGCACGGCGTGGCCAGGCACTCATCTGTATCTGGGAGGCAAAGGCTGAAGGTTGGTAGCCCTGGCTTAGATCCCGCTTGCCCCCTGCCAGCCCTCCTGGCCCCCCGCACCCTGGCAGCTGTGGCGGTCAGCGGAGAGCTGCATGCCGGGGCCGCACTCGCAGACGAAGCCGCCTTCAGTGTTGACGCAGAGACCTTCACAGGCAGCGCTCAGGCACTCGTCGATGTCTGAGGGTGAGAAGGGGGAGCTGGAGATGGAGAGCCAGCAGGATCCCTCCCCATCCCACTGAGGCCTCCCCAGCCCAGCTCACCGGTGCAGCGGATGCCATTGGCCGTCTCCACCATGGAGAAGCCGAGGGGGCAGACGCGAGCCACCTCCTGGCACCCACCATGGTTACAGGAGAGGTCACAGCCGTACTCCCCACATGTTCCTGCGGACTCTGAAAGGCAGACGGGGGGGGTCTGCGGTCACTGATATCACCCCAGCACCCACCTTCCCTTTCCTTCCCATCCCATGCCATTCCATGCCATCCCATCCCAGTTCTGCCCTGCAACCACCCCCTGGCTCTCCCAGTTCCTGCAGCCTCTACTGGGAGCGTCCCTACCCCTTCAGGGACCGGGATGCTGCAGGAAGAGGGTAAAGGGAGCCACGTATCCTGCCAGGAAAGCTTAGGGGACCTGGATTTTGGCACAACAGGGAGTGGGAGCGGGTGGGTACCTGGGCAGGTGATGCCTTGCTCTCCATCTGGGCACGAGCACAGGTTGGGAGCGATGCAGAAGCCACTGCCGCAGCCGAAGGAGCAGAGGGCTGTGAGGACGGGGGCTGTGAGGAGGACAGGGACCCCCATCCGTCCCCAAGCTCCCCAGGAGCCCTGTACTCACGCAGGGTGCACTGCCCACTGCCTGGGGACAGCATCCACCCGGGACAACATCCGCTGCCGAAGCCCGAGAAGCAGACGTGGGGCCCCACACGGCGCCTGTGACGGATGAGAGGATGAGGCCACCTTGTCCCAAGCCTCCAGGGCAGAGAGCAAAGGTCCTGAGGAGGCTCCTCAAGCCCGGGAACGCAAGGAGATACAGGACTGGTCGCGATGTGCCCATAGCCACCCCATCCCAGGTGGCAGAGCACAGGGTGAACCGGGGCACGGTGTGACCCCAAAACAAGGTGGGATAGAGAGAGAGGAGCATGGCCCAAGGAGCTTGGACCCCACAGCATGTGGAAACAAAGGAGGAACATCCCCCAGCAGGACATGGGGAAACAGGACAGGGATGGGGACTCCTGCAAGGGTCATGCTCCCCTGGTCCAAAGCAGGTCACAGGGAACAGGACAGGGATATGGGGAACAGGACAGGGATGCAGGGAGCAGGACAGGGATGGGGACTCCTGTTAGGGTCATGCTCCCTGGGTCTAAAGCAGGACATGAGGAGCAGGACAGGGATATGGGGAGCAGGACAGGGGTGCAGGGAGCAGGATAGGGATGGGGACTCCTGCAAGAGTCACTCTCCTCTGGTCCAAAGTAGGACATGGGGAGCAGGACCTGGATTTGGGGAGCAGGACAGGGATAGGGACTCCTGCAAAGGTCACACTCCCCTGGTCTCTGCCACCCTCGGATAGCCAGAGGGATGCACGGGGTGTCAGCCCCTCTGACTGGGATGGGAGACATGGCCGGAGCACCGAAGGCAGCCAAGCAGATGGACAACCGGAGCTCGGCACGGCACACCACCATCCCCAGGTGTAGCTGGGAAGAAGGAGAAGGAAAGAGGGGGAACCCGGCTACCTCTCTACAGCAAAGCTGGCCGGCTTCTTCCTCCCGGGATACACTCTGCCCTGGCAACTCGGGAAGAACAGGGACACACAGGCAGCTTGGAAGAGCAGCTCGACCAACATGACAGGCGGCTCCAGCCAGCGGGATGCTTCCCAGCGCCTGCCTTCCTGCCTGCCTTCCCGCCTGCCTCGCGGCACGGGGCGCCTACCGCATGCTGGCCCTTGGCCCTGCTCCTCCTCCCATCCGCAAGGGCTGGGAACAATGCGGGGGGTGGAGGGAGGCGAGAGCGGGGAGTGCTGTGGGGGGAAAAAAAAGCCATCGGCACCCAGCTCTCCACCCACTCCAGGATGGGGGGACGCGCTGGGTTGGGAATGCTCCAACCAAGGTTGGCTCGCTTGGCCAAAGTGACTCCATCATGGTCATGAGCGTGGCAGCTCTAGGACACGGATTGGGGTCGCCAAGGCAGTGGGAAGCAGCAGTGAAAGCGTCCCCCCTTCTCTCCTTTCCCACATCTGGGAAAGCTCCGGCGTGGCCTCTCCCCACCCCTCCTCCTCCTGGCACTGGGCCGCCTTCCCAGCCCTGCACGGGGACCCACCAAAGAGGAGCCGGCAGCAGAGAAAGGGGCCAAAGTGGAGCTGGGATGGTGGGGTGCACAGCAGGGCGAAGGGGGCGGGATGCTGCAGTGGCACCCTGCTCCGAGGCATGGAATCACCCCATTCCATGGCAGGGAATCATCACCCGCTCCATCCAACCTCCCTTTGGCCCCTCAGCCCTTCCCAGGCGGGGGGCTGAAGCCAAGGTCGCAGGCAGGTAAATGATTTATACCAGGGAGCAAAGGGCTGGCGCTGTGGCCCCCTGGTCAGCACAGAGCAGGGTCAAATCCTGCCTCCTCGCTCCAAGGAACCCACCCGCAGCTTTCCAGCTCCTCATCCAAAGCAGATTTCCCCCAAAACCACCATCAGAGTCACCCAGCACCAAGCTTTCCCCTGCAGCACCACCTGCTTGGAAATGAGTTGGGGTCCCACGGCAGCTCTAGGGGTGCAAGACAGTGAGGAAGGTCCTGCTCTAGGGGCAAGGATGTGACCCCAGGCATCAGATTCAGGGAATCGGCTGGAGCAAGGCTAGGGGCATGGGAGAAACAGCATTTCTAACCCACCGCGGGAGGCCATTGGCACAAAAAGAGAGGAGACTGCCAGCATTACGGCAGCATTGGCATCCTTGGTGTTGCCAAGGAAGCACCTTGCACACCATGCAACCTGATGCACACCACAAGGTGTCTTCCAGATTTCAGTGAGAAGCCAAGGAAGCAAGTGGCTCCAGGCAGGCAAACGCAGAGCCCAAACACACAAGGTAATAAAACCAGCATCTGCTTGCAGCTCACAGAGTCCAGGCTCACTGCAAAGGGTCACAGTCCACTTCCCTCAGTCCTGAACAGCCGCGCCAGGCAGACGTGTCCAAATATAGAGCTCCTCTGGGCCAGAGGAGGCCACAGAGATGATCTGAGGGCTGGAGAACCTCCCGTACAAGGACAGGCTGAGAGCTGGGGTTGTTCAGCCTGGAGAAGGCTGCGGGGAGACCTTAAAGCAGCTTCCAGGACTGAAAGGGGCTCCAGAAAAGCTGGGGAGGGGCTCTTGATCAGGGAGTGCAGGGACAGGATGAGGGGAATGGATTTCAGCTGAAAGAGGGGAGATGGAGATGAGATCTTAGAAAGAAATGTTTTGCTGTGAGGGTGGGGAGGCCCTGGCCCAGGTTGCCCAGAGCAGTGGTGGTTGCCCCACCCCTGGAGGTGTTGAAGGCCAGGTTGGATGGGGCTTGGAGCCCCTGATCCAGTGGGAGGTGTCCCTGCACATGGCAGGAGGTTGGAACTGGATAGGCTTTGAAGTTCCTTCCAATCCAAACCATTCCATGATTCTAGGAGATGTCAGCAGGGGTTTGAGGATGCTCGGCAGCACGAGCTTATCTTTGAGGACGCTGCCACCTCTCGCTGCTGCTGCAGGGAGGATGGATTTGAGGAAAACCTGCCCGAAGTGGGACTCACAAGCTCTTACTGTGATGGGTTACAGGTGAGATGCAGGCTGGCTTGGGTCAGGAGAGCAGACACGGGCACGGGGAGGCAGAAGAGGGCAGCACCAAGGGTGGCTCTCCCACCTTCACATGCATTTTGGCCATAAGTCACAGGGGCAGCCTGGGCAGCCGCAGACTGGGCCAATTTCCAGCATAATTAGACAAATGGAGACCAGAAGGATCATTACTTCTCTGTATGTGATGAACAGCAGGGAGTTGCTCCTCTGGGCACCCACGCTGCGCTCATGGTCTACAGAAAGCCAAGGTTCCCTCAATGGGATCCCCCACGCAGGAAGCAGCAACCCAGGCCCCCAACCTGCAAGTCACCAGCAGGAGAATCCAGCATAGTTCACACTAATCGACCCTTGAGGAGGACCAGCCTGAGACCCCACATCCAACATTTGCTTCTTAACAGTCATAGAATCATGGAATCATTGAGGTTGGAAAAGCCCTCTAAGCTCATCCAGTCCAACTGTCAGCCCAATCCCACCATGCTGACTAAACCATGTCCCCAAGTGCCCCATCTACAGTTTTTGAACCTTTCCAGGGATGGAGACTCCACCGCCACCCTGGGCAGCTTCTTCCAATGCTTCACCACTCTCGCAGTAAAGGAATTGTTCCTAAATCTCCAATCTAAACCTCCCCTGGTGCAACTTAAGGCCATTTCCTCTCATCCTATCACTTGTTGCTTGGGAGAAGAGCCCAGCACCTGCTTCACCAAAACCTCCTTTCAGCAGCTGCAGAGAGCAACGAGGTCTCTCCTCAGCCTCCTCTTCTCCAGGTGTCTCAGCCACTCCTAGAACCCCTGTTCTCCAGCCCTTTCCGAGCTCTGTTCCCTTCTCCGGATGTGCTCCAGCCCCTCAATGTCCTTCTTGGAGTGAGGGGCCCAAAACTGAACCCAGGATTCAAGGTGTGGCTCACCAACACCCAGTCCAGGGGCACAATCCCTGCCCTACTCCTGTTTGCCACACCACGGCTGATCCAAGCCAAGATGCTCTCGGCTTTCTTCGCCACGCTACTGGTCCCAGTGCAGGCAGAAGACCCTGCAGAGCTGCATCTGCAGGAACCTCCTGTGCTCAGCCCTCCACTAGGAGCCGCAGACCATGGTCTGGTCCTACTCTTCCCTACAGTGGAGAAGGTGGTGGAGCAGAGGATGCATCTCTCTGTCTCTCCCACAGCCCGGCTCAGCAAGAACACCAACAACAAGCAGGCAGAGCAGGACAATGCGGCGATAACATCAAGTCCTGATCCCCCAGCTCCACAGGGACCACTGCAGCGGAGCTGAAGCTCACAAGGAAAACCCAGGGCTGCTCAAGAAGAGCCTCTGGCTTCCTTCTGCTCCACTGCCAACATCAGCATGGCTACACTATCTCCTGTCCCACCACACAATCCAGGCCCAGGAACTGCAGAGAAGCAATGCAGGCAAGAGGCAAGCTGCTGAGATGTTTCTCCCAAAGCGATGTACAGGGTCCAGGTCTCCTCAAAAACCCCACAAAGGATGTGCCTCCACTCAGCAACCCCATCACCAACTTGTCTGAGTCAGGCGGGGAAACAAAGATCTCCTGAAGTCAAACATGTGCCATAAAAATGGATCTGGAAACCAGACGCACTCCCAGAAACTACAGCCTGATCCACTGAGCCTGTTCTCACTGCCACTGAGCATAGAACCACTTTTCAACACAGGGAATGCCTCCAGAAACCACCTTGGCTTGGGAAAGGGGTTCCTCCAGCCAAGGACATGGCTCTGCAGAGTGGGGAGTCACACTGCAGAGATCAGCACCAGGAGACAAACCCTTCCTCTTGGACTACTTTATTTGGTAAAACTCAGAAACCAACAACTGATGGAGCTTCCCAGAACTTCCCTCCCTGAGCGAGCCACAGAGCCTGTGGAGAGAGAGAGAGGAAGGTGCTGTCCTGCTCGGCTTTGTTACCCAGATGCGGAGGAATCCTCCCCCTTCACGCCCGTGTCCAACTCCTCCAACCCTCGCCTTAGAGGCAGCTTTGCTTCCTCTTCCAAAAACCACGAGGCAGAAAGAATTAAAAACAAAACCAAAAGCAAAAAAATAAAGATACTAAAGACAAGAGCAAGGGCGCCGCAGCCAAGCAGTTGGTGCCCAACGAGAGCAACTGGTGAAGCCCAGCTCCGGGTCAGCAGCCGAGTCTGCAGGATTTGTGAATCCAAGCAGGTGACAAGGCGACGCCTGACCAACAGCCCCCCCCAAATCCCTAGCAAGTTGGCTCCCCCACGGAGACTCCTTCCCCCATGTCCCCTGGGGCGAGGGCCATCGCTGCCGGTGCTGGGTCGCCAAGCTGCAGGTGGGAAAGAGATTCCCTTGCTGGTCGTGGAGGAAGGCGCTAGGGAATGGCCCCAAATCCTGCTAATGGATCCGGGTCAGCTCCTCCACGATCTTTATCAGGTCGTCCACGGTGGCTTCCCTCTTCATGCCGCTGCCATCATCGATCTGCAAGGAGAGAAAAAAGGCATCAGAGCATGGATCAAAGAACACTCCCAGATCAAAACTTGTAGGAATTCAAGCATTTAGGATTCCCTGATTCCCTGCAGCCTGGATTCCCAAGCAGGATCCCTGCTACCCATTTGGGAAGACTCAAGCTCGCATCACCCCGCCTCACCTGTAAGTTTGCCACCACCTCCTGCATCTTGGGCCTGCTGATGTCCAGGAAGCTTTCGATCAGGTCACCATCGATGAATCCTGTTGCTGGTTCTGTCTTGCGTTCAGTGTGAAAGGATCTCCAGGTGCTAGTGTTAAGGAGCTGAATCCATATGGAGCAACACCAGCCCCGGACTATGGGCACACAGAGCAGGTGCCCCAGACTGGCAATGTGGTGTCAGGAGGACCATGGGATTGGGGTTGCATTTTTAGGGCTACCACAAAGCCAGATTCACCCTCAAACCCTGCAGGATAACCACTATCTTCCCTATGGCACATGGCAAACACACTCCCACCAGAGTGTCCCAATGGAGATAAAGCTCCAGAATGGAGATAAACCAACAGCCACTCCACGCCTGGCTCAGGCCGAATTCCTAAGACAGCCCCTAGCAAGTGATGGGCAGAGGTTCCTGAATGAGCTCCAAAAGGATATAAGGAATGCTCGATCTTCCCCACGCTCTTGATGACTTTATTCAGCCTGTTCTGCACGTCCAGCAAGAGGTTGTACCAGCTCTCTGACAGTGAGGTCACCAGTCCTGCCAAGGGCAAAATGGAGACAAAGGTTCAGGACTCCCGCCAGGACATCCTGGCAGCTTCCAGCAGTGGCCCAGGTGGCCAACAGCATCCTGGCTTGGATCAGCCATAGTGTGGCAAACAGGAGCAGGGCAGGGATTGTGCCCCTGGACTGGGTGTTGGTGAGGCCACACCTTGAATCCTGGGTTCAGTTTTGGGCCCCTCACTTCAAGAAGGACATGGAGAACCTGGAGCGTGTCTGGAGATGGGAAGGGAGCTGGGGAAGGGGCCAGAGAACAGGGGTTCTGGGAGCGGCTGAGAGACCTGGGGCTGTTTAGCCTGAAGAGGAGGAGGCTGAGGGGAGACCTCATCACTCTCTGCAGCTTCTGGAAAGGAGGTTTTGGTGAGGTGGGTGCTTGGCTCTTCTCCCAAAGTAACAACTGATAAGATGAGAGGAAATGGCCTCAAGTTGTGCCAGGGGAGGTTTAGATTGGATATTAGGAACCATTTCTTTACTGAAAGAGTGAAGAAGCACTGGCAAGAGACTGCCCAGGGCAGTGGTGGAGTCTCCATCTCTGGAGGGGGTCAAAAGCTGTGTGGCTGTGGCACTTGGGGACATGGTTTAGCAGGCACAGTGGGGTTGGGCTGATGTTTGGACTGGATGAGCTTAGAGGGCTTCTCCAACCTCAGTGTTTTCATGATTCTATGAGTGGAGTTGCACTGGAAGCTGATGCCCAAGAGGGCTGAGACAAAGAAGGAGTTTGAAAGAAAGCCAGAGAACTTTCCCCTCCTAGAAGCAATCCAGAGAGAAAAGAAAGTTTCTGAGGGGAGGATGGCATCGAGCACCACTCAATGGGGGAACAGGAAAGAGAGACCTGAGGAGACCCCACTGGAAGCTCGGCAGCAAGGAAGAGGACCTGTTACTGGAAGCCCAGCCCTTACCGATCATGCCATTGACGGTGCCGAAGAGAACCGAGCCCTGTGTTGGTGTAGAGGTCTCACCCAGGTTCTGCATGACCAGAGACCCGTGGCAGAAGACGTTAACGAACTCTCCCAGGTGGGACAATCCCACCTCCTGCAAGTGCTGGCGCTCCTCGTCAGTAGTGGCCGCACTGAAATCCAAAGCACCTTGTTCACTCTGTGCTGGGGTCATAGGAAAGCCCCCCTGCTCCCACCTTGCTGCTCCTCAGAGCTGGACATGCTCCTGACACGCATGCTTCTGTAGCTGTAATGTGGAGGAGACCAGAAGGTCCCATCATCCTATACCTCCCCATCTGTCACGCACCGCCACGTTCCCCTTGCAACCAACTCACCTGTCCTTCTGGCACACAAACAAATTGAAAGCATTCTCTGCTCCCAGGAAGTTGTCATCGTCCAAGATCTCCACAGCACTCATCCAATTTGGATTGAAGTCTCGGGCAATCTGGAGGGGGCCAGGAGAAGACTCGGTGTGTCCAGATGGCCTGTCCTGTCACTCAGCATCTTCCTTCCACCCAACACCAACATCCAGGAGCAAGGTGGGATCCAGTCTGTCCCTCTCTTCTAAATGAAGCAGCTGGAGATGGCTCTGGCCGGAGCGGCACTTGGGACAATGCCAGGACACTCCACAAGACCAGCCTATGCCAAAGCCACTCCAATATTTTCAGTGCACAGACTGCCTCAGTGCCCAGTTAGTGCTCTGGCTACGCTGCATTTGTTGATATGAAACCATTCCAACTGGACAACAGGCAGCCCAGATGGCAGCTCCCCACCGTGGCAGGCGGCAAGAACGCACTCAGAGCCTGCTTCTTCTCAAGGCTGCCTACAGCAAAGCTGGGGAGGGCCTCTTGATCGGGGAGTGCAGGGACAGGACGAGGGGAAGGGATTTGGAGTTGAAAGAGGGGAGATTGAGATACAACATCAGGAGGAAATGTTCTGCTGCGGGGGGGGCAGGCCCTGGCCTAGGTTGCCCAGAGCAGTGGTGGCTGCCCCATCCCTGGAGGTGCTGAAGGCCAGGTTGGATGGGGCTTGGAGCAACCTGATCCAGTGGAAGGTGTCCCTGCCCACGGCAGCAGGTGGAACTGGGCGGGCTTTGAGGTCTCTTCCAACCCAACCATCCTATGATTCCTTTCCCAGTTCCCTAGAAGTCCAGAGATCCATCCCTCCTAAAACCACAGGGGTCCATCTAAAAGCACGTCCAGGAGACGCTGTTTTAATTGCACAGCCTTGTCTTCAAAGGGCTGGCAGGGTAAGGCAAGCCAAGCTCCTTCTTTTAGCACCTTCAACACTGTTTGCTGTGCCCGGACCCAACTGGAACAGGCATCACAGGCTCCCAACAACCCTTGAACCAAGACTATTCAACAACATTGATACCTCCTCAAAGTTTCCTTCCATGGGCTTGTACGCAAGGAGGAGGACAGACCGCATCAGATCTCCCACAAGGATGAAGTCTCCCTTTGTCTTCAAGTAGAGCGCCATGATGTTATTGTAATGGTTGCACTCCGTGCGCAGCTCCTTCTCTGCTGTCCACTCATACAGGCGCACCTGGAGGAAGGGACATGGCTCGGAGTCAACAAGGACACCCACCAGGACACGCTTCCCAAGGGAGACTGGTGACATGGCTGACGTCTGCACAGCTTCCAGATGTGAAACACGCTCCTCAAACAAGTCAGGGTGTTGTGAGAGCCCTACCGTGCTGTTGATGCTGGCTAACAGTTTCCCGTTGAACTCCACCATGGAATACACGGCCCCCTTAACTTCCTTCTCAGCCAGGCTCTGCAGCTTCCCTGGAATAAATCCATGCAACACCCGGTTATTTGCTCCCAAGGGAGCTGGTCTAAACAACATTGCTCTCCCTAAAAAACTATCTCAGAGGACCTGTGGGCAAGGAGCTCAAGCGGGATGTCACCACAGGGGCAGACAGAAAGCAAGTCCCAGAATCCAAATCTGGTGATGGATTCTTGGTCTTCACCAGGAGATGGAGGGAAAGAGAACACGCTGTGATAGCCTGTGGCAGAGTGACAGCACTTCCAGGTCCTGTCTGGGGGCAGCCAACAGGAAGACCCTCAGGAAAAACCTCTGTCTGCTACAACGTGGGCGTGAGGAGCTCATCTCTGATGTCCCTCAAGCAGCTGGATTTGGTGAGGTGAGAAGACCTTGCTCTTACCATCGGAGTAGTGGAAGACAACAATTCGGCCCTGTTTAGGCTCTGCCTCCTCAGGATAGACCATGGCAGTGCCCACGATGAAGTAGGTGTTGGGATCCTTGCCAAGCTTGCAGGAGACCAGGCTGAGGGCATACTCGTTTTGCAGAAACTGGTGAGCATGAAGCACTGTGCAGAGAGGGGAGAAGAAAAACAACTGGATCCTGGTAGGAAGCAGCTCCACGCGTGGGCAGAGCAGTTGAAAGCTTCAGATGTGTCCAAGGGGGGCTGCCTGGAGATCCCTTCTCCTATTCCTCACTACCACTTTGTCATCAGGAAAACACTCTGCCTTAAACCTACACTCTACGGGTGACACTCCCTTAGGAGAACACTTTGATGGCAGGAAACGTGCAAAAAGGAAGATCTTCAAGATCACAAGTCTCGGTTATGGGCTGATGGGCTTGTCCTGCAGGAGGAAATGGGACTGGGACATGACCAGCATTTGAACTAGTGTGGCTGGAAAGCTGCCCAACAGAAAAGTATCTGGGTTGGTGGTCAACAGTGGCTGAATGTGAGCCAGCAGTGGCTCAGGTGGCCAAGAACGCCACCAGCATCCTGGCTTGCATCAGCCATGGGGTGGCCAGCAGGAGCAGGGAAAGGATTGTCCCCTTGGACTCAGCACTGGTGAGGCCGCACCTCGAATCCTGGCTTCAGTTCTGGGTCCTTCACTCCAAGAAGGATGTGGAGAAGCTGGAGCACGTCCGGAGAAGGGAACAGAGCTGAGGAAGGGGCTGGAGAACAGTGGCTATGAGAGGTGGCTGAGGGACCTGGGGTTAGTCTGGAGAAGAGGAGGCTGAGGAGAGGCCTCATTGCTCTCTGCAGCTCCTGGAAAGGAGGTTGTGGTGAGGTGGGTGTTGGTATCTTCTTCCAATTAACAAGTGATAGGATGAGAAGAAATGGACTCAAGTTGTGCCAGGGGAGGGTTAGACTGGACATTTGGAACAATTTCTTTATGGAAAGGGTTGTCAAGCCCTGGCAGAGGCTGCCCAAGGCAGTGGTGGAATCCCTGTCCCTGAGGCGTACAAAAACCCGTGGCCACGGCACTTGGGGACAGGGCACGGTGGGGTTGGGCTGACAGTTGGACTGGATGTGCTTAGAGAGCTTTTCCAATCACAATGATTCCATGATTCTATGAGTGGTACCTTCAAAGGTGTGCTGATCTATGATGAGCAGGTTGTGCACCTCCACCTCCTCTCCAAAGGATGTCTCATGTGGCGCTGTGCTGCTGGAGAACAGCTTGCTGGTGCTCACACTGCTGGACAAGGCCTAGGGCACAGGAATATCAGTCACATATTTGTGCTCTGCATGTCCTCACATCGCTCCACACCAGCTGAGGTAACCGCAGACCAGAAGAGTGAATTGAAGAGAAGGTGAAACAAGATGCTCCCTGGACCTGAGTGAAGGGACACGCTCCCTGCACCAGCAGACCTGTGACACGTGTGTCCAAGGTCACGCTGCTGAGCAACAGCATTAATGGAGGAGCATATGCAGTGTTGTGGTTGCCACCAGAGCTACTTCCCACAGGGAACTTGTGCCCACATCCCTAGAAGGAAACCACTTGAGAGGGAACAGAAACCTCTATGGGAGACTGAAGGAGCAGCACCCAAACTCAAAGGTCATCTGATGGAACTGTGATTGTCACCAGGCTGCCAAGGAGCAGTGCTGAGAGTCCTTGTCACCACCATGGAGAAATCTTGGCACCCCATCTCCTCCCAGGCAGCCAAAGGGAGAGTTTGAACTCAGAACTTCAGAAGAGATGGTTCTCAAGGAAAATCTGCATGACGGTTTGGCCTGAGGAATTATGACACCCACAGCCCAGAGCTCCCAGACGATCGAGCAGCTGCCTCTCACCTGGGTGCTGGCACTGGGTCTGAGTGCCGTGGTGCCACCACTGGCATCCTGCACCTCGATACGACTCGAGAGCACGCCAAAACACTGTGATACCTCCTGGTAGCAGATCTTCCTGTGGGACAAACAGAGCTGTGTGGGCAGGAGAGCCAGAACAGGCCACACTAAGGAGAGCACAGAGGCTCTGAAAACAAAAGGAAGAGCTCCTCACTTGCTCTCAGCAAAGCCACCAGTTCAGTCTGTGTGCTGAACCCACCACAGGAAATCAGAGGTCTCCCCAAAACCTTGTCACATGCAGCAGAGCTTAGACCCTCAAGCCAGACTCCCTCCAGCTCACCTGGGTGATTCGTAGAGGGGAACTGTGCGGATGTGCAGCTTCTGGATCTCATCAATGGTGCCAATTGTCAAGGTGCTGTTATTGGCCAACGCCAAGCTGCATGGGGAGATAAAAAATCATGAGTAATGGCGCTTATAAGGTGGATGGCACAAGAACCTCCTTCTCCTCCATCAGTGATCCTGGGGATCCTGTTTGCTGATTCCAGGATCCCACTGCAGCATTCAAACCTCCTCCACCGCGTGTCACGCAAAGCAAGGTGCAGACTGACCTATCAGGATACCCATCTGAGTTGAGGGGACACATGTAGTTCACTTCCTTCAGGTTGACATTGGAGAAGACCAGCTTGTGGTTGCTGCTGTAGATGACAGTGGGGCGGTCAGAGCAGGCAAATACGTTGGTGGTGGACAGAGAGCGGAATGTCCTCAGGACGGTGGGCTGGGTGCCAAGGGTCACCTTCTTGCGGTCACTGAGCAGGCCTGCAGAAAAGGAGCACCAGTGTTGGGAGCTGCCACAACAGAGCTCGTAAGAGTAGGAGAGCAGAGTGCAACATCTACAACACCTTGAGAAGAAGGGAATGTGGGTAAAAGCATCCCACTGTCAGCAGAGGGTGGCAAAAGAAGGGATGTAAACATCTTCTCCAGTGGACTCTGGAGAAATCCACCAAATCCCAGTGCCCACAGCCAGTCCCACCTGAGCAGGACCTTGTCAATGTGAGAAAGCAAGGCATCATGGAATGGTTTGGGATGGATGGGACCTTACAATCCATCCAGTTCCAATTGGGAACCTTTTAGGGACACTTCCCACTGGATCAGGTTGCTCCAAGCCCCGTCCAACCTGGCCTTCAACACCTCCAGAGACAGAGCAGCCATGACTTCTCTGGACAACCTGGGCCAGGGCCTCTCCAACCTCACAGGAGAACATTTCTCCCTAAGATCTCATTTCAGTCTTCCCTTTTTCAGCTGAAAACCGTTCCCCTCATACTATCCCTGCACTCCATCTCTCCAAGAGGATGAAAAGTGTGTTAAGTATGAAGGCACAAGTCCAGCCACCCCACTTGATGGTCACGCTGTGGTCACCTGTCTCGAGGCTGAGCCCAAAGTAGAAGAGTGCTCCGTCCCCCAAGGCGCAGAGAAGGTAATGGCTGCTCTCAAAGGTTGTCATCAGGATGGAGCGAGGGATGATTTCTGCAGGGAGCACAAGAAGAAAAAGCTGATGTCACTCACGGCTCAACCAGGTTGGCAAGGGCTGCCCACCCCGAGCAGAGCTCTACCTCCTCCCAGCATCTCTTTGTGCAGCAGCTCGAAGGACGGCAGCTTTAGGATGCGGGCAGAGATGTCAGTCCAGAGCCCGATGGCACACAGCGGGGACATCCCATTCGTGTCCCCCAGAGGGGTGATGTCCAGGCAGGCAACTTCATGCTCCATCTCTGTGCAGCTGGCAGGAAAGAGAAAGCAGGCAGAGGTGTCAGGTTTGAGCCCAAAACACAGACAGCAAAGGTGGAGAGGCCTCAGGCCAAGAGATGCACACCCACCTGATCTGTCTGAGCTCCTGTGGTCGGATCTCCAGGTAGTACAGGGCCCGTCCCACAGCCACCACGACCTGGTTACTGTTACAGGAAGCCACGCTGATGTTCTTTCCGTTGGGCTCTTTCCACTCACTCACCAGGGCTTTGGGCTCCTGGCTCACCAGTCTCACAGAGGCAGAGGTGATCTGGAAAGAGAAGAACACCTCTTGCTCACAGCCAGAACATGACCTCCCTTCCAATATCAGCCTGGGGAAGCACTGCAAGCCCTGCTCCTGAGGAGCAGCATGGATCTAGGTCAGCTCCACAACCAATAAGGGCTGTACGGTGGTGACCCTACAGATTAGGATGACCCATAGACTTCTCGAGAAGAGTGGGATGACCCAATCTGTAGTGGTGACCCAGGAGAGACATATCTGCATTTCCCAAGCCCCAGCATTACCTGGATCAATTGCTGATGCGCCACATTGCCGCAGAAGAACGTCTGCTGATCATCCACAAACCCCGTGAGCTCCGTCTCTTCTACTTCTTCTCCATTTAACATCAGGACCCTGAGGAGGAAAGGAAGCTCCTGTTAAACCACGCTCCAACATGCAGCTGAGGGCTTGGCTCAGCATGAACACTGCTTTACCTGGTCTGGCCAACAAAAGACAACACCAACATATTGTCCGTCTCACGGTGAGAATCCGACCTCAGGGGCCACAATCCTGAAACAAAGACAGGCCATGTGAATATTCCAAGAGCTGGTGGGTGCAAGCCCCATGCTCCACACCCAACCTCAGCCTGCACACATGACGGGTCCCAACCAGGCCCTCTCAGGACCTGGGTTGTGTCTGACAGCACCAAACATCTCGCGTACCTTTGATCCCTGGCAGGTCAATGCTGGCATGCTCGTGAATCCCAATGCCATTCCGGATGATCCTCAGGGAACCCTCTTTGAATGCACCCGAGCATGTGACCAGCTGGAAGAAAAGCAGATGATCTTGATGAACGGCTGCCAGGAAGCTCGCCCACTTGTCCTCGTGGCGATGGGTTCAGGGGAAGTTCTGAGAGGAAGTTTTTTGGTAGCTGATCCTTCCGCACTGCATGAAGGCAATGCCTTCCTCACAAACAGGGGTATCCAAGGATTCACAGAATCATGGAATCATGAAGGATGAGAAAGACCTTTAAGCTCACCCTATCCAACTGTCAGCCTGTGCCTACTAAACCACGTCCCCAAGTGCCCTGGCCACATGTTTTTTTAACCCCTCCAGGGATGGAGACTCCACCACTGCCCTGGGCAGCCTCTTCCAATGCTTCACCACCGATTCAGTGAAGAAATTGCGCCTAATATCCAATCTAATCCTCTCCTGGCACAACTTGAGGCCATTCCTTCTCATCCTATCACTGTTACTTGGGAGAAGAGCCCAGCACCCACCTCACCACAACCTCCTTTCCAGGAGCTGCAGAGAGCAATGAGGTCTCCCCTCAGCCTCTTCTCCAGGCTAAACAGCCCCAGCTCCCTCAGCTGCTCCCAGAACCCCTGTTCTCCAGCCTCTTCCCAGCTCTGTCCCCTTCTCCAGACACACTCCAGCTCCTCAATGGCCTCCTTGGAGTGAGGGGCCCAAAACTGAACCCAGGATTCGAGGTGCAGCCTCACCAGCACCGAGTCCAGGGGCATAATCCCTGCCCTGCTCCTGCTGGCAACACCACAGATGATCCAAGCCAGGATGCTGTTGGCGTTCTTGGCCACCTGGGCCACTGCTGGCTCATGTTCAGCTGCTGTTGACCAACACTGCCCAGGTCCTTCCCTGCTGGGCAGATTTCCAGCCACTCTTCCCTATGCCTAACCCAAGTGCTGGCACTGGTAACCCCATGGGGCCCACGTCTGACCTCAAGTGACTGCTGGGTGGTCCCCAGAGAAGGTCTCTGACCTCAAGTAATCCTGAGTCTTGAGGAACCACATCCCATTGTCCTCAGCCCATGGATCCAGCCTGTCTACGTCCCTCTGCAGAGCTTCCTGCCCTTAAGCAGATCAACACTCCAACCCAACTTGGCGTCACCTACAAAGTGACTGAGAGAGCACTCAATCCCCAGATCATGGATAAAGAGACTAAACATGAGTAGCCTCAACAGGAAGCCCTGGGAACACTGCCTCCACTCCTCAGTGCAAGATCTCACCACCATCCCTGCACCTCCATAAGACTCTGAGATCCTCCAGGAAATGCTTTGCAGCCTTTTCCTTCCATGGACAACCTGGGCAGCCATCTGGACAGCCCAGACAACCCTAGCACCGAGAAAAGCAAACCAAGACCAGTGTTACCTGTCCTTGGCCTTGTCTTTCCAGGTCCACTACACACATGTCGACGATGGGACCGAGGTTGGTGAAGGTCTCCATAGCCACCACGTAGGAGCCCTGCTCGTTGCTGTCCACATTGAGCTAGGAATAAACACAACTATCAGCTTTCAACCAAGACCAAGCAAGTGGAAAGGGTGTAGGCAGGACAAAGAGAAGAACGTTTATCCACGCCCACCCCTCAAGGTCATGAGGAAATAAATGTGAACAAAATCCCACCAGAAAAGTTGCCACCTACCTTCACAAGCTGTGAATCTCCAAGACGAGAACCCACAAACACAACTCCATTGTCCAGGTAGGTCAAGCACTCTGCAATGGATGTCTGGGAATGAGAAGAAGCAGATGAATCATCATGAGCATGAAAAGCACCCTGAACCACACCAAAAGCACCACAACTTATCTGCAGCCCAATGGGAAGACCCTAGGCACAGGAAGGGAATTTGATCCCTTTATAGAATCACTAGAATCAACAAATCACTAGGCTGGAAAAGACCTTTCAGCTCATCAAGCCCAGCCGTAAATCCACAGAGTCCAAGCTTCTCCCTGGGACAGAGAACAAGCACCAGACAAAAGCACTGGAAAAAGGTGTGAGCTTCCCAGTGCCCAGACAGGGAATTTCATAAAATCATGGGCTGGTTTGGGATAGAAGGGACCTCAAAGCCCAGCCAGTTCCACCCCCTGCCAGGGGCAGGGACACCTCCCACTGGAACAGGGCCTCCAAGCCCCATCCAACCTGGCCTTCAACAACTCCAGGGATGGGGCAGCCACTACTGCTCTGGGCAACCTGGGACAGGGCCTCCCCACCCTCACAGCAAAATATTTCTCCCCAAGATCTCATCTCAGTCTCCCGTACTTCAGCTCCAAACCCTTCCCCTCATTTTGTCCTTGCACTCCCTGATCAAGAGCTCTTCCCCAGCTTTCCTGGAACCCCTTTCAGTCCTGGAAGCTGCTCTAAGGTCTCCCCGCAGCCTTCTCTTCTCCAGGCTGAACAATCCCAACTCTCCCAGCCTGGCCTTGGACAGGAGGTGCTCCAGCCCTCAGATCATCTCCGTGGCCTCCTCTACGCTCGCTCCAACAGCTCCATGTCCTCCCTGTGCTGAGGACTCCAGAGCTGGATGCAGGGCTCCAGGGGGGTCTCACAGAGCGGAGCAGAGGGTCAGAATCCCCTCCCTCCCTGCTGGTCCCACTGCTCTGGATGGAGCCCAGGACATGGAATTTCAGAGCTGTGTCTACTGTGAAACTTCACTCCATCCTGGGCTTGAAAAGAGACACCGTTCCTGCCACTGGGTCCTCAGCAGAGCATTCCAAGCGCTGTGGTGGGAAGTGACAGGGAGAGCTGAGCCCTACCTCGCCGAGCAGTTCCACGCGCAGGTCCTTCAGGGTGACAGTGCCATCCATCTGTTCCTCCTTCTCCAGTAGCAGCATGAAGAGGCGGCCTTCCATGTCCCCAAGCAAGTAACGGGACCCATTGGGATCCACGCGGTTGTGGCACACAATCGTACTTTGCTGCAGGGAGAGGAAGGAATTCTTAGGAACCCAAAAGGGCATCTAGAAAGGGACAGCTGCATCCAGAGAGCATGACCTGTAGCAGAATCCCACACTGGAGTCCAGCAGAGTCCATGCCACCCTAGCATAGTCCACGCTCCTCCTGTGCGGAAGGTGATTCGCCGTTCTATAAACTGCATCAGCAAAACCAACCAGAATCTGTGGTGAAATGGTCTCATCTTTCGGTCACTAGGGACCACCTCATGCTCCTAAATGAAACCCATTGCTCACTTGCTCACAACCCAGGACAGACGTCATTGGAAAGCCTGTTTTCCCAACACTGAGCTTCCATGGATGCTATTTGGGCACTGTGGAGCTCTGCGCCTGCTCTATCTCCGAGCGTTTTGCTTCGTGGGGCAGATGCTGCCTACCCTCCTGACAACATATCTGGTTTGGGCTTAAAAATCGAAGAATCATGGAATGGTTTGGGTTAGAAGGAACCTCAAAGCCCAGCCAGTTCCACCCTCTGCCACCCGCAGGGACACCTCCCACTGGATCAGGTTGCTCCAAGTCCCATCCAACCTGGCCTTGAACACCTCCAGGGATGGGGCAGCCACCACTGCTCTGGGCAACCTCTGGGCCTCCCCACCCTCACAGTGAAGAATTTCTTCTCAATGTCTCATCTAAATCTTCCCCCTTCCAATTTAAAGCCATTCTCCCTTGTCCTGTCACTTCAGGCCTTTGTAAAAAGTCCCTCCCCAGCTCTCCTGGAGCCCCTTTCAGTCCTAGAAGCTGCTCTAAGGTCTCCCCATAGCCTTCTCTTCTCTAGGCTGAGCAAGCCCAACTTTCTCAGCCTGTCCTCATAGCAGAGGTGCTCCAACCCTTCGATCGTCTCCATGGCCTCCTCTGGACCCATTCCAACAGTTCCATATTCTTCTTCTGTTGAGGACTCCAGAACTGGACACGGAACTCCAGGTGGGGTCTCACTACAGAGGAGCAGAATTCTCTCCCCCGCCCTGCTGGCCATGTTCTGATCTTGATCTTGCAGTTCATTATTGCATGCAAACGTATCACCAGCCTCGGGTACAGACGTGTCAGCGCTCTGCTTGCAGAATAAAACCCAGATCTGCCCACCAGCAGAGCACAGCCTCCATCCCAGAGCCCCAGCAGGGATCTGAGATCTTGCAGGCATTCAGGCAACGATATTGGTGTTTCTTTACTGAAGATTTATGGCTTTTTTCTAGCTCATCATTATTTCTAGCTTCAAAGGAGCTTTTGATCACAGCTCAAGCCCTCTTTCATTGCCATTTGTGCTTCCTGCACCATTTAAACATGGGAACCAGGACACTCCTCAGATAAAAACCACAAAAACTATTTGGTCACAAACTCCGTGAGTCTTTTTTCCTCTGAACAAGTGTCCCAATCACACAATGATGGCCCTGGATCTCCAAGGGGCTCATCCCTATCTTTTGGAGCTCCAGCCCGGAGTTATGCCCAAACTGTTCCTAATTAATCCTTTTCTCACGGATCAAACGAGATTTCAGCTTTACTGCCGTTTCCAAGCTCTCCACCAAGCAGAGTCACACGTTGCCACCAGTAAAAGGATCACGTACGTTCCTCAGTCCCCCAAAACAGAGACTGGGGAACGTACAGAACTTGCCCAACCACTGGAAGCAGTGGCCCTCTTAGACAACATCTGGAGACAAGTACAGTTTAAATTCCCAACTACAAGCAGCCCAAACCCCACCTTGCACTCTCAGAGATTCTTAGAAAGAGAAGAATTATATGGGATGCACTTCTAGATCTCAGCAGTTACTCACCTTGATGATAGGAGGAGCGATAGCCAAGTATTTATCTCCATTGTGATAGGTGATGGACTCCTGCCCGATGATGATGGCGCCTCCAAAAGGCTCTGGAACTGCACAGGGAGCAGACAATCATCTCGTTAGAGACCCCAAGCAGCACAACTGAGGCATCCGGCCTTGAGGAAGAAACAGGAGAGGAGATCTTTTCCCAAGAAGGACCAACCTGCGATGACCATGGAGGCTTCAGCCTCTACGTTCTCCTGTTTCCAAGGACCTTTGTTAAACTCCTTCTCGCGCAAGGACACCTCATAGGTCTTGACATGGCGACCCTGGGGGTCCTGAAAGAGAAGCCACAAATGATGCTGTAAAACAACAGCAGCCTCAGAGACAAGGAAACAGATACCAGACGCAGAGCTGCTAAGCAGGGAGATTCCACCTCGTCTCCTGCAAGAGCACAGACACTGGTACATCGCTGGGGCTTTCCTCCTGCTCACCTCCTCTCCAGCTCCCTCAAACTGCATCTGTCTCTGAATGTACAGGCAGTAATCATCCCCCTAATCTGTACGTAGAACCACCTTTCAATAAATCACAGAATCAGGGATTGGATTAGGATGGAAGGGAACTCAAAGCCCATCCAATTCCAACCCCTGCTATGGGCAGGGACACCTCCCACTGGGTCAGGAAAACACCACCTCACAGCAAAACATTTCTCCCCAAGATCTCATCTCACTCTACCTTCTTTCAGCTCCAAACCCTTCCCCTCATCCTGTCCCTGCACTCCCTGATCCAGAGCCCCTCCCCAGCTTTCCTGGAGCCCCTTTCAGTCCTGGAAGCTGCTCTAAGGTCTCCCCAAAGCCTTCTCTTCTCCAGGCTCAACAACCCCAACTCTCTCAGCCTGGCCTCGGACAGGAGGTGCTCTAGCCCTCGCATCATCTCCGTGGCCTCCTCTGCACTTGCTCCAACAGCTCCATGTCCTCTGCACTTGTCTCCAACAGCTCCAGGTGGGTCTCACAGAGCAGAGCAGAGGGGCAGCATCCCCTCCCTCCCTGCTGGTCCCACTGCTCTGGATAAATTCCGGGACATGGGTGGTTTCTGGGCTGCAAGTGCACATTGCCGGCTCCTGTTGAGCCTCTCCCCCGGCATTCCAAGTCCTTCTCAGCGCTGTTCCCAATGCATTCTCCTTCAGCTTGGATTTGTGCTTGCGATTGCCCTGATCCAGGTGCAGAACCTTGCCCTTGACTTTGTTGAACTTCACAAGGTTCACACATGCCCACATCTTAAGCACATAATCATAATGGTCCTAATCAAACCCATGAGGATGCTCGGCACTTCCCAGAGCAGCGTGGTGCCACTGCTGGGCTTCCCAGCTTTGGGGAAGTCACAAAGCAACAACTAAAAAGCAGAAATAAACAATCCACCAACCCTGACTGTTTTTTTCTAAGAGCTTCCCTTCCAACACCAGGTTTCAAGGCCGCATGGGGTAGAAACGTGGCCCTCACACGCTTCCCAGTCACGCAGAAAAGAGTCAGTTGCGTGTTGTGGAAGTGTGGGCAACACAGTCCTCAAGGCCCATCTCCTCTGTTGTACAATGGATCATAAAATCAATAATAGAATGATTTGGGTTGGAAGTGACCTTTACAGCTCATCCTGCAGAGGCAGGGACGTCTCTAACTGGAACAGCTTGATCAGAACCCCATCCATCCTGACCTTGAATGTTTCCAGTGACGGACCCTTCACTGCCTCCATGGACAACCTGAGCCAGTGTCTAACCACCCTTGCAGGAAAAGATTTTTTTTCTTTATATCCAATCTAAATCTCCCTTTCTTTACTTTAAAGCCATTACTCACAGCTCCCCTAAAGAGGAGGGGAACAGCAGCGCTGTTTGTAGTTAAACAGTGCTTGTTCCCGCACACTAGCCAGAGCTGGGAACTCATTGCTTTTTCAGGCGAAGCTTCTTAATCAGCCCCCTCTCTGCTTTCTGCTTGGTTTGTGCCCAGCATTAAATCATCACACAAGTGTCTGCAACACAGGATATGTGACTGCAGGAGATGCTTCCCAGCAATGCTCCCAGCAGTGGCCCTGGTGGCCAAGGGCACCTCGAGTCCTGGGTTCAGTTTTGAGCCGCTCACACCAAGAAGGACATAGAGGGGCTGGAGTGCATCTGGAGAGGGGAACACAGCTGGGAAGGGGCTGGAGAACAGAGGTTCTGGGAGCAGTTGAGGGACCTGAGGCTGTTTAGCCTAGAGAAAGGGAGGCTGAGGGGCCTCATTGCTCTCTGCAACTCCTGGAAAAGAGGTTGTGGTGAGGTAGGTGGTGGGCTCTTCTCCCAAGTAAGAAGGGATAGGATGAGAGAAAGCAGCCTCAAGTTGTGCCAGGAGAGGTTTAGATTGGATATTAGCAACAATTGCTTTACTGAGTGGTGAAGCATTGGAAAAAGCTGCCCAGAGCAGCGGTGGAGTCTCCATCCCTGGAGAGGTTAAAAAACTATGTAGATGTGGCACTTGGGGACATGGTTTAGTCAGCATGGGAGTGTTGGGCTGATGGCTGGACTGGATGAGCTTAGAGGGCTTTTCCAACCTCAACGATTCCATGATTTTATCAGCCACATGAGGCAGAGGACGGGCACTGTCCTGACAGAGGAGAACCCGGGCTGCTATCCCAAACCCTGAATTACCTGGAGACGAAGAGCATTCCCCCCCTGTGTCTTTATTCAGTAGCTGTCAAGGAGTTCAACAGCTTCCACCCCTCTGGAAAACAACAGTGATTTCTGCAAACAGATAGGGAACACCTAACGTGCTTAGGAGCTCTCACAGGACGAGTTCGTCACCAGGAACTATGCTGAAATTGATCTAAATTCACAGCAGATCCAATGCTGTCATCCCAGGAAGTTTTATCCAGTGCTAGGCTGGCTCCGACTTGGACAAAGGAAGGATAATCCCTTGCCCAGTCAGCACAGCAAAGACTTCACAACAAGAGAGGGGCCTGCAAACGCTGCCTTGGCAAGGATCCAGGTGACAGGAGAGGTTACGACCCCTCTTTCCATCCCTGGAGCAGCCTGCCATACACCAAATGGGACACGTTGCCATGTTTTCCATAGGAAGGCCCCAGTCTCCCAGCAGTGTTTGTAGGAAACAACCAACTCCGGCTCTAATCCACCTGCTTGGCGCTCGCAGGACAGCTCTGAGCTCCTCCTGAGCGTTTAACGAGGCCAACAGGTTGCTCTGAAGCATCAGCTCTGCCCTCCCCTGGGAAAGCATTGCTTCCTCACCCCCTCAAAAGCAAAAAGAGCAGTGCAGAGGAGCAGGGCCTTTCCTCGGCTGCACCCCAAGCCCGAGGGAGCCACAGCCAACCAAAGCGTCACTTTCCCTTGGCTCCAGAACACTGCTGCTGCTCCAAACCCTTTGGAAGAACTTTAGAGACTCTACAAGGTACCTGGTAGACGAAGCAGATGGTGGGAGCCTGGCAGCCGTAAAGGAACTTCACATCGATGACTTGGAGCTCTTCCAGGCGGATATTGAAAGCTTTTAACTCCTTGTTCTCCCGGTCCAATGGAATGACCTTGAAGAGGCCATCATAGAGCCGCAGGCCGATCATGCGGCACTCGGGGTCGATGATGCCAATGATGCCGGTCTCCGAGGGACGGCCGATGCGATCCTGAGTGAGAGATTCATGAGGACAGGACAACTAGGGACAGAAAAAGATCTCCACGTGGGATGTGGGAGCTCAGCTGAGGAAGGATGCCCTGCACACCTCCCAAAAGACTCTAAAACACTGACAGAAAAGCCAAAGGCAACCCAGGCACTTGGCCTTGTTGAACCTCATGAGGTTCACAAAGCCCCACTTCTCCACCCTGTCCAGGTCCCTCTGGAGGCCATCCCAGCCTTCTGGTGTGACAAGCACACCACTCAGCTTGGTCAGACTAATATTCACTTTACTATTCTGCAAACTACCCTGAGGACAAAGTTGTAGCCCTCTCCTCTGTTCCCGAGCCTGAAACTGTAGGCAAAACCCTCTGGAAATAGCAGTGGCAGGTGTTGAACTGTGCTGGAAGACAGTGGTAGGCAAAGAACCACCAAGACAAAGAAGAAACCCGTCATCTCTGCCTACCCTCAGCACTGCCAACCAGAAAAACCATCCCTAAGAACGGGAATTCACCCTTCCAGGGGCTGCAGCATCACTCACCTGCACGTTGCCATGAGCACGGGTTATGATATCAATGTTGTCTCCGTTCTGCTTGTACTCAAGGATGCAAGCGTTGTACTTGGCTGTCAGGATGAACAACAAATCCTTGCTCTCCCCCTGAAAAGCAGAGCGGCACCATGATGGAGAGCACGATCCCAGCATGCTGGTGCCCGCCCTTCTCAGCCTGCTCCTGGCAATGCACGCACCTTGGGGCGGAAGAGCTCCATGACAGCGGTTTTGCCGTACATCCCCACCTCCTTGACAGGTCGAAGCCCCTCGGCTGTCACCACGTAGATCTCTAGTCGTGTGTTCTTGGCAATCAGCAGGTTCAAATCTTCCGCTGAGGTGAAGTGGCCTGTGAAACAGAGAGGAGGAGACGCTGCTGAGCCACAACGAAGCAACAGGGTGGGACTTTGGGGTGCTCTCACTGAACAGCAGGGAGGAATCTGCTCTGCACCCCCACAGCAGAGTACAGATCGGGCCCCAGCCTCCCCGTGGCACCCTCAAATCCCTTTGTGATGGCCTTCCCTGAGCTCCTTCTCCAGGGCATCTAATTTCCAGAGGCCTTTTCCACCCCTTCCCCTCTCTAGAGTATAATGGGACGCCCCAAAATACCTTGCAATAACATAAGATGTGGAGAGAGATGTCACAACCACCTTGTCCGCAGTATGCCAACTTTCTGCTGTTTTGTAACCACCCAGCAACCCCCCGGCATCCCCACAACCCTCCTTGAGCTGTCAGAGACTACAAAACTGGCCCAGATGCCCCCAGAACCCCACATTTCATCTCCATAAACCTAAGTGTGCCCCCTGTGCCACTCAGATTCTCTGAGGAACTCAAAATCTCCCTCACATCTCATCCCCCCTGCTGCCCCCCAAGAACTCCAATGACCCTCCAGCCTTCCCCCTGCCCTCCAAGAACCTCAACATCCCTCCAGCCCCCCCCCAGGAACACCAATGACCCGTCAGCCTTTCTCCAGCCCCTTCTCTGTCACCTAGAATCCCCAATGTTCCTCCAGCCCCTGGTCTACCCCCCAGGATCCCAAATGTTCCTCCAGCCCCTGGTCTGCCTCCCAGGATCCACAATGTCTCTCCAGCCCCTGCTCTGCCCCCCAGGATCCACAATGTCCCTCCAGCCCCTGCTCTGCCCCCCAGGATCCACAACGCTCCTCCAGCCCCTACTCTGCCCCCCTGGAACTCCAACACCCCTCCATCCCCCTCCTCTATCCACAGAAACACCAACGCCCCTCCAGCCCCCAGGAACCCCAGCGCCCCTCCACCCCCCCGCTGCCCCTCCAGACCCCCGGTTCCCCGCTCCCGCCGCCTCCAGGCTCGCTCCCCCAGCCCCGCCTCCTCCTCCCGCCGGTACCGGTGACGCAGGCGTTCACGGCCGTCGGCTTCTGCGCCGTCACGACGTAGTTGTAGGACATGATGGCGGCGGCGGGCGGGGACTGGCAGGACCCGGTAGGAACGTACAAGGGCCGGGGAAAGAGCCGGGTTGGACGCGGCGCGCACGGGGAGCGCGGCCTCACCGCCCGCCGCCGCCACCGCACCTTCCTTCCGCCCGCCCGCACTGACGTCACCGGAAGTGGCCGCACGAGGCCTCTCTAGGCAGCTTGGAGGACCGCTCTAAGGCAGCTTGGAGAATCGCTGGGAGCAGACAAGGCGCGAGGTGGGGATGGGGGAGATGCTGGGGGTGGGCCCTGATGGGGGGAAAAAGAGGGGCCCATTCCGATTGAGGGTGCAAACCCTCGTCCCCCCCACCCTGGGGAATCCGCCACAGGGAGGGGGGGGAGGATCCCTCTCCCCCAAAAAGGGGTCCCTGCTGGGAGGAGGCATCCACCCCAGTCCCCTCTACCCCAAAATGAGTTTCCCCCTGAAAATAGGGTCCCTACTTGGGGTGCATCCACGTCTGTCACCCCCAACCCCCAAAAGGGGGGTCCTGATGGGGGGGGGGCACCCATCCTGGTTCCCCTCTCCCCCCCAAAAGGGGACTACCCCATCCCAAAAAGTGGTCCCTGATGAGGGAGTGTACCCGTAGTGGTCCTCCCACCCTAAAAGGAAATTGTCCCCCACCCAAAAAGTGGGGGGGGGGGGTCTCCCCAAAGGGTTCCCTGCTTGGGGATGCACTCACCCTGGTCTTCCCCCGACCTCAAAATGGGGTCTGACCCTGGTCCCCCTTCTCACAGCAAAAGGCGATTCTCCCCAAAAAAAGGGGGTCCCTGGAGGGTTGCACCCAACCGAGACCCCCGTCACCCCCAAAGGGGTCTCCCCTCTCCAAAAAGGAGTTCCAGATGGTGAGGGTGCACCCACCCTGCTCCCCCCACCCCAAAAGGGGGGTCTCCCCAAAGAGGGGATCCCTGCTGGGGGGTTCTCCCACCCCAGAAGGTGGTTCCCGTTTGGGCCAACCCTGAGCCCAGCTCCCCACACCCCAGACACCCTACTTCCTGCCCCGTCCCCCTCCTGCCGTCCCCGTGCCGGGCCAGGCCACCTGTGTGGACCTTGCCCTTGCCACCTCCCAGCAGAATTTGGCCTCAGAGCTGAAGGCTTTGTGGGATCCTCCACCATCTCCACCACACCGGCTGCATGGAGGTGAGCCCAGGGCGGTGAGGACCTCCCCAGATCCCCCCCAACCCTGTGCCCTCCCACCACCACCTGTCTGTGCTGCTAGGTCCCCAAGAAGCTGGTGAACTCGGTGACGGGCTGCGCTGATGATGCTCTGGCGGGGCTGGTGGCCTGCAACGCCAACCTCCGGCTCCTGCAGGGCCACCGGGTGGTCCTGCGTGCTGATCTGGTGGCCATCAAGGGCCGAGTGGCTTTGCTTTCCGGAGGGGGCTCCGGCCACGAGCCAGCGCATGCAGGTGAGACCCCACCTCCACAGGAGGACATGGAGCTGTTGGAGCTAGTGCAGAGGAGGCCACAGAGATGATGCGAGGGCTGGAGCACCTCCCATCTGAGGCCAGCTGGAAGAGTTGGGGTTGTTCAGCCTGGAGAAGAGAAGGCTGCGTGGAGACCTTAGAGCAGCTTCCAGGACTGAAAGGGGTTCCAGGAAAGCTGGGGAGGGGCTCTTGATCAGGGAGTGCAGGGACAGGATGAGGGGAAGGGTTTGGAGCTGAAGTACGGGAGACTGAGATGAGATCTTGGGGAGAAGTATTTTGCTGTGAAGGTGGGGAGGCCCTGGCCCAGGTTGCCCAGAGCAGTGGTGGCTGCCCCATTCCTGGAGGTGTTGAAGGCCAGGTTGGATGGGGCTTGGAGCCCCTGATCCAGTGGGAGGTGTCCCTGCCCATGGGACACTGGATGTTCCATGGTTGAAACTGGATGAGCTTTGAGGTCTCTTCCAACCCAAACCATTCTGTGACAAGAAGGTGAAGCTGGATGAGCTTTAAGGTCGCTTTAAACTGAAACCGTTCCATGATTCTATGATTCCATGACCTCTTGAGGCAGCTGCTCCCAGCACAGCCTCGAGCACCCCATCCTGTTCCTCAGGGTACATCGGGAAGGGGATGCTGACCGGTGTGGTGGCCGGTGCCGTCTTCACCTCTCCAGCCGTGGGCAGCATCTTGGCGGCCATCCGAGCAGTGACAGAGGCTGGCGCAGGTAGGGTGACACGGTGGTGTGTGGATTGGGGCGTCCCTTTCCTCCATGGCTTCATTCCCCACCAATCTTTCTGTCCCCCCACAGCTGGGACGCTCCTCATTGTGAAGAATTACACTGGAGATCGCCTCAACTTCGGGCTGGCGTTGGAGCGGGCACGGGCAGAGGGGGCCGACGTGCAGATGGTGGTGGTGGGGGATGACAGCGCCTTCACTGCGCCAAAGAAAGCTGGGCGGCGCGGGTTGTGTGGCACCATCCTCGTCCATAAGGTCCAAAACATGTCCAGGACCTGCAGGGGTGGAGGGATTTGGGGGAACAGAGATTTTGGAGAGATGGGATCTGGAGGTCCCTCACCCATTGATGTCTTTGCAGGTCGCTGGGGCTCTGGCTGAGAAGGGAGCAAGCTTGGATGAGATCGTGAAGAAGGTGTCAGCAGTCATCAAAGCCATGGGTGGGTGCATGGGTATTGGTGCTCCCGGGGACAACGTTGTGTCATGTCCCCTCTCCTCCCCATCCCTTCTGGCAGTTCACAGCCCCAGGGCAAGCGCAGGGTCCTGCACCTGGGTCGGGGCAAACCCAAGCACAGATCCAGGTTGAGTGGAGAATGGATTGGGAGCAGCCCTGAGGAGAAAGTCCTCAGGGTACCTGGGGGAGAAGCTCAACAGGAGCTGGCAACGTGTGCTCACAACCCAGAAACCACCCGTGTCGTGGGCTGCATCCAGAGCAGTGGGACCAGCAGGGAGGGAGGGGATTCTGACCCTCTGCTCCACTCTGTGAGACCCACCTGGAGCCCTGCGTCCAGTTCTAGAGTCTCAGCACAGGGAGGACATGGAGCTGTTGGAGCGAGTGCAGAGGAGGCCACGGAGATGATGCGAGGGCTGGAGCACCTCCTGCCCAAGGCCAGCCTGGGAGAGTTTGGGTTGTTGAGCCTGGAGAAGAGAAGGCTGAGGGGAGACATTAGAGCAGTTTCCAGGACTGAAAGGGGCTCCAGGAAAGCTGGGGAGGGGCTCTGGATCAGGGAGTGCACGGACAGGATGAGGGAAAGGGTTTGGAACTGGAAGGGGTGAGATTGAGATGAGATCTTGGGGAGAAATGTTTTGCTGTGAGGGTGGGGAGGCCCTGTCCCAGGTTGCCCAGAGCAGTGTTGGCTGCCCCATCCCTGGAGGTGTTGAAGGCCAGGTTGGATGGGTCTTGGAGCCCCTGATCCAGTGGGAGGTGTCCTTGCCCCTGGCAGGGGGTGGAACTGGCTGGGCTTTGAAGTCCCTTCCAACCCATTCCATGATTCCATGAAATCAGATCCCCTCCTGTGACACCACCCCGCCAAACTGCCCACCTTAACCCGGTCTCCCCTCCCCTTGCAGGTACCCTGGGTCTCAGCCTGTCACCCTGCAGCGTTCCAGGATCCAAGCCCACCTTCCAGCTGGCTGACGATGAGATGGAGCTGGGGCTGGGTGAGGAGCTGCCCCCTTGTATCTCCCCACTGGGGGCTCAGTGTCCCTTGTCCCCCCAGCGCAGCCCTTGCCCGGTGCAGGAGGTGCCCGTGGCGTGGGGTGATGCCTCCTCCTCTCCGCAGGGATCCATGGTGAGGCAGGCGTGCACAGGATGAAGGTGAGTGCTCCAACCTCTATCCTTGCTCCCCAAACTGCCCGGCTCCACCATCACGGCTGCCCTGTCCCCCCCAGCTGCTGCCAGCGGACGAGGCAGTAGAGACAATGCTGGCACACATGACGGACCCCTCCAACGTCTCCTGCCTCCCCGTGAGCTCCGGTGAGCCCCCTCACCCTCCGCCACTCCCCAAACCCTTGTGTGGGGGTCTCATCCTGCCCCTTCCCTCCAGGAGCCTCCGTGGTACTGGTGGTGAACAACCTGGGAGGGTTGTCCTGCCTGGAGCTGGGCATCGTGGCCGGCGCGGCCGTGCGCCGCTTGGGTGAGTGTAGGGGGGGATTTTGGGGTTCTATTTCCTGCCTCTGTCCCTTGTGCGCCTGGAGACCCTTCGTCTAGCCCCGTCCTCACTCCCGGACCTCCCCCACCTTGCCCGCAGAGAGCCGAGGTGTCCACATCGCCCGGGTCTTGGTGGGCTCCTTCATGACGGCGCTGGAGATGGCTGGGGTCTCCCTCACCCTCATGCTGGTGGATGAGGAACTCGTGGGGCTGCTTGGTGAGTGCCGGATGGCCAGAATGTGGCATGGGATGGGGACACGGACGTCCACAGCTGTTGGGTGATGGGATGGCGAGGTGTCCCAAGGTGTCCTGGACACACTGACAAAGATTCAGTGGAGTCTTGGAAGCCATGACTCGCCTTTCTCTCACCTCTGGCTCCTCCAGATGCCAAAACCACGGCCATGGCTTGGCCCAACCTCCCTGCGGCGCCTGCAGCGAGCAAGAGGCAGGAGATACCAGCACCAAAAGAGGGACCAAGGACCACACAGCAGGAGACCAGCACGGGTATGGGCCCCCCTGGGGAGCTGGAGTCCCCAAGGACATCACTGCCTCGTGCCTCAGTTTCCCCCTCCCTCACAGGGATGGACAGGGATGACATCTCTTCCCTGCAGGGCCCAGCGCAGCACGGGTGCAGCTGGTCCTGGAGCGGGTTTGCAGCACCTTGCTCGAGATGCAGGAGAAGCTCAATGAGCTGGACCGTGCGGCCGGTGATGGTGACTGTGGCCACACGCACGCTCGGGCTGCCCGAGGTGGGTGCTGGGGCGGAGCAGACAGGGATTTGTGGTGAGGGGGCACCCCACCAGGCCCTCCCAGGGGCGGGGTCTTCTCTGGGACCTCCCTCTGTGGGAAGTGGGGAACCCTCAGCTCTGCTCTCAACATGAGGAGCAGGATCTGCCCCCAAGCTGCCCCTTCCTGGGGGACAGGAGGACCCCCCGCAGGCCATAGCTTCCTGGGGACAGGATCCGCCCCCCATTATCCCTTCCTAGGGGACAGGGTCTCCCTCCAGCTGTCCCTTCCTGGGGAACAGGCTCCACCTAAACCATCCCCTCCTGGGAGACAGAATTCCTCCCAGCCATCCCTTCCTCGGAGACAGGGTCCCTCCCAGCCGTCCCTTCCTTGGGGACAGGGTCCCCCTCAGCTGTTCCACCCTGGCAGCCCCAGCCCTGAAATGCCTCTGCTCCCAGCAGCATGGGGCGATTTGTGGAAATCCCTGCTTGTCCCCAAGGGACGGGAATCCCCAGGTGTCCCTGGGACATTTAGGAGTCCCCAGCTGACCCCAGGGCTGAGGGAGGTCCCCAGGGCCCTGTGGGGCAGCCAAGGGCAGCGCCCCAGCCTCTTCTCGCCTCCGTCCCTGCAGCGATCCAGGAGTGGGTGCGCTCTGAGCCCCTGCCAGCAGCCCCGGCTCAGCTCCTCTCAGCCCTGGCTGATCTCCTGCTGGAGAAGATGGGGGGCTCCTCCGGCGTGGTGAGTGTGGGGCAAGCAGAGGGGCTGTGGGGCGAGCAGAGAGGATGTGGGGCTGAGTGTGGGACCCTGGCTGTGCCACAGCTCTACGGGCTGTTCCTGACGGCAGCCGCTCGGGCCCTGCTTGGCCGCAATGACCTCCCCGCGTGGGCTGACGCCATGGACGCCGGCACCGAAGCCATGGGGCGGTGAGTGCCGCTGGACCCCCATGATCCCAAATCCCGGTGCGGGACCCTGGCAACCCCCTGCATCCCATGCAGGTATGGTGGAGCCGCGCCGGGGGACAGGACGATGGTGAGTGCCGGCATTCTGAGGGATGTGGGGCAGAGCTGCCCCACTGACCACAAGCTCCGGGGGCTGCTGCAGCTCTGGTGCTCAGCCCCATTCCTGGTGTCTCCCAGCTGGATTCCATGTGTGCTGCGGCGCAGGCTCTGGCTGCCCTGCGCAGCCCCAGTGCAGAGCTGCTGCCGGTGCTCAGTGCCGCTGTGCAGGTATGGACACTGGAGATAGGGTGGGAATCGCTGCACTGGGCTGCCCCACAGATGTGCCGGCTGCCCTACATGTGTGCTGATCACCCTATATGTGTGCCGGCTGCCCCACGGATGCACCAGCTGTCCCACATGCATGCTGGCTGCCCCAGCTGCATCCCTTACACCCCCTGTTTTCCCTGGCAGAGCGCAGAGGCCGCAGCGGAGGCCACGAGGCACATGGAAGCTGGGGCGGGCAGGGCCAGCTACATCAGCTCAGCCGAGCTGCGGCAGCCAGATCCCGGCGCGGTGGCTGTGGCAGCCGTGCTGCGAGCTGTGCTGGAAGGGCTGCAGAGCTGAAGCATTCTCAGCCCTGTGCCACCTCTTCAGGGTGGACATCCTCAGGACGAGGACGTGTCAGCACACCCCATTTCTCCCAGTAAACCTTTGTGTTGATCCCATTAAACCTTTTTGGTCCCCACAGCCTGGCCCAGAGCATCCATCCCTGTGTCAGGGATGGGAAATTGGGGATTGGGGCTGGCAGGGACACAGCCAGCTCCTCCAGAACATTCCGACATGAAAGGGGACAGAGGCAGGGTTCCTGTGCGAGAGCGCCCGGGAGGAAGGAAGCCACTGCGCTGGCCACAAGCCCTCCCAGGGCTCACATGGCCCTAGGCACATGGCCTGGAGGAGGCTGTGGGCAAAGGACAAGGAAGAACTGTTGGCAGAGCCCACCTGGTCACATGGAGTGGCTCCAAAAATGGGAAAGGACCTGGAATGAGCAGGGGAAACAACCAGAATGAGCCCAGGTGCCAGGGAAGCCCTGCCTACCAGCAGCAGAAGGGAAAGTAGGAGGCAGCGAGGACAAGCAGGGCACCGGGATTCACTCCCTGGGCACCCACCTGTTCTATCCCAGCTTCTCAGGTTTCCCTTGTCCCCAGGGATGCAAGTGTGGGAACGCTGCAGGAGCCAGCAGTTTATTACATGTCCATGAAGGCTGCTCAGTTGGTCCTGAGGGAAAGGCATGGCCTGAGGGTCTCTTCCATCCTGGAATATCTGGCACAGGAGATGGTCCCAGGATTGGCAGTGCTGACAGGCACATGGATGCTGCTCCAGTGGCTTCTGACTTGATGAGGCTCTGAATGCTCCACTGAGGAATGGTCAGAGAGCAGCTAGTTCGGCACGGACCAAGGTCTAGGATGGCACTGTGGGGTCAGAGGGCTGGAGAGCAGCCAGTTCGGCGTGCATCGAGGTGTATGATGGCACTGTGGGGTCAGAGAGGGCTGGAGAGCAGCCACGTGGTCATAAATCAAGGTCCAGGCATGAGAGGCCAGCTTGACCCAGCAGGAACTGGCAAGCAGAAGCCCAAGGATGCAGGCAGGAGCATCCCGCTGCAGCTGCCGTCATCCCACAGCAGGCAGGAGGCCAATGCCAGGCCACAGAAGAGGTGGAGAGATGTCCTCACCGCAGCTGTACGGGAACTGAGCCCGTTCCTGGCAGACCAGGAGATCTGGTGAGGGCAAGCAATGCGCAGAGAGCAGGACCGGCAGAGCAGTGATGGCATTGGAGAGCTCAGGGCTGGTACCTCAGGAAGGCAGGGAGAGACCTCGGCAGGAATCAGCGCTCAGCGGTGAGCAGGGGCTGCGGGGAGAGCAGGAGTGAGCCAGGTGGTGGTGGGAAGCAGCTCTGCCAGCTCAGCTTCCCAAAGCCACCCTGCGATCCATCATGCTCCGAGTACGGAGCTGGTACCTGGCAAGAGTCGGGGGAATCGGCATCGGGGCGCTTCCAGCTTGGCTTGGCGAGGGCACCCACCACCAGCACCCCAAAAAGGATGATCAGGAGCCCCAGCGTGTTGGCAAATACAGCCTCGGCAGGCAAGTGCTTGTAGTCCATCGTCCCATTCTTCCTTGGGAGAAGAGAAGCCAAGAGCTTTCCTGGCTGATCCCAGCCTTCCCCTAAGCCCACGCAGCCCCGTTGCCACCCAGCAGCAGGGAGCTGTGCAGGTTAACCACACACCTGAGGGGGAAATCGCTCACTTCCCTTCACCACCCTGAGCTCAGTTTCACTACCAGTCACTTCTGGCCCCAACAACCCACTCAAATCCCCAACTCTGAGCCTTTTTTCCCTGCGAGGCCTCTCCCCGCGCCTGCTGTGATGCTTACAGGCTGAAGAAGAGCTTCTCGTTGATGCCCGACACGCACGAAGCCACAGAAAGCAGAAGGATGATGGAGCCAAAGAAGACGTGGACGGGTTTGTAGAGGGCACGGAGCCAGGCAGGAGCCCAGGGAAGCAGGAACGCGCTGAAACCAGCCAGCCACTGCGAAGAGAGGAGGAGAGGATGAGGGATAGGGGGCAAACAAGGATACTTGGAGCTAGGGGCAGCACCCACCTGGCAGGAGTAGAGCAGGACGGTGGCCAGTCCCAGCCAGCTGTGCAGCGAGTACATATTGGGCGTCCCTTGCTCATTGTGGAAGCGAAAGACAGCCGCCAGCCCCAAAACAGCCAGGATGAAAGCTGCCAACGCCAGGGCACCATGCAGAACCTTCCAGGGAAGCTTGGGGCCACTCCATGCCGGTGGCAAGCGGTAAACCAGAGCCGCTGTTGGATAAGAGGGGTTAGAAAAGAGCCGTGCCGCTGCTGCGCCACCCCGCATGCCCACTCACCTGCGCCGTACAGCACCACCATGCCCGTCACCATCAGCACCGGGTGCCAGTTGAATGTCTGGATGCTGCCATCCAAGGAGAAGCCGCCGCGCCAATGCTGGCACCAAGCACTCACGAAGGCCACGCAGATGAAGCCCAAGCCACCCAGGAAGGCACAAAAGGGTAGGAAAGGCAGATCCAACATCTCCGCAATGGGATGGCGGTGCCTGGGGAAGAAAGAGGAGAGCTCTCAGCTTCTCTGACGGTGCCGGCTGTTGTCTCTGAGCAGAAACCTCCAGGGAGGAACTAGAAAGGGGAACCAGGCGCCCCGAGGAGGGACAGCCCTGGCCCAGCTGCTGCCCGGCCGGGAAAGGATGCCAGGGATGAAGCCATCTAGGGTCAAAACACTCCCCTGCAGCGCCAGCTCCGTTGGGAGTACCCCAGCACTGGGCCCCACAGAGTGTCCAGGTGTCTCCTATAACCCGGCATTTCCCCCTCCCAGTGCCTTACATTGTCCCCAGAAACTCCCAATCCATCCCCCTTCCTCCCTCACACCCACAAATCCTCTTTCCACCCCCTCTCAGCACCCACAGCACAGGGTTCACCCCAGCTAGGTGCAAAGAGGCACAACTGTACTGCCCAACCCTGGCACCCCCGGCACCTCCGCTTGCCCCACTGGAATTTGGGGGGGACCCACTGGAAACAGCCCCACAGTCGCCCTTGAGCAGGAGTGGGGCTGTGCTCATTTGCCTGCTGATTTGCATCTGCCCCAGAAATAGCTATTTCTGTCTCCTCTAGGGAGGGGGACAGCCTCGTGCCCCCACCATCGCGTATCAGCTGCCCCACGGGACTACGAGGCACGAGGTGGGTGGGACATGACCTCCCTGAGGGACACGAGCTCAGCCACCCACTTGCTCTGAGGCTTTGCAACACTCTCTACAGTGATAAGTGGCCCCAAGGGTCCCCCAGGGCTCTGCCCCACAGCTTCCGAAAACCCTATGGACGTGGGGCCTGGTCCGATGGCTCCCCCAAATCCTATGGACATGGAGCCTGGCCCCATGGTGCCCCTAAAACCTGAGGACATGGGACTCAGTCCCACATCTCCCCTAAATCCTGGGGACGCAAGTCCCAGCCCCATAGCTCCCTAAAGCCCTATGGATGTGGCTATGGACGCAGGGCCCAGCCCCACAGCTTCCCCAGAGCCCAGGGACCTGGGGTCTTTTCCCCCAGACACTGCGGACGCGGGGTCAGGCCCCACGGCTCACTCAGAACCTGAGGATGCAGGGCCTGGCCGCACGGCCTCCCCTGACCTTGGGGACGTGGGGTCTGGCCCCACAGCTCCTCTAAAACCTGGGGACATGGGGCTCGGCCCCACAGCTCCCTCTGACCTTGGGGAAGTGGGGTCTGGCCCCACAGCTCACCTAAAACCTGAGAACATGGGGCTCCCCCAAACCTTGTGGGCATGGGATCTGGCCCCACAGCTCCCCTAGACCCTGGGAATACGGCTCTCCCAGGTCCCGGGCACACAAGGCCTTCCTCACGGCGCCCCCAGACGGTGAGGACGCGAGTCCCGGCCCCACGGCTCCCCGTGGCCGCCCCTCACCCCCGCCCGTCGGACTCCTCCGCCTCCCCCGCCTCGGCACCGCCGGGCGCCTCCATATTGGCCGGTGCCGCTCTGCCCGCTCGTCTCAATGGTGTCTCCCGCTCAACGCCTGAAGGGGCCCCAGTGACCAACGAGAGTGGCGGCTAGAGCGGACCCCCCCCCCCCCCGCCCGCCCGCGCAGAGTACTCCAACCGCTCGCTTCCGCTTCTGGCCCCGCCTGGCGGGCTACGGCGTTGCCTTGGGGACGGGTGATGGCGGCCGCGGGTCAGCGAGGGGCCAAGCCCGGGGGAAGGGGAGTCAGGGAGAATTTGCGGGACCCGTGGGAAAAGAGGGGCATAGAGGGGTCAGAGAGGTGTGAGGGCCCTGTGGGAAGGAGGGGGGGCAGGGAGAATTGGGGAGGGTGTGGGAAAGGGAGGACACAGGGAGAATTGGGGGGATCCATGTAAAGGGGGGATACAGGGAGAACTGGGGGGGCATGGGAGTTGGGGTCGGAGGATGTTTGAAAGGCGGGGCACGGGGAGGGGTTAGGGAGAACTGGGGGGGCGTCTTGTGGGGGGAGGCCATGTGAATGGGCGGTCAGAGACACTTACAGGGACCTGTGGGAAAGGGGGGGCACGGGGGGATCAGGGAGAATTGAGGGGGCCCTTGTGAATGGGGTGGGTCTGAGAGACTTGGGAGGATCTGTGTGAAGGGGGGGGACAGGGAGAATTGGGAGGGAGGTCAGGAGGGGCTATGGGAAGGAAGGGTGTGGGGAGGGGTCAGGGAGAACTAGGAGAATCTGGGGCGAGGGGCGTCATGGAGAATTGGGGGGGGGCTCTGTGAATGGGGGGGGTCAGAGAGACTTGCAGGGACCTGTGGGGAAGGGGGGCACAGGGGGGTCAGGGAAATAAGGGGGCAACCTTGGGCATGAGGGACACAGGGAGAATTGGGGGACCAGGATACGGGGGATCCCCCCTTTTCCTGTCCCCCAATCCCTCCAAGCCTCCCCTTACCTCCCTCTGCGTCCCTTCCTGGAGGAGCTACTGGCAGGGGAGACGCTGGCTCTGCCTGTCTGCTTCTCCCCAGCTCCCAAACTGCAGTGGCGTTCCCTCTCGGAGCAGCTGCTCCAGGCGGGATGCACGGGGCTGAGGTGGGGCAAAGGCGCAGGAGAGAATACAGCGTGTCCAAACCTGTGCCCGTAGCGTGGCCAGCTCAGCACTTTGGGGTTTGTCCAGCCAGAGAGGTAGCAAGGACCTGCCTGGATAATGATCCCAGGAATTGCGTGTCTCCCTTATCCTAAAATTCATTCCTGTTTGTTTCCTGAGGTCAGGGTGGGAGGGCAATGCCAAACCAGAGCCCGCTGCCTGGTGGGAAGAGTGGGGAGATAGCTCATTCCTGAGAGCCCGGGGTTGGAATTGGTGGGATTGGCTCTTGGATTCACCCTGCTTTGGATTTCCCATCGGAGAAGGTTTGCGAGGTGCAGGGGGTTCATCCCAAACCCAATCACTGCTCCCTTTCCAGGTCCTGACTGCAGGGAGAGGCGCCACTGAGCCCCTCTGGCTCCCACCATGAACTGGCTGCTCCATTCCTGGGGCTGCTGGAGCTGAGGGCTCCAAATCTCAGGACAAGAAGATGCTGCAGACCAGCAACTACAGCCTGGTGCTGTTCCTGCAGTTCCTCCTGCTTTTCTACGACCTCTTTGTCAATTCCTTCTCGGAGCTGCTCCGCACAGCCCCTGCCGTCCAGCTCGTCCTCTTCATGTGTGTGTGCCAGTGGGAGAGGTGAATGGTGCGGCGGAGCGGGAAAGCTGGGATTTCATTCCCTCTTTCCCTCTTTCTCTCCTCCCACAGCACCCAGGACATTGCCATTCTCTTCAACGTCATCATCATCTTCCTCATGTTCTTCAACACCTTCATCTTCCAGGCTGGGCTCATGAATCTTCTCTTCCACAAGTTTAAGGGAACGATCCTGCTCTCGGCGGCCTACCTGGGGCTTAGCATCTCCTTCCACGTCTGGATTATGGTAAGACTGCTGGATTCTCTTGAGGGAAGGCAGCAGAGGCAGAGCTTTGTTTCCCACAGCTACCTGCTCCCTCCCATCCTTCTCCTGGGAGAGGAAGGCTGTGATCCGCCACCGGATCGGTGTCCCCCTGCGATTCCCTCCCTGCAGACATCAGGCTGGCAGGGAGCTCCCCCATCCCAACCCCATCCCATCCCATTCCCTAAGGCAAAATTCCTCCCTGTAGGCTTGCAGGGAGCTTCCCAATCTCAACCCTTTTCCCTAAGGGAAAATCCCTCTGTGCAGGCATTGGGCTGGCAGGGAGCTCCCCCATCCCAGCTCTTTTTCCCTAAGGACCATGACCTGCTGGAAAATCCTCTTTCCCTGAGGAAGTCCAGCAGCTCCAGCTCAGTGCTGGCACAGGAGCTGGATAATCCCTGTGGAATTCTGTGACAGCAGCTGCTGCTTTTCCTGGGGTTAATCCCCGGCAAATGCCAGTGCTCCAAGCCTGAAGCAGTCCCTTTTCCCACTGGCACCGATGGCTGTTGGTGTCCTGGCTGGGTCCAGGCATCCCCTTCCCCTTCTCTCTGTGACTGAATTCCCTCCTGTTCCCAAAGGAGCAGCTCCTACGCCATTCCCAGCCCCTGGACACCCCATTCCATTGGGATTGGCCTCTGGCTGAGGGTTCTGAGCTGAGGCTCCAGATGCCCGCGCGATGCCCCCAGGGCACGGATTGACAGGGATTTGCAGGGATCAGGAGTCTGAAGCCGAAATAGGGCCCAGCTCGCTGCCTAAATCCCCTGAGCCGCTTAACCTTTGGGATGGGAGCTGCTCCGGAGCCAGCATTGTCATTCCAGGCCTCTGGAATTGCCGCAGGCTCATTCTCATCTCCTGTCTCTCCTAGAACCTGCGTTGGCGTGACTCCAGCCGCTTCGTCTGGACCGAAGGTCTGCAGACCCTCTTTGTTTTCCAGCGGCTGGGTAAGGACACATGATTCCCGGCATTCCCAGCTGGAATCCAGCTCCATGAGGGGAGCCAGGAGTAGCATGAGGGTCCCCCTCATCCCGTTCCCTCCGCAGTGGCCGTGCTCTACTGCTACTTCTACAAGCGGACAGCGGTGCACCTGGGAGACCCCCTCTTCTACCAGGACTCGCTCTGGCTCCGCAAGGAGTTTGCCCAGTTCCGTGGATGATAGCTCCTTGGGAGGAGCTCCCAAGGGAATCTGGAATCAGCACACGGAGTCACTGGGAAGTAGGCGGTGCGTTGGGATCGTCCATCCCAGCACCTGGTGGGACTCAAGTGGTTTTGTAAATAGGGAAGGAATAAAGTGGGTTTTCTAGCTGTTTCCTGGTGTCTGTGACCAGCCTGGCTCTTCCCTTGCCCCCAGCTCCCATCCTTATGGATTTATCCCAGCTCAGCAGCTGCCAAGCAGGGCACTTCCCACCTCGCAGCATGGGATGCTGCTGCGCCTGAGGAAGCAGAAGGGATGTGGGAAGAGCCGGGGGCAGCCAGGGCTCCACAAAACCGATGTCACCACAACCTGTGTCCCCAGAACCCTCACAACTGGCGTCCCTGAACCAGAGGACCCCACACAAACCAGGGGATGCCACAAGCCAGGGTTACCGACAACTGAGGTTCCCATAATCCAGAGGTCCCCACAACCTGGGGATCGCCCAAACCCAAGAGTTCCCACAACCAGGGGTCCCCTCAGCCTGAGGGTTGCTGTAACCTGGGGATCCTCACAATAGAGGTACCTGCAGCCTGGGGCTCCCCATAACCTGTGGTTCCCCACAACCTGTGGGAGCCCACAACTAGGGTTTCTTATAGCCCAGAGGTCCCCACAACCAGGCTCCTCATAACCTAAGTCCCCAGAACTGTGAGTCCCCACAACCTGTGGCCTCCCACAACCCGGAGGACCACACAACTGGGGCTTCAACCATCCCAGGGCTCCCTACAACCTTGTCAGCCCGCCGCGGGACTCGAACCTGCAGTTAGGCTCTTGCCCCCACCGCTGCCCTCCCCAGTCCTCCCAAACCATAGAGAGGGACGAAGAGAGCGGCAGCGGCGCCTTCCCATCCAGTGTTACCGGAAGTCGCGAGGTGGCGGCGGCGCTTTCACCATGGAGACGGAAGATGGCGCCTAGGGGTGGGCCCGGGGATGCGGCGGGGTCGTTGCGGCCGGGACCGAGGGGGCAGCGGGGCCGCGACTCGGGGAGGCGGCGAGGCGGGAGTGGGAGCGACGCGTGGCGCGGCGGGGCCGGGAACGGGGCTGGGACCGGTCCTCCCCTTCATGGCCGCCCCCGCCCCCAGGCCGCCCGCGGCCCTCGGCGCCGCTGCAGGTGCTGCTCTTCCTCAACGGCTGGTACAGCGCCACCTTCTTCTTCCTGGAGGCCTTCGTCTTCGTCTACAAGGGTGAGAAACCCCGGGGCCCGGGGCTGGGGGGCTGGCCCTGGGGCAGCCATGTGTGCAGATCCTCAGGTCCAGGGCACTGGCCGCAAGGCAGCTGCGGGTGCCAGCCCTGAGGTGCCTGTGGGTGCTGGCTGGACCCAGAGTGCCCATGGGTGGTGGCCCAGGGTAGCTGCGGGTGCAGGTCCTGAGGTCCAGGGTGGGTGCTGGTCCCGGGGTGCCGGCCTCGAGACCCAGCAGGACCTTGGGCGCTGCCCCAGTGACCCAGGGTGGATGCTGGACCCGAGGCCCAGGATGCCCATGGGTGCCAGCCTTGGGCCCCAGGGTGGGTGCTGGCCTCAGGTGGCAGTGGTGCCTGTGTCCGCAGCGCTGCTGCTGCCATACCCAGTCTCCAACCTGGCGCTGGACCTGCTCCTGCTCTTCCTCTACCTCGGCACCGAAGCCATCCGCATCTTCTTCGGTAAGGCCAAGCAAGGGGACACTGGGCTCCGAAGCCCCTCAGGAGGTGCTGGGATGGCAGCGGTACCGTTTTCCGTCTCCCTGCAGGCTCCAAGGGCAACCTGTGCCGGCGGAAGTTGCCGCTCTCCATCGGGCTGGCCCTCACTGTCCCGGCAGCTGTGATGGCAATTTATTACCTGCTGCTGCAGACGTATGCACTTCGCCTGGAAGCCATCCTCAGCGCCATCCTCCTCCTCTTCTACACCCTGGAGCTGCTCCTGGGCAGCCTGGCGCTGGTCTCCTTCTCCAGGTACTGCTTCCTGGGAAGCTGGGGAATGCTGGGGCACAGCTGGAGCCGGCACAGTGGAGCTGGAACCCATGCGTCATCCTCTTTCCTCCTTTGCAGCAGGAATTCTTACTGAGATCCTCTGCAGCACAGGAACGCGAGGAGACGGGGATCCAGGAGTGCCGGCCTGGAGTCCCATTCCAGATGGGAATCTTGTGCTAGGGTGGGGGTTCTCCACCAAGATGCAGCCCCCGGGGCTTGTGACATGCAGGTCAGTTTGAGGGACAGAAAATGATTTGGTTTTTTACTGCCTTCTTGGGATAATTCACTATTTTCTAATAAACATTTATTTTTATCCAGTGCCTGGGATTCCCCTGGGCAGGAAGCACTTGAGAGCTTCCAGTACCTTGGGAGCTTCCAGCACAACAGCTCCGAGCTGGCTTGGGGGGGACAGGAGCCCCTCAGAGGTGTTGGAGGGCAGCGAGGATCCCCTTGAATTGCCAACCCTCTGCTCCAAGCTGGCTCTGAGGGCACAGGAGCCCCTCAGAGGTGTCAGAAGGCAGCAAAGGGGACACAGAGGCACTCCAAGTCCCCTGGAATTCCCATCCTGCTGCTCAAAGCTGGTTCTGGGGACACAGAAACCCTCAGAGGTGTTGGAGGGTGGCAAGGGGCACCCAGAGGGCCCTGGAATTCCCATCCCACTGTTCCAAGCTGGCTCTGAGGGCACAGGAGCCCCTCATAGGTGTCATCAAAGGGGACATAGAGGCACTTAGAGGTGTCCTGGAATTTCCATCCTGCTGCTCCATGCTGGTTCTGGGGGCACAGAAACCCTCAGAGGTTTTGGAGGGCAACGAGGGGCACCCAGAGGGACCTGGAATTCCCATCCCACTGCTCTGAGCCAGCTTGGGGGGGGGGGCAGCAAAGGACACACAGGGGCTCCTTAAGTCCCCTGGAATTCCCATCTCACTGTTGTAAGCTGGATCTGGGGGCATAGGAGCCCCTCGGAGGTGTCGGAGGGCAGCAAAGGGGACACAGAGGTACTCAAAGTCCCCTGGAATTCCCATCCTGTTGCTCCAAGCTGGCTCAGGCAGCACAGGAGCCCCTCAGAGGTGGCAGAGGGCAGCAAGGGTCCCCCAGAGGCTGCCCCTCCCTCCCACACCGTGCCCTTAAACCACTCCCCGCTTCACTAAAAGCCTGACCCAGGATGGGAAGGCAACGGAAAAGCCCTCCAGCTCCATATAAAAGATTGACAGCGTCATCGTTTATTACACAATTTCCAACCTATCTGTAAGACAAACAAACCACCGGGAGCAGGAGGGGGCAGCGCCTCGCCGGGGGGGGCGGGAACGGGGCTTTGCCCCCCACTGTTTGGAAATGAAACTAAAAATTTTGTGTCGTTAAGTAAAAAAAACAGAACTCTCCTGCCCAGTGTTCCCCCCCAGCACTCACCCGCTGAGCTGGCGCCTCGGGATTTGTTACAAGACGGGGCAGGTTATTTCAACCTAAAAAGGCCTCCAGAGCCATTTTTTTTCCTGTTCAGCGGGTGATGCCGCTCAGCCAGGCTTTGGAAGTCACCTTGGGTCTTCTCAGCTCATCCTGACCCTTGCAGGCTTTCTTGCTGTGGCCAGAAGGACGCATGTGGGACACTGTGTGTCTCCTTGGCTCATCCCAACCCTCCCAGGCTCTCCCATTCCAGCCAGAGGGACGCATGTGGGACACCCTGTGTCCCCTTGGCTCATCCTGACCCTTCTGAGCTCTCCCACTACAACCCAAGGGATGCGTGTGGGACACCTTGTGTCTTCTTGGCTCATCCCAATACTCCTGGGTTCTCCTGCTTGACCCAGAGGGATGCGTGTGGGACACTCAGTCTCCTCAGCTCATCCCCACCGTCCTGGGTTCTCCCACTGCACCTGGAGGGATGCATGTGGGACGCTCTGGGTCTCCTCGACTCATCCCAACACTCCCAGGCTCTCCCGCTCCAGCCAGAGAGGTGCGTGTGGGACACCCTGTGGCTTCTTGGTTCATCCTGACCCTCGCGAGCTATCCCCGCTCCAGCCGGAGGGACGTGTATGGGACACCTTGTGTCTCCTCAGCTCATGCCAACTCTCCCAGGCTCTCCTGCTGCGGCTGGAAGGACGCATGAGGGACCTGGGAGAGGCACAGGGATGGGGAGCTCAATCCTGGCCTGCGTGACACAACCAGGCTTCCTCTAAAACAAGGAAAGCGCTGTGGGAGAGGCCGGCTCCATGCAGGGTCCTGCTGGCGCTTGGAAGTGGTTTGAGAAGTGGGAATGCCGGGGCGGAGAGAGGGGAGGACCCCCAGCCCAGCTCCAGGCCCCCTTTCCCAGCAGAGCCGCAGAGGGGACCAGATTGGGAAAACCAGGAGCTTGGCGCAGTATCCCACCAGACAGGGGTTACGGCGCTGGGGACAGGAGTGTCCCCAGAGCGTGGTACGTGGCAGAAGAGCGCATCCCGCTTCCAGCAAAGACAGGGCTGGGATTGGGAGCCATGCGCCGCCAGGGCCCGGTGCTCCACAGGGACGGCTCCATCCCCTCTGGAAAGGGCTCCCACCCTTCCCTCCATGGAATAAAAGCACCATTTCTCTTTGGGTCCGAGTGTCCACAGAGTGGAGCAGGGCGGCCAGGGCCTTCCCACCTCTCCCTGGGAAGCAACAGGAGCGGAGAGTGCGGGCGAGGGCCCCAAGGCCACGAGGTGTCGGTGGGAATCCCGCCGGGGCACAGCTTTCCTTGGGCACCCGGAGAGAGCTGGGAATGGCAGGGAAGGGGCAGGGGGGTGCGAAGCGGCCTCAGTCACGGAGTCCTGGTCGAGGTGAGGAGATACGAGTCCGTTAAAAACCACTTACTGCCAAATTCCTGCGGGGAGAGACGAGAGGAGCGGTTGGAGTGGTGTCAAACAGTCTTCCCACCCTCAACCCTGGTTCCTGGCAGGAGATCCCGACACCCTGCATGGTCTCACCTGTCTCAGTGGTGCCGGTCCCTCTCTCTGTCCCTGTCCCGATGTCGCTCGTGCTCCCGGTTCCGCTCCTGAAAATAGTCCTCGTGCCGATCCTCACTGTGGAGCAGGTCCCGGTGCCGCCGGCTGCTCTCACGGGACCGGCTGGGAGAACGTTCCCGAGACCGGTGTCTTTTCCTGGAGAAGAGAAGCTTTTGATCACCTCTGGTGGGGGTAATTCCAAGCTGGGATTGAGCCGGTGGGCAAAGGTCCCAAACGGGTGCAGGGAATCCCACCCGTATTCCATACCTGGAGGAGCTGCTGCTGCCGCCAGAGCTGTAGGACTTGGCTTCGATGCCATGCAGGCAGTCCTTGAGGGAGGAGAGGAGGACACGGCAGCGCTCGTCATTGGCAACACGGGATTGCTTGATGACGGCGATGGCTGTGAGAAGCGTCTCGATGGCGTCGCTGTAATCGCCTGTGGGGAGCAGAGGGAAGTGGTGAAAGAAGAGATCATAAGTTACTAACCTATTATAAGTTTAAACATAAGGAATTTTAACGGGGTGGTGACTGTATCTGGTTGAAGCCAGATAACAAGGACTGGTACAATGGTCAGAGGAAGGACCACCAGCTGGGCCAGATATGGTCCAAAGGCGGCCTAAGCTCTCCAAGAGCATGCGCAAGGAGGAAAGGTGAAAAGTTCATCTCGAGGAAGAGTGCCTGCTTTCATCCCCAAAGACCCTATTGACCATGAGAAAACGCACAAGCGCTATGTGCAGGAGTCCTGTGATAATGAGTTCTGGTAATTAATCTTACTATGATGATGAGTTCATGGGACTAATCTTACTAGCCCTACCCACTTCTCAGAACAGTCATGACTATGTATATTAACCCAATGCATATGTATAACATAGCACAATATAAATGTGTTGGCTTTGACGCTTGGCATGCAAGCTTGGAGGACAGATCCCCCTTGCACCCCAGGCACAGCCGCATACCTGCGCCTAACTCTGCGTTTGGTGTCGTTATTCCATGAGTCAGTGGAGCTGGCACCGGATGGGGCCACCAGAGGGACATGGGGACAGAGAACACGGATGGATGGAGGGACAGGAGAATGCACAGGGACACAGATAGACATGGAGTGACACATGAGACATGAACAGAGGGACAGACAGAGACATGGGTGGACAGAGACATAGGGACAGGGATGGACAGAGGGACACACAGGGACACAGAGGGATGCATGGACAGAAGGACACATAAGGACACAGAGGGGTGCATGGGGACAGGGACACGGATGCACAGGGACATGGACAGAGGGACACAGAGGGATGCATGGACTGAGAGAGGAACAGAGAGAGGGACACACAGGGACAGGGCAGAGAGGGACATGGGGACGCACAGGGACGGACAGAGAGACATGGATGGACACAGTCACCATTACCTGCACTGGCACCAGACACCGCCTTGGAGATGGCGCTGCTGGAGATGGCGCGGTTGCGGTTCATGATCTCCTCAAACTCCACCTCACTCACGGGTGGTGGCGGCGGGCCGAGCTCCCGGCTGCGCATGAGACACAAACGAAGCTGTCAGCATCATCTCCCAAATTCGGTCCCCCCCGCCTCCCCCTCGGCCCCACCTCACCTGCTATGGTTGTAGGGAGCCATGACTTTGCCGTAGGTGTCTGGTGGAGGGCCCAGAGCCGCGTTGGGAGGGGGGAAGAAGGCAGGGTTGAGGTGCAGGGCAGGGGGAACGGCCCCCGGGGGCGGCACAGTGAGGTGCGGCGGAAGTCGGGGCGGCGGGGGCATGAGGTGCTGGTAATGGATGCCAGGCGGAGGCGGGGGAACACCAAACGTGGAGGAGAGGGGTGGTGGGGGCGGCATGGGCGGTGGAGGGAGCCCCATGAGGGGCAGGGCGGCAGGGGGGCGGTTGAAAAAAGGCAGGACGGAAGGGGGTTTCTCCACGCGGGCGGGCGGCAAAGCGTTCTCCGTCGGCGTGGCACGGCCATCCACCAAGTCCATGGAATCCCGAGAGTGAGCTCTTGGCGGTACACCTGGAATGGGATAGGAAAGAGCCATGAGTTGCAGCCAGAGGGCCTCCAGGTCTTGGAGACCTCCTCCTCCTCTTTCTCTTGCCCCAAAGCGCAAGGACCTCCAGGTCTTGAAGACCTCCTCCTCTTCCTCCCCACCCACAGTGCAAGGACCTCCAGGTCTTGGAGACTTTTTCCTCCTCATCCTCCCCACCCACAGCACTAAGGACCATCCACTCCCACAGCCCCAGGAGAGCTCAAGATGCCCAGGGAAAGATTCAGCCAACCAAACATAGCCTTCACTTCCACGTGCCTCCAAGAGGGAACCAGCTCACACAGAGCCCCAGGAACACTTGCTCTCAGCCAGCATGGCTCTACAGAAGCTGCCAAGCAAGCAGCTTAGAGGGAGAGAAGTGAAAAGGCCCAAGAAATGGCAAGAGGTCCCCAGCAGAGAGGTCACCGAGACCCCGAAGATGTTAAATGACCCAGAGAGCCTGCAATCCACACGCAGACTCCAAAAGACCCGAGGAATATGAGGGGGCAGAACCCAAGTGTTAAGTGCAACAAAGCAGGAGGAAGGAAAATTCTACCCTCAAAGAGATAGACAAGAACCCCTGCTGCGTCCAAAGAGGCTTTGAGGATGAGAGAGGAGAGGTGGCACACAGGACACTGCCTTTTCGAGGGCTGTGGGGCAGCTATGGCTCCCCGACAGGCCCTGACACTCCAACAACCACCAAAAGGAGCACAGTGCTGACAGCAAGGCTCCATGTGAGAACCCCTTGGGAAGAAGCTGAAACTCAGCCTCTCCGTGCCCAGAAAGGCAAGGGGCAGAAGTGATCACGCCCTGCTCCACCGAAACACACGGGCAGGTCAGGACGCGATCTAACAGCGCACAGCGCCACCAAGAAGCGGATCACAGCGGATACGGGAGCTGAGGAGAGGGGGCAAAGGTCACAGCTACCCCTTCACAACTCGGCCAGGGTGCTTAAAAAGAAAGGTTTTTCCTTGCATGAAACGAGCCACAGGATCTACAATGACCACAGCTGGCCAAGATCACCTCCTCGTACATGCTCCTGCCGAGACAATCCCTTGTGGCTCCGCAAAGCATCTCGGCACGGGGCTGGGGAGTCACATCGCTGCGGAGTGAGGCGAGGACCACCTATTGCCATTGTAGAAAGCCCACGGCCAGGCCCCAGCTGGAATATTGAGTCCAGTGTTGGGCACCTTACCTCCGCAGGGATGGACAAATTCTGGAGGAGATCCAGAGAAGAGCTACTAATAGATATGGAGGGTCTTAGCTATGTTGATAGGCTGAAGAGCTTAAGCCCATTCAGTTTGGAGAGGAGGAGGAGGAGGCTACGAGGGATCTTCGCAGTGTGTGAGCACCTAAAAGGGGATCATAAAGACTCGGGTCAGGATCTAATCAGACTAAGCAGCAATAGGAAACAACCCCCAGGGAATTCCTGGCAGAGTTCCCTCCCCAAACCCCGAGGGTCTTGGCGAGTCCGGCCTGGGAATCTGCAGGGCCCGCGGGAGCTGTAGCGTGGCATGGAGATCCCCGCACCCGGCATGTGTCTTTGCCTCAACTCACGTTTGCGAGCCTGCGCCTCAAACTGTGACAGGTTCTGCCGGGTCGCCAGCCTCACCTCCACCTTGTCTCCGTTGAGGATTTTGCCTGGAAGGAGCTCCAGGAGTTTGTGGACTGAGTTTTCAGAGGCAACCACCACCTCTGCGTACCTGCGGGAAAGCCCAGTGGTGAGGCAAGGAGACATCACCCTCTGGAATGGGATAGGGACCCACAGGGCTCCATCAATCCTCGCTGGCACAGACCACCCAGCACCACCTCCTGCTGCCTTCCCTGGGGTTCCATGTGCCCTCCTCCCTTCCCCATGCTCTTTGGGAGTCTTCACTTTGCCATTCCAGCTCCAGGTGGGCTGCACATCACCTAGGCCAGCCCGAAAAAGTACCAGCTGCCCTCTCTACTGCCTACAATGCAGAGGAGGTGGCTTCGAGGGCCTGGTTCCCCGATTCCCGCTCAGCTCTCACCCTTTTGACTGGCCATTGGCTCTGTTCTCTGCAAATTTCAGCTCCACGACGTCATAGACACCAACTGAGCGGATGGTTTGGATGAGCTGCTGGTCAGTCGTCCACTGTGGAGGTGGGAAGAGAGCTTTCAGCTCACAGAGCGCTTTGTGGGCTCCGCTGTACCCCAGCTAACCTAGGCTCATAAATGCAGGCACCCTCAGAGCCCCTACAGGGCATTTAAAATCAGCATCGAGCCCTGGACATGGCTGCAAGAGGTCTCTACTCTCTGGACAAGACAAAGCCTTCTCAAAAGTGTCCCTGTATCCATCAACAGGAGGAGGGAACTCATCCGTGCAGCCCCAAGGAGGCACAGCCAGGCATGAGCAGCAGCCAGCACGAGGGAGGCACCACAGTCGCTGGTCCCTCGCCTCAGATTTGGCCTGAAGCCCCTCAAGGCTACGAATACCTTTTCCCCGAGGATCAGAAGGACCACAAAGTCCTGTCCTGGACTCCCTGAGGACCACAAGGTCCAGTCCAGCTCACAACCTGGCTCAGGACACTGGGTCAACATGGATTGAGGAAGAACAGCACCCCCAAAGAGTCCTGCATCCCCTCAGGGGTTTCCCTGTGGGACCAGGCACCACAAGAGACCCAAACTACCCAGGCGGGTGATCTGGAGATCCCTCAGCAGGGAAGCACAGCCAGGAAGCAATCCCACTCACCCAGGAGAAGCTGCCCACATAGACGGCAGCTCTCTTGTTGCGCAGTCCACTGTACGTGTACAGGATGGCAGGAGCTTTGTTGTTGGGCTTGGGGGAGGGCTCCTGGCGGATCTCTGGAGGAGGCTCTGAGCTGCTGGTGCGGCTTTCAGCGGGCTGCGAGCTGGCTGCTAACACGTCGTCGTACAGATCCATCTGATCGGCATTACTGAACTCCGAGTCCTGCCAGGGGAGACAGCATTAGCACCACTGGGGGTGAAACTGCACCTCAGAATGGGTGAGCTGTTCAGAGCCTCAACAGGGTGCTGGAAGAGAATCCCGGAGTCCTCCAACCACCCCTGTTACAAACCAACCACCACAGGAGATGTTTAAAAGTCACCTTGCAGTGTGGCTTTGCCACAGGTGTCCCACCATGCCAGGGACTGTGGATGAAAAACGCTGGAGACTAAGAAGTCTCTTTCCCAGTTCACAAACCAGTTGTCCCCATTCCCCAGGAGCTCTCTGGAGCCAAGCCGAGTCAAAAGTTTTTCATGGAATCATGGAATGATTTGGGTTGGAAGGGACCTCAAAGCCCAACCAGTTTCACCCCCCTGCCATGGGCAGGGACACCTCCCACTGGATAAGGGGCTCCAAGACCCATCCAACCCAGCCTTCAACACCTCCAGGGATGGGGCAGCCACCACTGCTCTGGGCAACCTTGGACAGGGACTCCCCACCCTCACAGCAAAACATTTCTGCCTAAGATCTCATCTCCATCTCCCCTCTTCTAGCTACAAACCCCTCCCCTTGTCCTGTCCCTGCATTCCCTGATCCAGAGCCCCTCCCCAGCTCTCCTGGAGCCTCTTTCAGTCCTGGAAGCTGCTCTAAGGTCTCCCCACAGCCTTCTCTCCTCCAGGCTGAACAACCCCAACTCTCCCAGGCTGGCCTCAGACAGGAGGTGCTCCAGCCCTCGCATCATTTCCATGCCCTCCTCTGCACTCGCTCAAACAGCTCTGTGTTCTCCCTGTGCTGAGACTCTAGAACTGGACGCAGGACTCCAGGTGGGTCTCGCAGAGCAGAGCAGAGCAGAGGGTCAGAATCCCCTCCCTCCCTGCTGGTCCCACTGCTCTGGACGCAGCCCAGGACATGGGTGGTTTCTGGGCTGGGAGCACACATTGTTGGCTCCTGTTGAGCTTCTCCTCCCCCAGGACACCAAGTCTTTCTCCTCAGGGCTGCTCCCAATCCATTCATCTCAGGTCTGTTTGCAACAAGGAGAAAGTGGTGAAGCACTGCCAGGAACGAAGCCATGGCAAACACATCCGGTGCCCATTATTTCCTAGGAGTCAGCTCCTCTCACCCAGATCCCTGTCCTCTCCCCTCAGTCTATGCCATCGTGCTGTGTCCTCTTTCAACACTTCATTTTTGCCTCCTCACGCTTCCCCCGAGCCCAGGAGCCCCCTTAGCACCGTGCTGCTCTTCCCCACTGCAAATCATGCCGTGCCATAGGCTCGCGACCACCCCTTGCTCCTGCGATCCACAGTGTCCTAGACAAGGCTGAAAACTCTCCTGCATGAATCCAGTCTCTCCAACCGGCCAAGCAGTCACACAAGTCCCAAAACAACAGGGCTGACGCCTCCTTCCCAAAAACAAGGATTACCAGTGCCATAAAGACAGGGTGATAGGCTCTGCTTTGCAATGACCAACATAACCCTGGAGCATTTTTCCACCTATGGAGATGGAAAAAGAGAGGAACACTCCAAGAAGCAGAGCCACAAGGTTTTATCCCACTGGCAACTGGTGCTGGATCAATTTTCCACTCCATGAGCTACAAACCTGTTGCTTTTCCGCCCCTGGAACTCTGACACACGCCTCAGGGAGCAGAGGACTGGCTCATCAGGATGTCAGCCACCCTGAGCAAAGGGACAAGACACAACTTGCTCCTTCAGGAAGAATCTCACCTTCTGTCAGTGTGCGAGGGTAAGAGTTCAGTAGCAGAAAACCACAAGAGAGCCTCTCACTCCTTGGTGGGCAAAGGATTTCAAACAAATCCAGCCTGGGGGCTGCACACCCACTCTCAAACCCTCAGTTTGGGGCCAGCAGAGCCTTCCTCAGCATAGGAGCGACACACGGCATCTCCTCTCGGCAGCAGAGCTTTGCACAGCACCAACCAGGCGCCGAGGAAGCTTGTGCACTGCGAACTCTAGTGTCCTAGATCTGCCTTCCAATTCCCACTCTGTTCCGAGCTATATTTAATTTGGAGTGTACAGTGAGTGCTGTGTTTACTACAGAGCTCCAGACTAATTGCTCAGCCGGATTCAGCGCGCGCTGAGCAGCTTTGCATGCTACAAATTACTACGTTGGTATCCATCCCACAGGAGCAACACAGAGGTCCTGTACAGCACAAAAAACAGAGGCTCTGCTCCCAGATTTTTAATTCCAGGACTTTAAAGGCATTTTGGACAACATCCTCTGCTAGAGATCACACAAGGTGGTTAAAACCCCTCTGCTGTGGCAGCCAGGGGAGTGCACACACGTGACATGGCTCTTTGTGGGCCCAAGGGAGTGATGGGGAAGGGCACGCAGCTTCCAAAGGGTCACAGAAACACAAAACTGAAACCATTTTTCCCCAGACGCTCTTCCCAATGGCAACGTTCATTCCTAAGGCAAGCTGTTAACTTTTACATCCAGCTATTTAAGCCACAAGAGCTGATAAAAAGGTTACAGGAATCTCAACAGGGAGCAGTATTTTTGTACTCATTCTCAAAACAGCTCTGCTGCTCCGTTAATCCACCTCCCACACTCCTACCCCTTCCAAGTGCCGCTGGACACGGCCCAAGGCTGGAAGATTTCTGTCTGGATGTTTCAGAGTGAAGAGAAATCACTCGGTAACCCTCAGTTACGCTCCTCAGGGGATGCTCCAGCTTGGGAGTTTTTAGGGATCCTCTGGGTCCATTCAATTTTTAGTGCTCTCCCTTAAAAACAAACCACCCGATGAGAAGAGGGTACAGTACTCACAGCCCCGGCGCTCCTGGTCCCCTCGCTGCTCTCTGCTCTCGCACTGAATTTGTGGATCGGAACACAGGAGCACGAGGCTGCTCGCATCACCCGCTGACTGCTCACACCCTCGCTGCTGTTCAAACCCCAACATGGCAACTGTGCCCCAAACCCATGTGAGGCACTTTGTGAAGATGCTGAGTGCTATCAGCCATTGTTTCCATGTCTGCTGCAAGATTTGGAACCACGCTGGTGCTCCTGGTGTTCTGCAGGGACTGCGGGGCAGCCAGGGCACCTTCCCACCATGCCCTGATCCCACATGTGGATTCACTCTGGGTTTCTTCCTGCCACCATGCAGCCCGAGGCAAGCGGGATGCTGGAGTTGGCATCCTCAATAATTGCTTCCAGCTTTACAAATCCTCCATCTTCTTCGCTGTGTGAAACATCTTCTGTGTCCTGACCCCAAGCGCTCCGGTTAAATCATCCCATACGTCTTCCCCACTGTGCAGCTGGGCCTGCTCCATCCTCCTGCCAACACTCCTTAACTTCTTTACTCCCAAAGACTTGACCGAGGCCAGATTTGACTCAGAGACCCTCTCAGCTCCCCAGCAGACATTCCTGCATCAACTCAAGCCATGCTTTCACCTTTCCTGCTCCAAGACTTGCAGGCACAAGCAGGACCACTCCGCAGATAGTCTGTAAAGTTCTTCACTTCTTTTACTCATCCCTTGCCCCCCAAGCCATTACAGACGGCACAGCTCTCCTATCCAGCCAGGAAACACTGCAGCTGCGTTCACTGCTTCCCTTCCACATCCAGAGTGAAGCTTCCTGCTTACTCTGTACGCTTCTAAACTCCAGCCCATGCATTTTCTTGCTCTGCACCTTATACCCTTATCCATCTCCAGCTCTTCCTTCTGCTCCTAATTCCAGATGCACCAATTTCCCCCACTCTGTTAAAAGTGAATTCCATGAACACACACATTGAAGACATTCCTCGACTGAGGCTGTTCCACTTAATCCCAGCACAGCACTGGATGGTTTAATACACAGGGAATCGGGTTTATTCCAGGAGCTTTCCAGAAAGGACCCAGGAAGCGGTGTTTCAGTCAGAGGGTGGAAAGCACCTTGCAGTCCTCAGCAGTTAACATGGTTTCTGCCAGGTTGCTTTTCCCCACATTGCGTTCCCACCTATCTCCTACTCCACAGGATCGATTGTTCCCAGCTTCTCCTCAGATTTTCGCAATCCCTGAACTCCCTAAAATCTGCTGCTCCAACAGCTACACCCCCCACTTCTCTCCCATTTCTCCCTGAGAGTCCCAGACAGCCTCAGGGTGGGAAAGGGGGACACCTTGGACCACAGTGATCCCCTGCTGCAGCTTCCCAGCCTTGATGATCCCATGGGATCAGAGCTCTGCGTCCCCTCACTGTGCAATTCGCTGGCAGCGCCTCTTCCAGGTTGGATTTCTCCAACTATAGGTTGCAACTATCCCCTTCAACCCCTGCTCCCCACTGCCCTAGCAAACATTCGGATGCAAAGCCTGCCTCCTTTGGATGTTTTGGGACAATCTGCACGTTGAACTTCTGGAGGAACCCACAGATGGATGTGTTATTCCCAGCTCGGCACGGCAGCCACTGGGATCTGGGAATAGCCCCTGCCCTCTCTTTCCCACAAGGATGCAGAACCACCTTTTCCTGGGAACACCAGGTGCATCCTCTGCCTCTGCTCAGCATGCATGCTGCTACGTCCACACTAACGACTCCTAACGTGCTGGCCGACACTGGTAAAGATGCTCTCTCCCAGAAAATGGGATCTGTCCCCCCACAGAAAAGGGAGAGATCTGCCCCACCCAGAAAATGGGATCTGTTCCCCTAGAAAAGGGGAGATCGGTACTCCCCTAGAAAAGGAGGGATCTATTCTCCACAAGAAAGAGGGGGATCTGTCCCACTCCCCCTAAATAAAGAGGAATCTGCTCCCCCAAGAAAGAGAGGGAAGATCTGCTCCTGAAGAAAGAGGGGTGATCTGTCTCCCATCCTCCTCCCACCTGAAAAAGAGGAATCTGCTCTCCCAGAAAAGGAGGAGGATCTGCTCCTCCAGAAAAGCAGGGGATTGGCTCCCCCCAGCCCAGTGTGCAGACGTGCTCCTCACCTGGTTGAACTCCTCGTCTGCGTAGATATCGATCAGATCCACTCCCTCGGACATATTTCCAGAGACGGGAGCAGGAGCCCGGGCTGGAACCGGGGCGAAGCAGGAAGACGGAAGGGCCTCTGTGGCAGGGTGAGGGTGAGAGGGAGAAGGAGGTCAGTGGAGCTCAAGGGGCCCCTCCTTCCCCGCAGGCACCCCCTGAGCACCAGGAAAATCCCACCCGACCCATCCCATGCTAAGGCCACCTGGAGAGAAACAGGGCTCCATTTCCCCCAGTCTCTGCCAACTTCTGGGGGCAACAACCCCCTCTCAGAAGGGCAAAAATGCTTTCTCGCGAGGGCAACCGCTCTCCCTTCTCACTGGGGAGGGGGCAATCCCCCCCTCTCAGGGAGGTAATTAAGCCTCTCTCTTGTGGGGGGGCAACAACCACCTCCGAGGGCAACCACCCCTCTCTCAGGGGGCAATTAACCCTCTCAGGGGGGGCAACCAACCTCCCTCTTATAGGGGCAACTAACACTCTCAGGGGGGCAAGCAGCCCACTCTCAGGGGAGCAATTAACTCACTCTCTCTCATGGGGGCAAGTAGCCCTCTTGGGAGGGGAGCATTTGATCCTCTCAGGGGGGCAACCACCCCATTCTCTCATGGGGACAAACAACTCTCCTGGGAGAGGGGGGCAATTAACCCTCTCAGGGGGGCTACCACCCCACTCTCGGTGGGGCAACCAACCTCCCTTTCAGGGGTGCAATTAACTCTCTCAGGGGGGCAACTAACCCACTCTCTTGAGGGGGAGTAAAGCTCTTGGAGGGGCAACCACCCCACTCTCAGGGGAGCATTAACCATCTCGGGATGAGGGGCAACTAACCCACTCTCCCGAGGTGGGGGGGCATCAACCCTCTTGGGTGGGCACCTGCCTCACTCTCAGGGGAGCACTTAACTCTCCGTCTCTGGGGGGCAACCACAATTTATCCCTCCCCATCCCACGCCAAGAGCCCTCCCTAACCCAAACCTAAGGGCCATAGGTCCCCCCACGCCCCTGCATCGGCCCCCCCTCCCCGAGATGGGAGGCCCCAGGGGGGACCCTACGGCCCCCGCCCCGCGCTCCCCGTGGCGGCAACGTAGCCACCTCCCCCCAAGCCTGAGCCCCCGCTACGGCCCCGTCTCGGGAGTGTGAGGGGAGGGGGTTACGGTTCTCGCCCCACCCCGGCCCAGCCCGTTACCGCCAGGCAGGCCCCAAGCGCGCCACCCGCCCTAACCGCCAGCGCCTCCAACCGCCGCCGCCGCGCCTCTTCCGGTTCGGGACACGCCCCTTCCGGCCCGCCCTGCGCTGTACCATAGAGTCGGGCCGCCCAGTCTCATAGAGCGGCCCGGAGCGGGGTCAGAGGCTGGGGGATAGTATGGCGGCGGCTAGGGTGAGGGGCTATGGGGTTACTGGGAGAGATGGGTGCGGAGTCAAAGGGAGACGGGAGGGAGGAGGCGGGGCCTGGGAAGGGCAGGGAGAACAGCGGGGTCTGGAGGGGCTGTGGAGTGGGAATAGAGTGGGATAGGGGTTATGGGATGGGGGCCTGGGGGGGCAGAAAGGTCTAGGGGGGCTGTGGGATGGGGATTGGGGGTTATGAGCACCGAAGGGGCTGTGGGATCGGGGGCAGAAAGGTCTGGGGGGGCTGTGGGATGGGAACAGCGTGGGGTGAGGGTCTGAGGGGGCTATGGGATGAGGATTAGTGTTATAGGAACTAAGGGAACTGTGGGATGGAGATCAGAGGCATTGGGGTCTGGGGGGGCTGTGGGATGGAGGTGGGGGGCAGCAGAGTCTGTGGGGGCTGTGGGGTGAGGGGCATCAGGGTCTGTGTGTGTGTGTGTGCTGGGGATCTCCCTGTCCCCATTGTGCTGGGACCACTGGGTCTGATGTCCCCTGCCCTATCCATATACTGTTCACAGCTCCGCTCCTTGCCCAGGCTGGCTCTGGGCCGCCACATGGTGGGGCCAGCATGCCTGCAGCGTGGCTACCGTGGGGCCTCCCCACCGGACTCAGGCAAGGACATGCTGGAGATCCCCTTGCCCCCCTGGCAGGAGCGGCCGGACGAGCCACTGGAGACCAAGAGAGCCCGGCTGCTCTATGAGAGCCGGAAGCGGGGGATGCTGGAGAACTGCATCCTGCTCAGGTGAGGTGCTGAGTGACTATTCTCCCGACTTCTCAGCCACTTCCAGCTGTTCCTCCACTGTGTCCTCAATCCCGGGCTGCTCTCTCCTTCCTGACAGTGTAATCTGGGGGCAAGGATGTCAGATGCTTTGCAGGAGGGATAATATCAGTCCTGGGGAGCTGACGGAGAGAGTCTGGGCGAAGTGAGGGTGTAGTTCAGTTCCTTAAACGTGTTCCAGGTTTTTAATTAATAGGGAAGAGCCCCAAGCACTGCAGCAAAGCGTTTAGTGAGGTAGTGCACCCCATAATCCAAACCCAAAGGAGATGTGACCAGAGGAAATGTAACCAGCACGGTGAGGGAGGGGATTCTGACCCTCTGCTCCTCTCTGGTGAGACCCACCTGGAGCCCTGCATCCAGTTCTGGAGTCCTCAGCACAAGGGAGGACATGGAGCTCTTGGAGTGAGTGCAGAGGAGGCCACGGAGATGATGCAAGGGCTGGAGAACCTCCTGTCCGAGGCCAGGCTGAGAGAGTTGGGGTTGTTCAGCCTGGAGAAGAGAAGGCTGTGGGGAGACCTTAGAGGAGCTTCCAGGACTGAAAGGGGCTCCAGGAGAGCTGAGGAGGGGCAGGGATCAGGATGAGGGGAACGGTTTGGAGCTGCAAGAGGGGAGATGGATGTGAGATCTTAGGGAGAAATGTTTTGCTGTGAGGGTGGGGAAGCCCTGGCCCAGGCTGCCCAGAGCAGTGATGGCTGCCCCGTTCCTGGAGGTGTTAAAGGCCAGGTTGGATGGGTCTTGGAGCCCCTGATCTGGTGGGTGGTGTCCCTGCCTCTGGCAGGGGTTGGAACTGGGTGGGCTTTGAGATCCCTTCCAACCCACCCCATTCCATGAGTCTATGATTCTTTGTGATGTTGCTTGGAGGACAGAAGGCTGAGCTGTTGGATCAGTCACCACAGGAACTTTACTCCCATTGGAAGCTGTTGCCAGGCAGGGTGGAGCAGATCCAGAGGCATGCGGGAGCTCTGGAGGAAGCTCTAGTCCTTTGGGAAGGCTGTATGCAGTTTCTGGGATGTCCGGAGGAGACAAGACCAGTTGGGTTTCAGGACTGAAGTCACGGTTAATGGAGAGCAGGCTGGGGCTGAAGGCAGGAGCCAAGTCGCTTTGGTTCTGGGTCTTCTGGCATCCATGGTCAGGAGTGGCCTGGTTCTTCCTCCACCCACCCCTCCTCATCCTCGTCTGCCCTTTTTCCAGCCTCTTTGCAAAGGAGAACCTGAACCGCATGAGCGAGCAGCAGCTGAACCTCTACGACCGGCTCATCAACGAACCCAGCAACGACTGGGACATCTACTACTGGGCCACAGGTACAGCACAGCCACCTGTTGTCCTGCCCGCTCCGACGCCGGGGCTCTGGCCGAGGCAGCACTATCGTTCCAAGCTGTGGGAGCTGGGCCGGATGGGATGAGCGTGAGCTTTGGGACAAGATGAAGTTGTTCTTTTGCTGTTTCTACCTCAGAAGCCAAGCCACCGCCGGCCGAGTTTGAGAATGACGTGATGGCCATGCTGCAGGAGTTTGCCAAGAACAAGAAGAAGGAGCAGAGGCTGCGGCAGCCAGACCTGGAATATCTTTTTGAGCCACCCCACTGATGGAGAGGCCCCCAACTCCTTTCCCAGCCCCTGGAGCAGGGAAGGGACACTGTGGAAACACTGCTGCTGTCCTCTCTGTCCTCTCCTCCAGCAGCAGCTCGTGTGGACTCAGGATGAATAAAGCCATGGCTGCTACCGGTGCTGCTCCAGCTGCGTTGTGGGTGCAGGGCTTTGGTTTTTGGTGTTCCTCATGAAGGTAGCAGTGATCCAAGCTCACTCTGGCACCTGCTAGCTCACCGCCGTCTCCAGCGCCTACCCGTCCCTTTGAAACCCTATTCTGGGGACCCCAGGGAGGTGGCTCCATGCCCAAGGAGCCGTGGGCTCCTCCGTAGGAGGTTGGAGTGGGGCATCCCATCCATTTGATACAAATGGTCGGATTTGATGATCAAAGAGGTCTTTTCCAACCTAGTGATTCTGTGATTCTCTGATCCTGCTCTCTCGTGCCCTCCACAGGGTATCCCAGACGCACCCGTGGTCCCCAGGCAGTGGTTTGAGTCCCTTGGTGGCCAAGGTATCACGGCACCAGTTACCAGGAGACACCATCACCATCCCAACGGAGACATTCCACAGCCACCCCTGGCTCGGGGCAGGCAGAAGCTACTGTGGGGCAGCCCCACCGCAGCATCTGCCTTTCCGTTTGTCCATCCCTCCCTGCAGGACGTGGGGCTGGGCACGGCAGGGAGAGCACACACCAGCATGAACTTGTACACCACAAACTATGCAGTGGCTAATGGTAGGGGGTCCTAAAGGCCACCCCAAAATGGTGGGGGGCTCATTCCCAGGGCTGAAGCTCCTTTTCTTGCTGCCACCCAGGCCAGCAGCATTTACATCCCCACATCAGCCACCCCACCGAGAGCGGCTTTGTGACCAACAACCTCTCAGCCGTCTTCAACCTTCTCTGCCCACCCAGCAGAGCGGAGGGGTAGGTGACTCCACTGTTGAGGGACAGGGGATGAATTTCAGGGCACCACCATCACAACCATGTTGGCCTCCTGCCATAGCTACTGCCTCCACACTGCTGTGTCCACCACCACTGAGCACTTCCAGCCCCTCTGTTTCCCCGAAGACCGGAGCCTCCTGGCCCAGTGCAACTACCAGCCACAGAAGAGCTGCTATTCTCACCTCCACACTGGAGTGGAAGGTCCTCAGGACATGGGGCAATGCAGCAAGAACAACTGCACCGGTCCTACCTGTCCAGGTATGGGCTTGGGGGGGTGGAACCATGGCCATCTCCAACTTTAGGGAATATTGGGGTGTTGGCCCCAATATTGGGGTATTGACTCTCTAGGAGGGTCTGGGGTTCTTGGTGGTCCGGGGCCAGCTTCATCCCTAGGAGGGTTTGGGGTGTTGGTGGTCCAGGGCCAGCTCTATCCCTAGGAGGGTCTGAGGGTCTTGGTGGTCCAGGGACGGCTCTGTCCCCAGGAAGGTTTGGGGGTGTTGGTGGTCAGTTCCATCCAGCCAATGCCATAGGGACAGAGCTGGGGACAATGGGATCTGCTCCCCACAGATGTTCTCCAGAAGATGACCATTGGTGCCAAAGAGCCACCAGGCTTCTCCGTGGCCACCTGGAGGAGTGACGGCATTCTGCCACCCGTGAGCCCCAGCCCCCTGGATCTCCTGTCCCCCACTACTCTCCCATTCCCGCTGCACCCCATGAAATGCATTTCCCAGTGTAGGGCAGAGGACATGCATGTCCCAGCCATCCCATCCATCTGCCAGGGTGGTGAGAAGATCCTAGTGCTGCCGACGATCTCCAAAAGAGGCAGTGCGTTCATCTGGGAGGTGCCAGGCTGCCAGGGCATGGAGATAAGAAGGACCTCATCCCACTGCCTGGGCGCAGAGGTGAGGAGGAACCCATCCTGCTGCCTAGGCATGGAGATGAGGAGGAACCCATCCTGCTCCCATCCTCATGTTCCCTCATCCTCCCTTGCTGTCCCCCACACAGGGCTTGCCCAAGGTGGGTCACCCCATCCCACTCATGTCCCAAGGGCTGCAGGTGCCACGAGTGATCCGGGCCAGCTTGCCAGGACAATACCGTGCTGTCAGGAAGGTGGGTGCAGGCATGGCCCTATTCCAATTCCTGTCCCCATTGGACCATGCATCCAACCCACCTTCATCCCGCAGGAGCCGTTGGGGTTTACCACCAAGAATGGCCAGTACCCGGCCCTGCCTCTCGCTGTGCCAGGTGAGTTTGGGGGGACCCTGGAGTGGAGAGCTTGTGGCTCCAGTTCCAACCTCACCGCCCCATCCCTCTTGGATTTTCCAGCTTGGTGTTGGTGGGGTCCAACTTGGATGGGGAGACCCATGGCGAGCATCCAGCCCCCGCACCCGAGTGGCTTCACCACCAACAATGACCCCACCAAGATCTGAGGTGACACTGAGGTCCTCCTTGGGGGCTGGATCTCAGGAGTCTCAGGACCTCCCCATTCCCTGGGAGCACACGGAGAAATAAAGTCTGGACAGAGTCTTCTTGAGTGTCCTTGTCACTCCCGGACCCTGGTGAGGGGCTGTGGTTGCCCACCCCGTTTTGAGGGCTCCTCCACCCTGGGGATCCTGGGCATCCCCAATTCCCTGGAATCACATGGAGGAATAAAGCCTGGAAGGAGCCTTCCTGGGCACGTTGTCCTTGTCACCCCTGTTCCTCCAGGACGCCAGGGAGGAGCTGTGGTTGCCCATGCCGTTTTCGGGGCTTGTCCACCCTGAGGATCTTGGGAACCCCCCCATTCCCTGGAAGCACATGGAGGAGTAAAGTCCTCCTGGCACAGTGTCCTTGTCACCCCTGGTCCCCCAACAACTGGAGGAGGGGCTGTGGTCCCCCGAAAGCAGCCAGGAGGATGTGGGGGGGATTGTGGGGTGCTGCCTGGCCAGCAGCCACTGGAGGGCTGTACGATCCCAGTTTTCCAGCTCGGGAACGGATGACACAGCTCCTTTGCTGCAGGGAAGAAGCAAGGAGGGGGGAAAGCGAGGAGGAGAGGAAGGGGAGGCCCGAGGGGAACAGGTCCCAGCGCTGCAGGCATGGGGGAGTCTGGGGGTCCCGATGGATGCGGGCAGAGCTGAGCCCCCCAAACCAGGGGAGGGGGCGTGGCCAATCGAAGAGTGAGGGGACCCGGGGGCGAGGCCACGGGGGGCCGTGACTATCGTACGGGGCAGCATCCCAGTGGGCGTCAACACGGGGTGGGCGTGGCTAACGAGTGGGCGTGGCAAACAAATTGGGCAGCAGCACGGGGGCGTGGCCAATAATCACAGAATCACCAGGTTGGAAAGGACCCACTGGATCATCGAGTCCAACCATTCCTAACACTCCCTAAACCATGTCCCTAAGCACTTCATCCACCCGTTCCTTAAACACCTCCAGGGAAGGTGACTCGACCCCCTCCCTGGGCAGCCTCTGCCACTGTCCAATGACTCTTACTGTGAAGAATTTTTTTCTGATATCCACCCTTAACCTCCCCTGGTGCAGCTTGAGGCCATTCCCCCTTGTCCTGTCCCCTGACACTTGGGAGAAGAGGCCAGCTCCCTCCTCTCCACAACCTCCTTTCAGGTAGTTGTAGAGAGCAATAAGGTCTCCCCTCAGCCTCCTCTTCTGCAGGCTGAACAACCCCAGCTCTCTCAGCCGCTCCTCCTAAGACTTGTTCTCCAGCCCCCTCACCAGCTTCGTTGCTCAATCGGGGCAGCATCTCGGTGGGCGTGGCCATGTGATGGGCGTGGCTGAGAGGAGCAGCAGCCGTGAGGAGAGCTTGGCCGTGGGGTGGGCGTGGCTAACGAGTGGGACAACACCCCAGTGGGCATGGCCATGTGATGGACGTGGCTAATGTGTAGGCGTGGCCACGAGTGGGAGTGGCTACACGAGGGCAGCGGGTTAGTGGGCGTGACCTCTGAGTGGGAGTGGCTAACTAGTGGGATAGCATCCCAGTGGGCGTGGCCATGGAGTGGGCGTGGCTACACTGGGACACTGGCCCGGAAGCTTGGCCACTGGATGGGCGTGGCTACCCATCGGGACACCATCCCAGTGGGCGTGGTCATTGAATGGGGGTGGCCAATGAAAGGGGCGATGGTCTGGTGGGCGTGGTCACTGGGTGGAAGTGGTCACAGGGTGGAGCATCAGATTGATGGGTGTGGCCAAATGACTGGGGCCTGTAGCCTAACCGGTGTGCTGACACAGTGGGCGTGGCTAGATTGTGGACTTGGCTATGCAGCAGGTGTGGCCATAGGGGGTGTGTGTCAACACAGGGGGCGTGGCTACTGACTGGGGCAGAGGCCCAATGGGCGTGGTGATGGGGTAGACGTGGCCACCAAGTGGGGCAGCAAAGTGGGCGTGGCAGTAGGCAGAGCCAATCAGGGGGCACCTCTGCCGGCCAGATACCCAGTCAGCAGGATGATGGGCGTGGCCTCCTCAGTACGGCAGAAAGGGAGGCGTGGTAGTCGGGGGCGTGGTCTCACCAGCAGGAGGTGGGATCAAGTGGTGGGCGGAGCTAATCACATATAACCAGTAGGCATGGCCTCACGGTGGGTGGGGTAACATCAGCGTTGTGTGGGTGGAGCCAAGCGAGGTGCAGTGGGCGTGGCCTGTGGATGGGCGGGGCTAAAGAGTGGGACAGCATCCCTGTGGGCGGAGTCCAGAGGTGCAGGGTGGGCGTGGCTCGGCTGAGGTGGAACCGCCTCATTGTCCTGTGAGCAGAGCCAAACAAGGGGATGGGGGGAGACAAGGGCGTTCCGCTATGTGATGTATGGGCGTGGCCTCGCCGTGGGCGGAGCTAAACGCGCCCCCTCCGGGTCCCGCGGTGGGCGAGGCCTCGGCCCCCCCGCCTCCCCCCCGGCCGCAGCGTTGCCATGGCAGCAGAGGATGCAGAGCGGCCGGGATGGGGAGCGGCGGCTCCTCGGGGCGCGGGGCGCGTTTGGCGGTGGCCGAAGGGCCCGAGGGCACGGAGCAGCGGCTGGAGCTGCGGGGCAGGCAGCTGCCGGAGGAGCTGTGGGCGCAGCGGGGGCTGCGGAAGCTCTACCTGAGCGGGGCGGGGCTGCGGGAGCTGCCGGCCGAGCTGGAGTCCCTGGAGCACCTCCGCACGCTCGCCCTGGACGGTAACGAGCTGCTGGAGGTGCCCGAGGCTCTGTGCTACCTGCCCCGCTTGGTGCATCTTTACCTGGGTCGCAACGGGCTGCAGGGGCTGCCGCCCGCCTTCGCCCGCCTGCAGAACCTGCGCTGTCTCTGGCTGGAGGGCAACTTCCTCGCCCGCTTCCCCCTCGCCCTCCTTCACCTGCCCGAGCTCCGCAGCCTCCAGCTCGGGGACAACCGTCTGAGCCGCCTGCCCGCGGGGCTGCCGCGCATGGCCGGCCTGCGAGGCCTCTGGCTCTACGGGAACCGCTTCGAGGAGTTTCCCCCTGTGCTCTTGCGCATGGTTCGCCTCCGCGTCCTCGACCTGGATCGCAACAACATCTCCCGCTTCCCTGACTTGGTTTGCCTTGCCGACCTCTGCCTCCTCTCTTACGACCACAATCCCGTCCGGCAGCCGCCCAGCGTTGGCGATTCTGTCCAGCTGGTGGGCGATGGGGCACAGGAGTTCATGGAAGCACGGCAAGAACGCCTGCAGAGCCTTCAGCAGCAAGAAGAGGAGGAGGAGGAAGGCACTGAGGTCTCCCCTACAGCCCCCAGGGTTGACTCCCCACTCCTGGAAAATGGGGACGGCAGCTTTGCAGCTCTGCCAGGCTCCCAAGAGGAAACATGAGCCACCACGCTGCAGCCGGACACCCACAGGGGGATGGGGAGCCTCCACTGGGCTCCCAAGGACCAGCTTCCTCGGGCTGGAGAAGAAGGAAGCCTCTACATGAAGGGAAACAGAGTCTGAGACAAGCATCTCTCAGCCAGGACAGCAAAGGGCTGCCACTTGGATTCACAGGGCTCATGGGTCACCGTTGGGATCAACGAGCCCACCTTAAAGCATCCCATGTAACCACAGGGTGCCTTGGATGGGGAAAAACGGCCCTCTGCACTGTTGGGGGGGCCCCACAGACCCCCTCTGCCTGCTGGACAGGCCCTAGTGGGCTCAACGGTGCTGCTGGTGTCCCCACGATCATGGGGACCTTCCTCCCCTTTGCTCCTGCCTCCATAGGGCAGGACAGGCAAGAGCAATGCTATTTGCATCCCGTTCCCCACGGACCCCATCACCCTAAAGAGCATTGAGGTTCAAGAGCAAATGCACAAACCCCTTCTCACCCCTATTCTGCTGCTGGAATTGGGCTGGAGGAGAGAAAGGAGTCTCTGCCGCGCTCCTCCCAGCCATCAGGTTTGGGAAGGAGCTGATGGAAACCTCAACCCAGGCACAAGTGCTGCCCATCTCAAGCCTGGCAAGGGGTTTGCCTCTGTCTGAGAAGAGGAGCCCCAGCTCCAGCTATGTCTGCCCCAAAATGGGCACCAAAGCTGGAGCTGTTGCCTTGTTCTTCCTCTTCCCTGAGCTCCATTTGCCCCAAATTCAAGCAATAAAAAAGCACAAACCCAAGACAACCCAGTGTGAGAGAAAGGTGATGGCGTCTGTTCTCCAGAGGGGCTGGGGAAGGGGCTGTTTGGGAGCTGCTCAAAACGCATCCTGGTGCAAGACCATCTCTTACTTTTAACATTCCAGGGATTCCTGCTTCCCTCTGCATTTCCAAGCCGTGCTCCCGGTCTCCACTGAGCCATCCCAGTGTGGCAGGGCATCTCGGCCACACCAGCATCGAACGCTTCTTTTGAGGGCTGGGGCTTGCTGGAGGTTTCAAACCGTGCATCCGCTTTTAATTGCGCTGAGGTTTGGGGTTGGAGGCTGGGAGGCAGCCAGCGCTGCTGCCACATCCTCTTCCGAGCTCCCAGCGTGGATACTGCCCGGATTTTTGCCTCCTCTCCTCACTCTGCAGTGGGAACGGCAGTTATTTTAGACCTGGTGGAGCACCCACAGCTGTGGGTGCGCAGGACCTGTCGGTGTTAGTTCTTCCAGCAGCAGAGGCTGATGAAACCCTCACCTTGCCAGTAGAAACAAAGCTCCATTCCCATTCCCAACTGGATGGTGGATTTGGGGCTAGGCAGGAGCTCAGGTCCCTCTTTGCCCTTGGCTTTGGGTCTGCTCGTGGGGGTCAGGTACAAGGTTTATAGCGAGCAGAGCACCCTGGCATTGGGGGTGTGGGACCCCAGGGTGCTGAGCAGAGCAGCGAGTGGCTCCCAGTCCCCAAGGATGCGCTGAAGTCATGCCATCGATCCGGGGTGAGGTGCTGCTGCTTTGCCTGGGGAGACACTGCTGCTAATTAGTGGGTAATTATCCATCGCCCTAGCAGAGACCCACAGGATGCCAAGCCCCAGCTATAAGCAAGATAATTTTCTGCCTGGCACAACCCATCTGCTGGAACCAGCTCTGTGCAGACCATGCCAGGCCATCAGTGCTCAGAGGGCGAGCGGGGCAGGTGGCCCTGGGTGCCACCAGCCTGTCCCCATAGCAGGAACCAGATCCTGACACCTGAGGAGGGGGGGTTCCTTCCTTCCTTCCTTCCTTCCTTCCTTCCTTCCTTCCTTCCTTCCTTCCTTCCTTCCTTCCTTCCTTCCTTCCTTCCTTCCTTCCTTCCTTCCTTCCTTCCTTCCTTCCTTCCTTCCTTCCTTTTCCCACTAGTTTACAGTCTCTGGCTGGGGAAGGAGCTGGCTTGGGCTGCAGGCATTGGTGGCAATCAGTGTGGTGACACGAGGAGCTGCCCCAGTCAGTGGAGACCTCATAGCTTTCTGCTACGCACAAGGATTTTTGGGCTGTTGGCACCACCGAGGCGTGTGCTCAGTGCATCATCCATACGTCTGTCTCTATATATATCCCTGCCTACTCGCCCAGTCCCCGTGTACGACGGTTTGTGGCCTCGCCGCAACTGGGATCACGCTGCTATTTCCATCTGCTCCCGCTGGCTGCAAACACAAAGGAAGGGGCTTGGGAATTGCTGTGGCTCAGACCTGTTCTGGGCAACAGGAGCGGCGAGATTGCTGCACGGCGCCAAGAGTGTTTGCTTTTTAGTATGTTCACTTTTTAGTATGTTCAAAGATGCAGAGGGATAAAAGAAACCCAGCTCTGGTGTAACGCAGCGCAGAGAGCGGCTGGGCTCAGTGGCATCGGTGCAATCAGTGGCTCGTAGCTGCCAAAGCCTCCCCAGTCCAGGCTCAACCAGGACCAGAACGGGTCCAAGAAGCAGCAGCCTCCATCCTCAGGGACAGAGGAGCCAGCCAGGGGACAGCTCTGTCCCCTCTTATTCCCTCAGCCACCTCTTCCACCGCATCCCAATGCCTGAATGGTGGATTTGGAGGGATGCTGTGCTGAGCACAGGGAACACAGCTCTCCTCTCATCCCCACGTTTGGAGTTTCTTTTACTTATTCAAGACCAGTGCTTGGTGAATTATTTAACAGAGCCTTTGCGATGGCAGCCAGTGCCTGGGCTCGCAGACAGCTGCTGTGTCCCCCAACTCACTCACATCTGCCCAGGACACGGTCCACTGCCTTTGTTTCCCCTCCCAAAGCCATATTCCAGTCCCACTCCCCCACCCCCCTATCCTGCCAAGGGCCTCACCGGTTGTGTCACCCACCTCAGCACTGGCTGGAGGTGTCAGCACTGTCCCCGAAGGCTGAGGGGACCCCAAAGCCCCCATGCAGACTGTCACGCTGAGCCACCTCCCAGCACAAGCACCACTTGCAGCCACCTTCTAGATGCAAGAGCTTCTTGCTAGGGCTGCTCCTAATGAACCCACATTAATTACCCTCGTTAACAGGCCCAGGTGGGCCAGGTGGCTTGCTTTGTCCCCTGCCTTTGCAGGGAACCTTCAGAGGGTCCCCCCTCTTCTGCTGGGGGGTGGGTCTGACTGGCTAGAGCGATGCTTAGAGCTGGGGGGAGGCTCAGTGCTGGGGGGGGGATGTTCAAAGCTGGGGGAGATGCTGAGGGAGATGCTCATTGCTGGGGGAGGATGCTCAAAGCTGGGGGAGATGCTGGGGGAGATGCTCAGTGCTGGGGGAGGATGCTCAAAGCTAGGGAGGATGCTGGGGGGGGATGGTCAGTGTTGGGGGGGATGGTCAGTGCAGGAAGGGGATACTAAGTGCTGGGGGAGGTACTGAGGGAGGATGCTCAAAGCTCTGGGAGATGGTGGGGGGATGCTCAGTGCTGGGAGTGAATTCTTAGTGCTGGGGACACACACTCGGTGCTGGGGGGGATGATCAGTGCTGGAAGAGATGCTCAGTGCATTGTGGATGCTCAGTGCAGGGGGGGATGCTCAATGCAGGAGGGGATGCTTGGGGCTGGGGGAGGTACTGGGGGGGATGCTCAAAGGTGGGGGAGATGTTGGGGGGTACGCTCAGTGCTGGGGAAGATGCTGGGGAGGATGCTCGATGCTGGGGGGATGCTCGATGCTGGGGGGACTCTCAGTTCTGGGGGGACGCTTGGTGCTGGAGGTGGATCCTCAGTGCTGGGGGGACACTCAGTGCTGTTGGGGGGATGCTCATGCTGGGGGTGCCCAACCAGGTGCAGGTGACCCCGTGCCCCCCTCTCCCCTCCAACCAGTGCTCAGTGCAGGCGCAGCTGCTGGGGGACCACAGGAGCCACCCCCCAAAACCCAGACACGAACCATGCTGGCAGTTACTGACTGTCCTTTATTACTGAGAACAGGGGCTGCCTCCAGAAAACGAGGGGCCCTGCTCCCCAAAAATAGGATTCTGCAAAGCAGGCGCCTCGATCCGCGCCGTGCCAACCCTGGCCTCCGCTGCCAGAAAAGGGGGGGACAGTGCCCCACCGGCAGCGGGGTGGCATCGCCAGCCGGGCATCCCTTTGCTGAGCTTTTGTCTCTGGTTTTGTGGTTTTTCCATTTTTTTTCGTTTTTGTATTTTTTTTTTTTTTTACTTTTTTCCTGTTTTTTTCCTGTGTTTTTTTTTACTTTTTTTCCTGTTTTTTTTTTGTCTTTTTTTTTTCCTGTTTGCTGTCTTTTTTTTTCCTGTTTGCTGTCTTTTTTGTCCTGTTTTTCATCTTTTTTTTTGTCCTGTTTTTGCTGTATTTGACACACCAGTTGGATGTTACCGTCACATGAAGAAGAGAGATACCTGAACAAGATAACGGCTAAGAGCTCTAGAGTTAAAAATGAACACACAAGCCCCAGGAAGCCGATTGTGGACAAGAAAGCCTTCCCGGAAGAGCAGGAGATGCCCCAGGGGTGATGGGTGGGCACCCAGCTTGGCATCCATCCATGGGGGGCGCCAAGATGCCCAGCCTTGGGGTGCCCTGACCCTGCTGCCCCTTGGTTCCGGTGTGTAAATCTCTTCTTTTATGGTAAAAAAGGAGAGAATATGATAAAAATACAAATGTCCCTAAAAGCATTATTATTACTGTGGTAGCAGTTTTATGACTTCACTCCAGATTGTCCAAAATCATCTCATAGAGGAACCGCGGGTGCTGCCGAACCCTTCCCGGCTGCAGCCACCGTGTCCCAAGGTGGCACCACCAGAGGTGTCCCGGGTGTCCTCCTCGGCAGGAGGAGGAATGAGCAGCCTGGGCATCTCAAGGACTTTAGGGGGTGCGGTGGAGGAGCCCCATGGAGCACCTCAAGGGGTGCTTCCCACCCCAGCACCCTGTGCCCGCTGGGGTGGCATTAACGCCAGTGGAGATGTGCCGGGTGCTGGCACACGCCATGGCCCAGGGATGATGGTGACGAGGTGAAACACGCTCCGTCACAGCTCCCGGCTGGATGCAGCTCCCCCCAGGGGACAGCCAGGGGTTGGGGGGCTCGGTGACACCCTGCCATGGGGTGCAGGAGGGGCAAAGGGCAACGGCTGCCATGGGGGAATAGGAAGACTGAGAATGGGGACCCTTGGCCAGGTGAGGTGGCTCCCTTGGGGGGCAACTGATTGCCTTTGGGCTTGCTCTGGGTGCCCCTGGGTGGCCATGTCCTACCTGAGATGGCTGCGGAGGTGGCAGCACCCACCTGTCCTCTCCTCTGGGAGAGCTCGGACCCCAAAGCCCCCATTGGGACCCCAAGCCTGGAGGGGCTCCATGTCCCCAACACAGGGCTGTTGAGGCATCTCAGGGCCCACAGGAGGCCCCCAGATGCTGGCTACCGCATCCTCACCTTGTGCCAGTCCGGAGGAGCAGCGGGACAGCGAGAGGCAACGGTATCACCTTCCGGAGACAGAGATGGGTGGGGATGTGTCTCATCCCACCCAACACTGCTGTGGTCCTGCCGGGACGCACGTCCAGGACGCCACCAGCGCCGGGTGGTGGGGAGGACCTGCAGATCCCATCTGTCACCCCCCAGGAGCTGCTCCAAGCCCCATGGACAGTCTCCAGTGGGTTTGTCCTTGCTTTGGGGAGCCCTTGTTTTGGGAGTGGGAGTGGGCAGGGGTCCGGCACACATATCCCAGCAGAGCCAACTGGAGATACAGGCACCACGGAGACGCTGCTGGCCCCGGAGATGCCACCTGCCCAGGTTGGGGACAACGAACGGTGCTTGCTCCATCCTTTATCCTCAAGGACCCCAGTGGTTAGCACAGGGTTCATGGGGATCCTGGAGCATCCCAGGTGCCTGGGTCAGCCCAGCTGGAAGAGGATGGGATGCTGTGGGGCTCAGCGTCCCCTTGGGGTGTTCCCAGCTCTATGTGGACATGGCGTTGACAGCTGGGGTCCCCATGCAGGGGGTTTGAGCTCCAGGATGGGCTTCTCAACCTCACACCAAGCCTGGAGACAGAGGTAAAGCATCAAACCCGGCTGAAGGCAGTGCACAAACGAGCCTGCTTTGGCTAACGAACTGTGACATGGCTTCCGATCCCAGGAGCCTGTGCCCTGCGGCCTGGGGGGCTCGAGGAGGGCGGTGGGGATGAGATAGGGCATGGGGGGGCTCCACAGCCCCGCTCGGGCAACGCTGACGGCTCGGAGAGGTTTTATTGAGCTGAAAGGGGAGGGGAAGTGGGGACCCCCTCTTGCACCCACAGCCTGGCCCCCTGAAACGGGGGGCAAGGCCAGGGAGGGGCTGAGGGGCTCCCAGGAACCAGGGCTGGAAGTACTTGCAGAAGTCCTGCCTGGTGATGGGGGTGGGGACAGGGAGGTCACTGCTTCTGGCACCCTTTTTGGCCAGGGGTCCCAGGCGGCTGCGTGCCCTCCATGCCCAAAAGATGAGATCGAGGGGCTTGGGGGCTCCGTCCCCCTCCTACCACAGGGTCCCTGCGAGCCGGGATGCTGTCCCATCAGTCCCCTCGCCGGGATGAAGGGTGATGGGGACTGGGAAGGGGGACCCCCAGCCCCGCAGTCCTGGGGCGCTCAGGCCTTCAGCTGGTGCCACTGTGCCACCGCCTGCCGGGGACGGGCGATCATGTCCTTCCAGTGCTTCACCTCCCCGGGGCCGCTCTTCCAGGACAGGTAGATCTGTGGGAACACAAACTCCTTGGCCCCACAGCTCTGCTCCCAGCCCTTCCATACAAGTCTTACGAGGAGCAGCTGAGGGATGTGGGGTACTTTAGCCCACAAGAAGAGGAGGAAGAGGAGGCTGAGGGGAGACTTCATCGCTCTCTACAACTGCCTGAAAGGAGGTTGTGGTGAGGTGGGTGTTGGTCTCTTCCCCCAGCTGATAGGATGAGAGGGAATGGCCTCAAGTTGCACAAAGAGAAGCTCAGATTGGACATTAGGACAATATCTTCACCTAAAGGGTTATCAAGCACTGGAACAGCTGCCAAGTGAGGTGGTGGAGCCCTGATCCAGAGATGTTCAAAAGACGGGTAGATGAGGTGCTCAGGGATCTAGTTTAGTAGTGGATAGGGATAGTTTGGCTTAATGACCTCAAAAGTCTTTTCCAACCAAGTGGTTCTATGATTCTATATCTATCCTGCTCCCCAGTGCCGCTTCCTTCACCTCCAACCTCTTCTTTCTCAACCCCCCAGCGTCTGCCTCCAGCAGCGGGCACCAGCCCTGGGTGGAAACTATATTTATCCATCGATTTTCCATACGGTGATGCAGAAAACTGCGTGTGCCAGCCTTCTCCGCAGCTGACAGCTCGGGGAGCCCATGCCGCTGCTCTGGGTAAGCAGATTGCAGCGCCGGAGTGGGGCTCACTGCTAATTATGCCATCAAAAGTGATCAGTGTGCTGCTGGCCACGGCGGGGCGGCCGGGGTGTGAAGGGCACGCTCCTCTGCTCCGGCAGTTCCACTTTGCTCTCACCCCTCAGCCCTTCCAGCAGCTTTAATGCAAAGTGGAGACATAGAATAGTGGAATTGGTTGGGTTGGAAGGGAACTCAAAGCCCATCCAGTCCCACCCCCTGCCATAAGCAGGGACACCTCCCACTGGATCAGGGGCTCCAAGTCCTGTCCAGCCTGGCCTTCAACACCTCCAGGGATGGGGCAGCCACCACTGCTCTGGGCAACCTGGGACAGGGCCTCACCCTCATAGCAAAACATCTCTCCCTAAGATCTCATCTCCATCTCCCCTCTTCCAGCTCCAAACACTTTCCCTCATCCTGTCCGTGCACTCCCTGATCCAGAGACCCTCCCCAGCTTTCCTGGAGCCCCTTTCAGTCCTGGAAGCTGCTCTAAGCTCTCCCCACAGCCTTCTCTTCTCCAGGATGAACAACCCCAACTCTCCCAGCCTGGCCTTGAACAGGAGGTGCTCCAGCCCCCAGATCATCTCCGTGGCCTCCTCTGCACCCGCTCCAACAGCTCCATGTCCCCCCTGTGCTGAGGACTCCAGAACTGGACACAGGCTCCAGGTGGGTCCCTCAGAGCAGAGCAGAGGGTCAGAATCCCCTCCCTCCCTGCTGGTCCCACTGCTCTGGATGCAGCCCAGGACACGGGTGGTTTCTGGGCTGCGAGGGCACATTGCCAGCTCATGTTGAGCTTCTCATCCCCCAGCACCCCAAATCCTTCTCCTCAGGGCTGCTTCCAATCCATTCTCTACCAAGCCTGGATTTGTGCTTGGGATTGCCCTGACCCAGGTGCAGGACCTTGCATTTGGCCGTGTTGAACCTGCTGGTGTTTGCACAGGCTCACCTCTCCAGCCTGTCCATGTCCCTCAACATTATGGACATTGTCCATCTGTCCATCCATCCAGCCTGTTGGTCAGCGATAGGCTCTGGGTGCAGCAGTGCCTATGCCACCAGTAATGTTCCCAAAATGGCGACACCAGCACCTCTGTCCCTCTCTGTTGGCCCATGATCTAAGTCACCACAGCCACCTCTTCCCAGCTTTATCCCAATCTACATCTTTGCTTGATTATACAGCGCTGTGTTTGAGGATCATTGACTCTCTGCAGTGAGCAGTAATAATGGAGATTACCCTGCTCATTTGTCATCGTTACCCTAACAAGCGGAGAGCTGGATGGAGTTAAGGTAAATCAAATTGAGAAGGGATGAATTCCTCCATTCCTCTCATGTGGTGGGCAATCCCGGCTAGGGTCCATCAGATGGTGGATGCAGACCCCACAGACCCCTGGCCAAGACCCACGCTGCATCCCTGCTCTCTCGAAGCTGGGGATGGTGCCACCACAAGGGGACTCTAGCTCTACCTGGTGTCGCGGCTCATAGGAGCCGTCAAGGACTTTGACTTTTGCCTCACCATAAATAGGCCTTGGGAAGGTTGGCACTCACACCAGCACATGCTGTGACACAGCACTGCATGGTGGCATCGCCAAGCTGGATGCGGCCACCACATCATCTCCCCACTTGTGCTGGTTGAGTCCTTGCTGCCACTCACCACAGCCAGGACCGGAGATTGACAGGGAAAGCCAGCAATCCCCAACACTCTCCACCCTCTCCAGCTTGAGATGGCACTGGTCACCGTCAGCCAGGGCCCCCAGAGTCCCCCAGCTGCCATCCCTCAGCAGGACACATTGCTAGAGCCCCTCCACCGCATGCCGATGCCACAGGACCCACCTTGCCAATGACATCGTTGCGGCTCAGCCTGTCCTTGTCCATGACGGTGATGACGATGGTCGTCTCGCGCAGCCGCTCTGTGGGGATGTCGAAGGCAAAGGACTCATTGAAGACGGGGTTCAGGCACCGCTTCATGACCACTGTCTTCTTCTTCTCCACCCGCTTGTCCTTGTACATCAGCCACACCTTCACGTAAGGGTCTGGGGAGAGGAGCAGCTCTCAGTTCTGGTTGCGTGTTGGGCAGCGATGCCCAGAGTGGCAGGAGCCTGAGGAGCTCGTACCTGATGTGCCTCCGATGTCCATGGCTTTGAGGTTCCGTGCTTTGATGATGTTCACCACGATGGAGTTGGCAGAGGGATTGTAGCACAGTGAGAGCAGCAGCTCCCCACGGCTTCCCTGTGGGATACATGGAAGGTGTTGGGTGGGCACCTCAAAAACACCCACCCCTTGCCACGGCACCCAGACCAAGCTGTGATGGGGCACTCAAGCCCCCATGTCCTGCTGCAGGAGCAGAGTGCTGGGTTGGGTGGACAAGCTGTCCCAAGGGTAGACTTTAGGGCTGCATGGAGAACCAAAGCAGGAGGAAATGGGGACATCCCCAGCAGGACTTTTTCTGGTCTTGGTGGAGCACGATGAAAAGGAAACTTTCATTTTAGGTCTCCAAGAAACAGCTCTTTCTGACTTAAAATGGGTTAGGGTAACTTAGTGCTTTAATACGGAGATTTGGGAAGAGAAACCTCTCCATTGGACGTGGAACCTTCCTGACAAGCAGAAAACATCCCTGTTGGGACCTATGGGACAGGGGGTGGCATCCCCTCAAGGACTGTCCCCAGGGAGCAGGAGCGGGACCAGGGCCTTACACTGCCATCACTGCACGGCTTCAGGTCCTTCCAGAAGGTCTGCATCTGGGTGAGGTCCACCTTGTTGAGGGGGATGGACACCTCCCCGATAGGATCATTGCGGCTGAAGCGGTCGTAGTCCAGAACCTGGAGGTACAGCACCCGCTGCACCACCTTCTCATAGGGGAACCCTGTGCCAGAGACGAACACCATGAGGAGCCATCATGACCATGCCAAGCAGCACCCGGTGCTGGTGCCAGTGCCACCCTGCCTTGTCCATGCTGATAGGGTGATGTCGGCACCAGGCAGTGGATGGGGAGCAAAAGACAGCACCTCTCTTGGCTTTGGACCACCACAAGGGCTGGTAGAAGATATATTACCCTGTGTGCACCCACCCATGCATGCCTGCTGGGAGGGGAAGGAGACTCCCCCCATGTTCCCTTTATGGGATGCAGAGCAAACACCTCCAACCTGGCCTTGATGGCTTGGCCAACCCATCTCATCACTGATGGCCACCATGCTGGCAGCTTGGGCTGAGCTGATCCAGCCCAGCAAGAAGGACAGAGGGTCCTGCAAACGCTCTGCTCCCACCTCAGTCCATCCCAGTCCAACCCAGCCCCCTACCTTCAAAGAGGAAGGTCTCATTCCAGTGTGGGTTGAGGTTCTTCCGCTTCACCTTGGTCTCCAGCTTGTGCTTCTTGTCAGGGAGCAGGTAGATCTTGACAAAAGGGTCGCTGGTGCCGCTGAAATCCTTGGCTGGCAGCTCCTGCGCCTTCATGATCTTGACAGTCAGGGTGGACTCTTGGAAGTTGTAGCCGACGCTGAACTGGATGCGTCCCAGGTTCTCCCGGCTGACGCCCTCGTGGCCCTCATCATCCTCAGAACCTGGGGAGAGCTGTAGCATGGGGAGAAGGGTGGTGAGCACTGGGTGACCACCAACAGGGTCTGCGCAGCCCCATTCCCCCATTTCAGCACCCAAACTGGGTTCACACCAGCATCCAACCCAAGCCCTGCGAGCTGTCAGAGTGCATCAACCTCTTCCCAGATCCCTGCCTCCCCCCATTGCCTCAGATGACTCCTGGCTCTGCGCCATGCATCCCAGGGACGGGGAGTGCCAATTAGCCAAATTCTTCTTGACAGCCTGTCCCTCACGTCTCCGGCACCGCTCCCTCATGCCAACCCAGAGGGGAAATGGCTGCATCGCCTCTGCTGAGCAGGGGCTGTGCTGGCCGTGGCGTCCATCCGTGACGGGGACTTGGCAGAGCGTGCTGGGACGTGCCAGGGTGCTTGTGGCACAGGGCGGGCGCTGGGAAGAACTTGGGGAGCACGAGGAGATGCCTGGAAGGTGCCCAAGGTGGGATGCTATCACTGAGGAGCCCATTCCCAGTGCAGCCCACCCACCCACCATGAGCATCTCGCTGGTCAGGGAGTTGACCAGGTCAGAGACAGAGGAACGCGGTTCCGTCTTGCGGTCGGACTCATCCTGCGGTGGCTGTCCGGGCACTGGCGCTGTGTTCACCGCTTTGCCACCGGCTGGCAACCTGGGGAAAGAGAGGCAGTGCCTTAGAGGAGGAGAGCTGAGAGCCAAGGGCGAGAGAGCGAGGGGCTCCCAAGGATCTCCACACCCCATGGATGCTTCACCTGGGCTGTGCCAGCCCCTCACCGACCTGCCGGCTGGGCTGCGGGCAGAGCTGGGCTGCAGGGCTGTGGCACCGGTGGCTGCGTGCCACCCAGCATTCTCCTGGCCCAGCAAGGTGGTGTAGGCAACCAGTTCTGCCCACACGGCCACCAGGCAGGGTTGAGTGCCATCTGGTGCCCTGGGCTGTGTGACATTCCATTTGGGAGCGTGGTGGCAGGTCCCATGCTGCCCATGTGCCCCCAGCAGCCGCAGAACCTACAGTGATGCCACCAGCAGCTACCAGGTCCCCACCAGCAGCCACGGCTCCGGCTGTGCCTCACCCATGCATGCGCCCCAGTGCAGCGCTGGGTGCATAGCGACCCGTGGGTGCTTCGTGCCGCGGCGTGGGCGCAGTGCCGGTGCTCCTCAACCCCTGTCCCTCTGCCACCAAGCCCTCCCCAGTGCCCCACAGCCAGGACTGCTGCCCTGGTTGTCTCCATATCCCCCCAGCTGGAGTAGCCAGGTCTAGGGGGGGCTGTGCCAGCAGCTCCCAGTTGGCTACGGGATGGTGGGCACGGTGCTGGTGGAAGGGTGGGCAACCGGGAGCTGCGGAGGGCACACAGACAGCGCAGCAATGGAGGCAGGCGGGCACACACCGAGGCCACGCTGCCACGATGCACAGGGACAACAGGGGGCACAGGCATATAGTGGCAGGGAAAGGGTGGCCCTGGGTGGCTTGATCCAAGAGGGAGGGGATGTGCAGACAGACAGGCACTCCACAATGCACCCCACACTCCCACCGCTGACATCAAACCAACAGAAAGACCATCAGGACACAGATCACGGCGGGCAGCACGCTGCCGGCACAGCCTCAGCGGGCAAAGCCACAACGCATGCCACGAGACACCCACCGCCACGTCAAGCCCACGCGGACACACACCGAGGGAGACGCAGGAAGGGGACCTGGGGGGGATGGGGATGGAACACACGCAGCGCCACAGGGCAGCCGCCCTCTCGCACACCCACATCCACACGGCTCGTCCGCCTCAGTGGGACAGCAACCAGGCAGGACCGGAGAACCCGAGGCAGCTGGGGAGGCAAAATCAGGTTAAAAACAGAGCGAAAATGAAGGCGGAGGAGCCGGCAGTGGGGATCGCCGGGTGAGGAGGTGCTGGTGGAGCTGTGGGAGCCGGAGGTCGCAGACAGCAAGAGAGAGAGAGCAGGAAAGAGCAAGAGAGAGGAGGAAGAGTATCATCCACCACTGGCCTGCAGGGAAGGAGAGAGGAGTGGGATGGATGGACAGACGGAGTTAGTTGCTGGGCTAGGAGACATGCCGAGGCATCGAGGCATCGGGTTGGAGCTGCTGAGGACGGGCTGGAAGGAAGAAGCTGAGAAACAGGGATGGAGGAGCCGTTTTGAGGCAGGAGAGTGGGCAGTCGGCAGCGCCGGGTGAGCAGGCGAGAGCGGAGGGTGCCGGAGCCAATTCCCTCTCCTGGTTGAAACTTGTGTCCCGCAGGGTCCAAAGGGATGGGGAGCAGGGGGAGATGGAGGTGGGGAGGCCATGCGTGCGCCAGGATGGGTCTTTGGCACCAGCGAGCTGGGGGGAAGCAGGGAGCAGGGTCTTGCTGCGGCACAGCCACCCACCCCCCTTGCCTGGCACCCCGTGTCCCCCATCCCCTCGGCCGGTACAGTGGCCCCACGGCTCGGCATGGCGGCCGGTGCTCCCGGCTGCGCAGTGCGACGCCAGGGAGGGAAGTGCTAAAAGATGGAGCGAAACCAAGCTGAGCAGGGTAAAAATAGCCAGTGGGTGAGAACGGTGCCAGTTCATTAACACGCCGAGCACGCGGGGAGGCAGTGCCCGCCGGCTTCACACCTCCTCCGGGCTCTGGAGGGGATTAACACCCTCTCCAGGCAGTGCAGAGCCCCTCTGCTCCTGCCAGCCCTTGCCGGTGGCTGCAGCTGGGCTCAGGTGCCCGTGCCGGATGCGGTGCTGAGCATTTGGCATCCCAGGAAGGCTGGGAGAAGCCGGAGGCGAGGGTCTGTGCCACACTGTCTTGCTTGGAGGAGAAAGGGGGGCAACACATTCCCCCCCAGGCGGTGGCACTTGCTCAGCCTTGGCGCTCAATCAAGGGCTGAGCAGATGCCACCACAGCGATGTCCTCGTGTCCCCAGGGGTGCTGCCCACAGCAGGCTGCGAGGGGCACAGACATGCACTGGGATGGCTGCAGCGTGTCAGGTACCCCCAATACAGCAGTGTTGGGAGGTCCCTGTGAGCCCGGCCCCCCCTGCACCCCATTCTCCTCCCGGCACTAGGGCTCTCCCATTTGCTCCCCAGCATGCAGCCAAGGCAAGGGGCCGGCGGTCGGGGATGGCAGGGAGGGAGGAGGAAAGGATGGGGATCCTCGGTGCCGATGCTCCAGAGGCAGGATTGCGGGTGCTGGCAGGGGGGGAGAGCTGCAGACGCCACCGTGCCCGCTTGCCCGCTAGGCCACCCTGTGCTGCTCCAACCTTCACGCTCCACGAGGCCAGCCTCCTCCTCCTCCTCCTCCTCCACCCTGGATGAAGCCCTCGTCTCCTCCTCCTCCTGCGGGACTGCCCTTGTCCTCGCTCATACCTCTTGTCCCCCTGAGCGTTCGGCTGGTTCGGCTGCGTCCCAGCGGGTTGCAGGTCAGGGATATTGGCAAAGTCATCTTGCTCTGAGAGTCCCAAAACCAGAGATAACACCACCATCCGGCCTTCCCTGCCCAGGATCCCGCAGGCAGCGGGAGAGAGAGAAAGAGAGAGAGGAGAACACAGCATCAGGCAGGGAACCAGCCGGAGCAGTGGCACCTCGCGGTCCCCTGATAGTGAGGGGACCCCGGCTCTGCCCGCCGACCCCTGCGCAGAAGACGATGTCTGGGATGGGCGCAAAGGGCTGCAGGGAGAAAGGTGCCAGCTCCGGCCAGCCTGGCACGCTGCCCCGCTGTGGGGATTGCCGCCACTGGTCCAGGCAGGGAGGATGCCAAGGTCCTGCCGAGGGATGAAATGGTACCCAGAGGGGCTGGGGACGAGGGACAGCACGAAGGGAGTGAGGTCCCAGCATCTTTCCCTGGAGGAGGAGATGGCGGTGCCACGGCTGAGGCTCTTTGCCCAGTTCTGGTGCTACTGGCACAGCCTCCTTGGGCCCCGTAACCACATTTACGCCGCAGTGCTGGGTAGGCAGGCAGGAGGGTAAATAGAATCAAGACCAAAAGCAAAGTTAATGGCTTTGGAAAGCGTTAGTGGTAAATGGCAGCGGCTTCTCCACGGGGAAACAGCGTGCTGGCTTGGCATGTCTCGGCTCTGCAGCTGCTCCCACCCCGCCAACTATGGCTGGAACCAGCACTGGGGCTGGGTAAACAGGGAGGAACGTGGCCCGTGGGGTGGCTAATGAGCTGCATCTCAGCATGGGGAAGGCGGCAAATGGAGCTGGCGAGGAAGATCTCAGTGGGAGAGGGCAGAGCCGAGAGGGGCACCAAGGCAGGAGGTCCCAGCTGGTGCCAAGGCCAACCTCAGGGTGTCTCTGCCTGCCCCAAGGAAGGTTCAACCCTCTCTCCAGGGCTGCCTGCGGCCGAATTTGTGTCTCCCAGGTTCCTTCCCACCTAACCCTGATGCAGAAGGTGCTGTGCTGACTCTCACAGGGGCAGGACCAGGCCTGTCTCCCCCCATCGCAAGCATCACCAGCCTGGGGGAAGCGCAGCCAGGACCTGAGCATCCCCTCTCCCAGGGCAAACCGAGGCCAGGAGGGAGCGGAAGGACCCTGGGGAGGATGGAGGCAAGTGACCAGCTCTGCAGATGAGCGACAATGTCATGTGCTGAGATACGGTGCCAGCGCAGGACTCGGATTAGCCCTCGGCGTTTGAGGTTTGAAAGCCAGCGCTGATACAAGAGATGGGGTTAAGCCCGATTAAAGATCACAGGGCTCCAGCAGCTCCCAGCCCGGGCGGAAAGCAGCCTGACAGGCAGCGATATCGGAGCGGAACAGACGGTCACCCCTACACGAGGGCCACCCCCCTCCTCCTTGGGGCAATGTCACTCCCTGGGGACAATGCTGGTGGCCACCCCGCGGGCTGGAGCATCCCTGCATTCCCTGGGGACCAAAGGGGACGGGAGCACCAACATCATCCAGTGATGTGGCAGGTGATCTGCAGAAAAACCATGGGCAGAGCAATTTAGGGAGAGCACAGGAGACCCTGCTCTGAGCCCCCAGGCTGGGCGAGCTGGCCTTGCCCTTGGGGATGGGGCTGGAGGGGATCCTGCTCTTCCTCCTGGCTGGGGAAGCATTTCCCCAAAGTGGGACCAGCAGAGCAGCCACGTCGGGGTGAGGAGGTGACAAAGCACTGGGGAGAGTGATGGAGAGAGCAGAGGAGAGAGCGATGGAGAGATTAGAGGAGAGAGTGACGGACAGAGCAATGGAGAGAATGATGGAGAGAGCAGAGGAGAGAGCAATGGAGAGAGTGACGGGGAGAGCAGAGGAGAGATTGATTGATTGATAGAGTAGAGGAGAGAATGATGGAGAGAGTGATGGGGAGAGCAGAGGAGAAAGTAAGAGAAAGTGATAGAGCAAGTGATGAAGAGGGTGACAGAGAGAATGAGAGAATGAGAGGGTGACAGAGAATGAGAGAATGAGAGGGTGACAGAGAGCAATGGAGAATGGTGGAGAGAGGGATGGAGCAAGTGATAAAGAAAGCGACGAGGAGAGGAGAGGAGAGGAGAGGAGAGGAGAGGAGAGGAGAGGAGAGGAGAGGAGAGGAGAGGAGAGGAGAGAAAATGGAGAAAGTGATGAAGAGTGACAGAGAGAGCAGAGGAAAGAGTGAAGGAGAGAGCAGAGTGATGGAAAGAGGAGAGAGTGACAGAGAGAGGAGAGAGGAGAGAGAGATAGAGAGATGGAGAGAGGAGAAGAGAAAGTGATGGAGAGAACAGAGGAGTAAGTGCAGGAGAGAGCATGGGAGTGAGCAGAGGCGAACACACAGGAAAGGGCAATGGAAAAAACAGAGGAGTGAGCAGCAGAGAGAGCGATGTCAAGAACAGAGGAGTGAGCAGCGGAGAGCGCACACTTACAGGAAGGACTTCATGTCCAAGCCGCGGTTGCGGATTTGCCCCACCACGTGGTCCCAGCTGCCGGGATTGGAGCGGCTCCGGCCACCAGCCGTCCGATGCTTGGAGCCGGCAGCGATGCCCTGGCGCGCCTGGCCACCGCGGGAGCCCCGGGGGTTGCCGGCGCCGGCGGAGGAGCCGCTGTGGGCCTGGAGGTGGCCCAGGCTCTGGCTGGTGGTGGGCTGGCTGTGGTTGGCGCGTTGGTGCTGGCTGAGGGGCTGCTGCAGACTTTGTTGGCGCATGAGCGTGCGGGGCCTCTGGCATTTGGGGTCGCCTGCTGAGGTGGGGATATACTCAAGGGTAGTGGCTGTGGACAAGGTGGAGTCCTCGAAACTTAGGGAGAGGAAGGGCAGAGGAGAGGAGAGAAAGGAGAAGAAGGTGAAGGGGCAAAATTGGAGGAAGGAAAAGAAGAGAGTTAGAGAGAAGATGCCCCAGCACAAGGAGCGCTCCGGCAGGGGCCAGCGGGTGCAGCGACCGGTTCCTCTGCCTCTTAGCCCCAGCTTGGCAGTACGGGGCTCTCGCGCCGCTGCCATCTCGGCCGGGTGCCGTGCCGGGCTGCCGGAGGGCTCAGCCGCGGCACGGCAATGCCCAGCCGGTTGGGTGCCCTCCCGCTCCTTCGGCTGCCGCGCAGCTGGCGCCTTCCCAGCACGCCGGCCGACCTCGTCTGCGAGCTAATTAGGCTGCTGCGTGAAGGTGAATCCCGCGGCACCCACTCACGTGCTGCCAGCCAGCCCGCCCCATCCCTGTCCCTCCCAGCCCAGCACCCAGCCACCAGCACCGTCACCGCTGGGGCTCAGCGTCCCCTGGCTGGAGGGATCGTGCGGGCTGGGGGCTCCTAGAGCGATGGAAGGGTCAAGACCCCCACGGCCATGGCATGTGAGCAAGCCAGGCATCCCCAGGGCCAAGCCAGGCTGCCAGCGGAAAGGGATCCCACCGGGCTGGGAGTCCAGATGCACTCCCAACCCCCTAATCCCTAATGGGATGGGAGGCAATGGGGACACAGCCCCGGTGGGATAGAGAGCATGGAGAAGCCCAGCCCTGGGCCAACAGGCTTTGTCTGACTGGTGGAGAGGAAAAAGCAGGCGAGAGGCCAGTGGGGAAGCAGCAGTGCCTGTCACTGGCCATGCAGCCAGCCCGTCACCGAGGCGGCAGCACATGCGTGGCACGGCCCATGCAGCCAGGTAGGAGCCCCAGGCATGGTGCTGATGCCCAGGGCAGCCTGCAAAGCTCATGGCTGCAAGACCAAGAGGTCCAACGAGCCTGGTAAAAGCCCTCAGGGTTCCTTGATGCGTGGCAGCAGGGACCATCACCCCACTGGGCACCCAGGAGTTGCCTTCAGGACCTTACCCCAGTCCCTGTGCCACGTGGGGATGGCTGAAACTGCATTGGCGAAGCTATGCCATTGTGCATTGCCAGCAGCAGGGGAAAGAGAGGGAAGGGGGAAGGGGAAAGAGCTTAAAAAAAGAAATAAAGGGGTGAAGAAAGAGCGAAAGGTGAGAGAAAGAGAGAGGGGAAGGAGGGAAGTTGAGAGGATTGGAGAGGTGGGGTGGATTTGGACCCATGGCCAAGGTTGAAGGCACACAGGGTGCTGCCCGGGCACTGTGCCACTCCCCCACCCCCCATTCCCGCGCCTGCTACCGACCTCCTTTTGCTTTCCTATTGAATCCTAAATTAGTTCAATTTACAACCTCTCAGTCACAGGAAACTAAATCTGGCTCCTCTCGGCCCAATGCCAGCTGGAGGCGCGAGCTCCTGCCAGCACCGTGCCAGGCGGCAGAGCCCGCGTCCGTCTGGACGCTCCCAGTACCAGAGAGCACTCAGATCCCCACCACAACCCCTATGAACACCCCTAAATTCAAAGCCTCTGCACAAAAAGAGATGCTGAAAGGCAGGATGCTTCACCGGCTGCTTCGTCATCCCCTTCCCTCTGCCCTTGCTGTCTGCACCAGCCCAGGATGGATGCTTGTCCATCCGTCTGTCCGGCTTCCCAGCCTCTCCAGGCTCTGGAGCTCTCAGTAGAGCCCAGCAGTGCCCCAGACATCGCGGCACAGTCACCGGCACAGCCCGGCTGTGAGTCAGCGGGAGCGGAGGTGCCGAGCGGCGCACAGCTCTCGGCACACCAAGCTGTGTGATGCCTTTTCTTAGCCGGCCTTCGCACATCGCACTGGAGGAGCGCAGGCTCCCAGCAGGTTTCACTTCTCTGTCGAGACTGGGTATGGCTGAAGGCTGCACAGCTCCCCTTCTTCCTCACCTCTCCCTGCACTCAAGCTGGAGAGCACAGCACTGCGCCAAACGGGCGGCTCCAAACGAGGGCGACACCAATCTTTGGGGTTCGAGAAGGCATTTGGGATCTATCCAAGGCAGCAGGAGTGGCCATTCTCTTTGGAAAAGGTTTTCTCCCTGCCAACGAGGCTGGAAGAAGCAGCAGGGACAAGGCACACCAGCCCTGGGAAGCGCCTGTGCCATCACCACCAGCCTCTCTGAAGGCACCAGGGCCACTGCTGGGATCAGCACAATTGGAGGCTGCTGCGTCTCAGCGCGGGGAACCAAAGCAGAGACCAGAAATGTAGGATGGAGCCCACAGCCAGATGATTCGCCCCCTTCTCCTTTGGCAGAGCTATGGTCACTGCCAGCAGCAGGGGGTCTCACTCAAACCCCAACAGCCTGCCCGGACCACGAGCCCTGTGTGCCAAAGCTCTGCTTTTCCCCTAAATCTGAAAAACCACCAATTCCCCAACTCTCTCCTGGCATTGAGTGGTGGAGCTGCAAGCAAGGTGCCGGTGCTGGGTCTCGTGAGTCAGGGAAGCGCCAGGGAGGGAAGAGGCTGACGATGCCAAGCACCATCCCTGATGGCTGCATCCCAGGGCTGGGGACATGGGAGAGGAGCTCTTGCCTTGGGGACATCACCAAATGGTGTCCCTTGCCGTGGTGAGCCCAGCTGGGGATCCCAGGAGCTGCTTCCCACCAGCATTGGGCAAAGACACCCTTGGTGCTGGACGTATTGAGGACAGCACCCAATGGTGCTCCTCCTGCCCCATCCTCTGCTCGCCCTCAGCCAAAATGCTGCCAAATGCTGCCAAGGTCTCCCCTTGGCACCGTGGGCTGGAGGACTTGGTGGACATAGCCCACAGAGGGAAGCCCGGGCACGCTGTTATGGTGTTGGTGAGTCGGTGCCGGACCGTGCGTGCTCACTCACTTGGACAGGCTGAGCTTCCCTGCGGCCAAGTGGCTCTGCACTGTGTGCCAGCGGCCTCGTGCCGCCTTCCCCGCTCCGGGCTCGCTGTGGGCAGAGACGCTGCTCCTCATGCCGTCCTCGCCAGGTCGCTGCTTCTCCCCGGCGTGGCCGTCGCGGTCACCCGCCAACCCCGCGGCAGCCGACGCCGTCAGCTTGGCCCCTGATAACAAAGAGCCACTGGGCCACGCCAGCGGCCGGACCCCCCCAAGACAGACATGAAGGGAGCCGGACGGACAGACGGACGGATGGACGGGGAGCCGATTGATAGGATTGTGGGGTATGAGGGGAGTGGGACAGAGCCAGAGGGGGACGGACAGACAAGAGACGGACAGACAGACAGAGAGAAGAGAGAAAGACATCAGCACTGCAAAAGAAAAGGTGGTCCTGGCCAGGGGGGTGCGCAGGGGCCTCGGCAAAATAAAGAAGAGGAGGAGGAGGGTCAGGGGAGGGGGTCCCGCTCGCCGGCAGCCCAGCCCCGGGGGGGACCCATCCCCGCGCCGAGGGGGTGCCCTCAACGCGCAACCCCATCCTGCAATGCCGGGGGGACCCGTCCTTGGGGCAGCGGGGAGGAGGGGTTGCTCGTCTCCATGGGACTGCCCATGGGGTGGCGTGCAGGGAGCCCAGGAGGAGGAGGAAGAGGAGGAGGAGGAAGGCAAGTGGGTGCTGCCCATATACTCACTACAAGGAGCAAAACCGGTAAGGAGAGACTCACTTGAGGGAAAGCCGCGGGTCACCATACGGGGCGTAAGGTGAAATGTTTAGTATAAACTCCTTGGGAGGGTAGGAGCTCCATTTCTGCTGCACTGTGTTGTCATTGTTATTCCAAAAGTCTCTGTCTAGATCACTACAGCGGCCGGAGACCAGGGGAGAAAGAAAAGGGAAATACAAGAGAGAGAAGCTGAATTCCTGGGAGAAGGGAAAAAAAGCAGCCCTCCGTCCTTGGAGTGCTGGGATCCTGCGGAAAGAGCTGGGGCGCGTGGCCGCCCCCCCTCAGACACCAACACACACACAAACACACCCACATGGACAGACGGACGGATGGACGGAGCAGGGCAGAGCTGCGGAGAGACAGGAGCAGGCGGCTGGGAAGGAGAGAAGGAGATGGAGTGGGGTTAGAGAGGTGTTGGTGAGCACAGTGCTGGCATGGCATCCCCGGCATGAGTGTCCATGTGTCCTCGTCACGCGTGTCTGTGCATCCCTGCCACGCACATCTGTGCATCCCAGCCATGCATATCTGTGTGTATCGTGCATGCCTGGGTGCCCTCGCCACACATCTATGCATCCCTGCCACGCGCATCTGCACATCCTCATCCCAAGTGTCTGTGCATCCTCGCCATGCATATTTGTGCATCCTTGCCATGCGTGTCCATGTATCCTCATCCCATGTGTCTGTGCATCCCTGTCACACGTGTCTGTGCATCCTCGCCACGCGTGTCTCTGCACCCTTGTCACACGCGTCTGTGCCTCCTCAACACGAGTGTCTGTGCATCCTCGCCTCCTCAGCAGCCCAGTCCTGGAAGCGCAGGCTGCCTGGTTAACCATGACGCTGCTGCATCTTGGAGACCCCTCTGGGTCCCCTCCTGCCAAACCAGCCCGCTGCCACCATGGAGCCTGAACCTCCTGACCCCATCAAGCTGCCCGCAGACCCCACTGAGCCTGAGCTGTGTGCCGGGTGCTTTGAAGACAAGCACTCAGGCCAGCCAAGGGAGGAGGTTTCATAGAATCATGGAATGGTTTGGCTTGAGATGGACCTCAAAGCCCATCCAGTTCCACCCCCTGCCATGGGCAGGGACACCTCCCACTGGATCAGGGGCTCCAAGCCCCATCCAGTCTGGCCTTCAACATCTCCAGGGATGGGGCAACCACGAAATCCCTGGGTAACCCAGGCCAGAGCCTCCTCACCCTCACAGCAAAACATTTCTTCCTAACACCTCATGTCAATCTCCCCTCTTTCAGTTTAAGAGGTCTGCAATAGCCTTACTCCAGGCAGGAGCTGTTTCCCTCCTGGTGGTCCAACCCTGGCACTTCCCAAGAGCCCTGTGGGGTTCCATGAGGTGAGGGGAGCAGTGCTGGAGCTGGGATGCCCAGGAGAGGCTCCCACAGCTGCCATCCCTCCACCTCCCTTCCTACCCAGCGCCATGAGATGCCCCATCTCAGCTCTCCTTTCCTATCGCATCCCTGTTGCCTGTGCTCTGTAGATCCATGCATGCAGTGGGGCCAGGGAGGGCTCCATCAGTGGGACAGCGCTTGGGCTCTGCATGCCCAGACCTGGAGCATCCCTGGGGAGAACCACGTTGAGGTCCCCACAGCTCCATGTGGTCACGCTTGCAGCTCAGTGGGCAACCCAGGAGGGGTACCCAAAGGTGCTGGGGAGCCACACCAGCCCTCCTGTCTCCTGGAGCCCCTCTCGCACCAGGGCTGGAGGACCTAGGGACACCTCGTCCTCGCCCTGAGGACCATCCCATCCTGCAAGTGGCTGCAGGAGGAGCGGGGATCAGTGATTCTTTGGCACAATGGTGGGGACCACCCATTGCTTGGTCTCCCCGGTGCCCCTGGGACAGAGCCGGGCAAGCGGCTGCTGCCAATCCATTCTGCCAAGGCTGGGCAAGGACCCTCCTTGTTGGGAGCAATGGGACGGCCAGCTCTGTCGCCAAGGAGGGACCTCCCTACTGCCACCAAGGATGGCACCAATCCAGCACGTGTCTCCAACAGGCCACCCACAGCTGTGGACGATGTGTGGTGTAGGGCAGGGCGCTGAGCGGGCTGCAGCTGTGCCAGACCCATGGGCAGAGAGGTTCCCGGCTCCGCAGCCCCTGCCCCTCTCCCCCTTGCCCTGGCACCTACTTGATGGTTTTCTTTTCACTGCGGCCTCGGCTGGAGTCTGGAGTTCCCACAGTTTCCAGGGAAGTCTTGTAACGCTTACCCTGCGGAGAGAAGAAAGGGTCAGGGGGTGGCAGGAGACCCCACCGCACCACGGAGCATCGCAGCAGAGGATGGGGGTGGGAGCTGCTGGGGCTGCACCTCCATCAGCTGCAGGGTTTGACCTGGATTTTGCCCTTTTTCTTTACATTTTCCCAGTCGCTGGGCTCCAACCCACTGAGCCGAGTAGAAAAGTTCCAGATAGCTTCATCTCTTGGCCCTTAGGAACCAGTAAAGGCACTGGGGAGACGCTGGTCCAGCTGCCCTGGCTCCTCAGCATTGTCTCCAAGGGGCTGGAGGGCAGTGGGTGGCTCATGCCCCACGTTACCCCAAGGACAGAGCAGCAGCCGCCACCTGTGGACCCTTCCACAGCCTCACTGGGGGAGAAGCAGGTAATTTTAGGATTAATTGAACCTGAATTAATTGAGTTCACCTTCCCCACTGAAAGGAAAGACCTGCCATATGATAATGAAGCAGGAGCTCGCTCCTAACTGGGACTTGTAATCAGGGCACCTCACTGTGATTTCCGACTCCAGGTTCGGCGTGCTGCTCCGATCCAGGGCGGACAAGAGTGCAATTAATGCCAATTAGTGAACAATTAGAAGTGCAGACTGATCTGTGCAGGTGCAGAGAGGCTGAGGTGGGATGGGGCAGCTGCCGGATCAAGCTGGGGTTGCAGAGCAGCTCTCCAACCACGGTGGCCCTGGACCTGTGAGCATCCCTCCTGCAGGAGCCAGCCCTGCATGCAGCCTGACCATGAAATGGAGAGTGTTTTGTCCTTTGCGTTCTTCCCGGCATCACCACCTCTGCACGGAGGCATCTCCTTGGCAGTGCTGCATCAAAGGACTCCCTGAATCCTTAGCACGGATGTCCTTGGACAGCCACAGGCCTGTCCTGCCAGGAGCTGCAGGGATGCCAGATCTCCTTCGATGACCATGAGCTAATCCTGCTAGGAGCGGCAAGGATGCCCAACCTCCTTGGATGCCCATGGCCTGATCCTGCCAGGGACCTCTAGGGATGCCCAACCTCCTTAGATGCCCATAGAGTAATCCTGCCAGGAGCTGCAGGGTTGCTGAACCTCCTTGGATGCTCAAGGGCTAATCCTGCTGAGAGGCAAATGGATGTCCAACCTCCTCGGATGCCCATGGGCTAATCCTGCCAGGGACTTGTAGGGATACCCAATGTCCTTGGATGCCCATGGGCTAATCCTGCTGGGAGCTGCAAGGATGCCCAGCTTCCTTGGATACCCATGGGCTAATACTACCAGGATCTGCAGGGATGCCCAACCTCTTTGGATGCCCACAGCCTGATCCTTTCAGGAGCTGCAGGGATGCCCAACCTTCTTGGACACCCATGGGCTATCCTGGAGGGAGCCAGCCCTGTGCTCAGCAGTGTCCCCAGCCACGGCCATGGCTGCTGGCCCATGCTCTCCCAGCACTAGCCAACCTAGGGCTGTCGTGTGGGCACAGACCGAGGCCAGCCCGGCAGTCGCTCAGCGTGTTTGGCCGTGGTTCCCATATAGCCGTTCCAGCTCCGTGCGCTGTCAAGGGCCAGCCAGGATGCGCCTTTCCATTCCCAGCCTGAATGCCTTCCCAGCCAATTTATACTTGTTTGTTCCTCTGCCAGCTTAGTCCTTCAGCACAACTGGCCCTTCTCCTGCCCAGTGCTTAACCCTCTGCCACATCCCTTTCCATCCTTCCCCTTCCTGGTGCATAAAACTCTACTACCTCCCTCTCCATCATTCCGCTTCCTGGTGCATAATCCTCCACCACCTCCTTCTCCCACCTTTCCTGGGCACCAGCTGGGCTTGGAAGCCCCTTCCCAGCTACCTCCTGACATGCCACAGCCTCTTCCACCACTTCCATGCCGCCTATCATAGAATCACAGAATGGTTTGGGCTGGAAGGGAACTCAAAGCCCATCCAGTTCCACCCCCTGCCATGGGCAGGGACATCCCACTAGATCAGGGGCTCCAATCCTCATCCAAGCTGGCCTTGAACACCTCCAGGGATGGTGCAGCCACCACTGCTCTGGGCAACCTGGGCCAGTGCCTCACCATTCTCATGGTGAAGAAATTCTTCCTTATATGAAGCTTAACTCTGCCCCTCTCCAGTTTATACCTGTTCCCCCTCGTCCTATCAATCCAGGCCTTTGTGAACAGTCCCTCCCCAGCTTTCTTGTAGCCCTTTCAGGTACTGGATCCCCGGCTTGATCACCTCTCCCTTTCCCAGTGGATCGTTGCCATCCCACGGCTCCAGAGGAGCCACCGGCACCACTGGGACAGGCACCTCCTGCGTGGGAAGAGACGCCACCGTCGGAGCACTTGACCCAGATTTGAATCTGATGGTGATGATGGAAATGCAGCTGAGCACGCGGTCGCATCCTGGTGCTGGGCTGCTCCAGGAAGAGGAGGAGGAAGGATGTAGGGCAGGAGGAAGCGCTCTCCAAAGCCAAGACCACAGTGGAGCTCAGAGAGGGAAGCCGGGTGCCTGGGGGTGCTGGGCTGGGGGGCACAGCAGGCGGCGAAGCTGGCTCACGGCACTCAATGCTGCTGGGGACAGGCTGGCCGCCTTCCCGTGGGGCTCTTCCAGGCAGGAGCGAGCCCAGCAGGCCAGGGGCCAGATTGTTACGGCTCATGGCAAATATATATATATGTATTTGGAAACTTCCCTTTGTGCTGCACAAACAGTTTTGCCCAAACATTTAATTATCCCATCTCCTAAAAAGAAAAAGAAAAGCTGCAGCCGGCACCCATTGCAAACGGCTCTCGGCAACTGCCTCTGCTTGCCGGCAGCCTCCCTGCCCAGCCACAACCCCCACCATCGCTCCCCATCCATTGGGACCCCAAGCCATCACCCAGGGGCATGGAGTGGCCAGAACCTGCATCCCAGTGCATCCCAGGCAGGGAGGGTGCCCAGGGCCCGCTCCCCACTCCTGGCACCCATCCGGCACGAGGCCACTTACCAGTTTGCGTTGGCACCACTGGCAGATCCCGCAGAGGACGATGGTGACGCTAAGGCTGACGGTGATGATGGCTGAGACGAGGAGGACGTCGCGGGAGGGAGACCCTGTGGAGGAGAAGAGCAGAGCTGTCACTCAGCAAACAGACAGGGAGGGGGGCCAGTCCTGTGCCCGGGGGTGTCCCTGGCGTGGGCACAACTACAGCACCCAGGCAAGAACAGGGAGAGCAAACAGGAGGAACGTGGTCCAGCTAGGAGGCTCCAACCTCATAATACAGAACATCACGCTGTGGTGGGCCCCCCCTACCAGCCCCTTCTGCAGGCTCTGGGCTCCTGGCAGGATGCTGCGGCCCCAGCACTCCCTGGGAGCTCAGGTTGGAGCAGAGCAAAGGCTTTAATCGCTGCCGGCACCCTGGGAGCGCTGGCATGTCCGGCAAAGGTCACAGCATCACCACCTGCCTCCTGCAGCTCCCACCATGCCAGTGGCATCTGGCTGTTGTTCTCTGTTGTCTCCCCTTCACCTTCTTCATTGACATCCCTTCCTCATCCCTTCCTCTTCTCTTTTCTTCTTTGCCTTCCTCATGCCCATCCCTTCCCCTTCATTCTTTCCCTTCCCCTTCCCCATACCCATTGTTCTCCATCCCTATCCCTTTCCCCACCCCTTCCCCTTCTCTTTTCCTCTTCCTCTCCCCCTTTCTCATTCCCTTCCCCTTGCCTCTTTCCCTTCCTCTTTGCTTTCCTAATGCTCATTCCTTCCCCATCCCTATTCCTTCCCCTTCTCTTTTCCTCTTCCTGTTCCTCATGCCCATCCCTTCGGCTCACCCATCCTTTCCTCTTTCCCTTCCCCTTTGCCTTCCACATGTCCATCCCTTCCCCCTTCCCCCTTTCCTCTTTCCTTTCTTGTCTTCCTAGTGCCCATCCCCATCCCTTCTTTTCCTTTTCTCCTTCACCTTTCTCATGCCCATCCCTTCCCCATCCTCATTCCCTCCTGTTTGCTGTTTGCCTTCCTCATCCCCATGCCCATTCCTATCCCTTCCCCTTTCTTCTTTCCTTTCCTCTTTGCCTTCCTCATGCCTATCCTTCCCCATCCCCTTTCCTTCCCCATCTCCTCTCCTCTCCTCTCCTCTCCTCTCCTCTCCTCTCCTCTCCTCTCCTCTCCTCTCCTCTCCTCTCCTCTCCTCTCCTCTCCTCTCCTCTCCTCCCCTCCCCTCCCCTCCCCTCCCCTCCCCTCCCCTCCCCTCCCTTCCTTTCCTTTCCTTTCCTTTCCTTTCCTTTCCTTTCCTTTCCTTTCCTTTCCTTTCCTTTCCTTTCCTTTCCTTTCCTTTCCTTTCCTTTCCTTTCCTTTCCTTTCCTTTCCTTTCCTTTCCTTTCCTTTCCTTTCCTTTCCTTTCCTTTCCTTTCCTTTCCTTTCCTTTCCTTTCCTTTCCTCATGCCCATCCCTTCCCCACCCTTTCCCTTTCTCCATCCTCTTTCCCTTCTCCATCTCTTTCCCTTTTCCCACGCCCTTTCCGTTGGTGTCTGCCACCCCACAGTGGGGTCTCCCTCTTTGGATCAGCCAAACCCACACGGATCCACCTCGACCAGCAGCTCAGGCACTTTCAGGAGCTGCTGGGGAGGGGTCAGGCATTGGGTTCCTCTGCTCTTCCCCAGCCTGGCCATGGGGACCACCTTGAGGACTCCAAACGTTGGGTGGACCGCTCTGCTGCTCCAGCATCCCCCGCCATGGGCACTGGGCATGGTGATGGAGCCAGACAGGCATCTCCCACCCACCCTGCTCCCATCAGGAACTCAACCAGCCCTGTGGGCAGGAAAACCCTTGAGGGATCTGCCCCCCATCCAGGGGTGTCCCCAACGTCCAACAGCCCAGGCACAACCACCGAGCTCACAGCTGAGCTGCCAGCAAGCAGGATGGTCCTGGCACCACAGGAGGAGGAATATGGACACAAGGTGGCTTGGGGGGGCTCCGATGGGACCCCTAGCCTTGCTCAGCCTCATCCCTTGGCAGAACGTCTCCAGTGGGAATCCCACAGCCAGCTCTGCACTCTGGGATTGGGACAGATTGGAGCCCCAGCCGGCGGTGGGAAGCGGCGAGGTCAGAGCAGTCCGCCTGTAGCTATACTGCAGTATAAATATTAAACAATAATCGTTAATAATTAATTTGCCCGCAGACCTTGTTATTGTAATGAAATTTGCCAGCGGCTCAGGGGCTGGGATGACTCAGAGTGGCCTGGGCAGCTGGATCGGGGCTCGGGTGTCCCCACGGTGGGGTCCCTGGGGCCACCAGCATCGCCCTTGTGCCTCGGTACTGAAGAGGCCACAGCCTCGCAGCCGCAGGATGAAGAACAAGGGGCAGCAAAAGCGATGGTGGCAATAAAGAGGAGGTGAATAAAAGCCCTTTCAGCAGCTGCACGGCTGGCGTTGAAGCCCCCTGGGGGGGTGGGAGGGTGGTGAAGGGGTTTGGGGCGACAAGGTTGAGGGGTCCCAGCTCCTTGGCCATGGCCAGTGCCCTGTGAGTGGCACAGCCAGCCGGCACACGTGCTCCTTCCACCCAAACGCAGCGAGGGGGGCCTCTCCATCGCTCTTCAGTCACGAGGAGCCTGTGTATAAAACTCACTTAGCAACTGTTGCCTAGGAGGGAATTTGGGACCAGCCCTTAATTTCAAACATTTATAAACCCCAGCTAGATAAGCTGCCGGGGGGATGTAAAGCAGCCACGCTATCCCCCTTGGAATGCTCTCCACGGTGCAGGACCCTGAACTGTTCCAGTGCAGCGTGTGGGCTAACTGGGCAGACTGGAACAGGAGTGAGCCGTCCTTTGCTCCCTCAAAACACCAGCTCAGCCCATCCTAGCGCTCCCTGCAGCCCTGATCCCTCCTTCGGGACACGGGGACATGCCAAAAGAGGGGTGCCTCGCCTCGCCACCACAAAAGAGACACCCTAATGAGAGAGTGAACCCTGCCATAAGCCATCCAGGCTTAGCCCAGAGCTTCAAGAGATGCTTCATTTCTTGTGGGGTCAAGTTCATCCTCAACGTAATCCAGCAAGAGGGAAATCAAAGAGGAGAAGGCGAGAGGAAGGGATGCGCGTGGTGCTGGCACAGCACAAGGGAGGGATTTACAGCTTAGGAAGGAGAAATCCAGCATGGTGACCAGACACAGATACCAAAGGGGTTGGAGAGAGATGGAGGGATGTTGGTTTACACCAGTTGCCAAGCACAGGACCTGCCACCCCAAGCTTGGCATCACCCTGGTGGTGACACCGGCAGGGACCTCCACACCACGATGCTGGGGGCTTCCCCAGGGCGTGGGGAGTTCTGCTGGACCCCAGGCAGCTGCTGCCCTCAGCATGATTTAAATGACTCATTTTCTGCGCAATTAGCACTGGTTAATTAGAGAAGCAGTGGAGTGGAGCTCCTGGCTTGTCCCCAACCCTGGGTTCCTGCCCCTGGGGTGATGCATGAGGTCCCTGTGCCAGAGCTGGGATGCCTGGCATGTGGATGCTGTGGGGTTGGTGACCCTGGGCACATGGACACCGAGAGGCTGGAGGGGACATTGAGGAGCTGCATGGCCACAGCTCCAAGAGCAGGTGACAAACACAGTGCTTGTTTACCACCACCTTTGCCCTCTCCTTCCCACCGCTCACCATAAATCTCTCAGCTCTGACAGCGTGGATGCAGCCAGGAGCATGCGAGGTGGCAGCACTGGGACCTCAGCCCCGTGCATTAGGGGTTCTGCATCCCATGCCTCCCACAAATCACATCTGACCTTCACTGGTTCTACCTGGAGCCAAGAGCACAGCGAGGGGCTACTCTATGTGCTGGAGACCCCTACAGAAGGACAGAAAGAACTTGAAGAGATGTGGGGCACCAGGGCTGGGGTTTCCCTCCCCTCAGACCCACTGACGGAGCAGGGGATGGTCACAGAGGTGGAGAGGGGGTGGCACAGCCCTGTAGCTCTGTCATCACTATTCAATGCTGCTTGATGTGATAGAATTCCACTTTTACAGTGGTTTTCGATGAGGGGATTACCTGTTTTGTTAGCGCTGCAGGTCTTCAGCATGGGATGTGCGTGGCACTGTGTGAGCAGCACTGGTTGCATGGGGAGAGAGGGTCCCTGTGCTTAGGAGAGGGTTCTCATGCCAGAGGGAGAAGATCACTGCATGCAAGGAGAGGGTTCATGTGCTGGGGAGAGGGTCCCTGTGCTTTGGAAGACATCCCTATGATGGGGAGAGGGTCCCTGCATGCAGGGAGAGGGTTCTCGTGACATGGGGAGAAGATCCCTACATGCAAGGAGAGGGTTCATGTGCTGGGGAGATGGTCCCTGTGCCATTCGCCCTCCTCTGACCGTATGCCTTGGCATTAAGGACCCATGAGCCTGGCCAAGGTGGGACCCCCCCGCACCTTTCAGAGCCCCCTGCACATTTTGCAGCCCCCCATCGTCTTGGGGAGCAAGGCCAGCACTGATGGCATTATGCCACCCCACGTTCATCTCCTCCAAGCCAGCGCAGGATTAGCTGCCTCCGGAGCACAAGCGAGCTCCGGCCTTTGTGGCCGCAGAGAAAACACTTCAAAACCCAAGCTGAGCACAAGTGAGAGGCACAGAAATCCGGGAGGGATTATTCCTCACTAAGCAGCGTGTAAGCTGGAGATCCTATAAATTCAGCCTGGCGAAGGTGAGAATGGCAGATGCTGATGGATTAAGCACACGGCTGTGCCCATCCCAGCATTCTGACTCAACCAACAGCTCTTCCATCACCCCACACGGAAACCCCCAGCCCTGAAGAATCAATTCCTACCCCAGAATGTGGAAGTGCCGGGGAGGGCAAAGCATCTGTGAGGCCACCCAAACGAGAGTTTCAGCTCCTGAGCAAGACAGTCTGGAAATCTCTTCCATGGAGCGGCAAGGGGCCAAGGGCTTTGGGCGAGCGGTGGGCAGCATCTGCCAATACCATGGCAGGCACTGAGGACTTCACGTCCCACTGAGGATGGTCCTGGATGAGCTCTCTGGGCCATATTTTTGGGTGCAGAGCCCAAACTACCCAGCTCAGGGTGTGCATGGCATCTCCCCTACCACCGCTCGGTATTCCAACCCCATCACTGCCTGATCTTTAAGGTTCCTCCCAACCCAAACCATTCCGTGATCTCCTGGAGCATCCTCCCACCGCCCTGGCCCAGCGGTGAGACTCGTTGATGTGATGCCCTCCGAGGGAGAAATCAAAGCTGAGCAGAGCCCCATGTGCAGCCCCACCGCCCGCTGCACTCTCTGCAAGTGGCGATCAAAGCCTCTCCCTGCAGCTCCATGCAGAGCGACTTCTCCGCGTGCCAAACCGCCTGCCACCGCCAAGCGAGCACCCAATGCGCCAGCCCGTGCTGCTCGCCGCCTCACCAAACCGGCAGCGGAAACGCGTGCACACCCAGGGAAGGGGGAGCAGGAGAAGGTGCCAAGCGAGCCACGCTTTCCCCCCGCACCACCACATTTTGCTGTGAGCCATCACCGTGAGCCGGCGGAGCTGGGGTGGGATGTGATGCTGAGCCCCAAAGGGGATGACGGTGCTGAGGAAGCGATGGGGCAAAGCTGCAGAAAAGATGATGGGAGAGGGCCTGATCCTGCCCCTTATGGCATCGGCGCATCCTCTTGTGCCACGGGAGGTGGCCAGGGAGTGCAGTGGCCGCGTTGCCACGCCGGGGCTTCCCAGATGCTGTTTGCCTGGTGCCAGGCTGTTAATTCCTCCTCTTCTCATCCTCCCACTCATTTGCTAGATATTTCCCAAACCTCTTATTTTTAGGTTGCAGCTGAAAAGCTGTGAATTTGCAGCTTTCGCTCCTGTGCAGGATCCCAGGTACCGTGCGGCTGGGAGCAGGGCAGAACCACGGCGGGGCTGCCCAGCGGGCAAAATCCATGCCCTCAGCGCAGGGAAGAGAGAAAGGCTGGATATGACGGGGGTTCCAGGATGCAAAACCTCCAAGCGGGGATGAGGCCTTGCTGCCATCCCTAGAAACAATCTGATAGGTGTTTTGGGGCTGCTTTGAGCCACGCTTGGCATGCCATGGCGCAGAGCTGGGTAGCCACTGGGCACAGCCAGGTGGCCACTGAGCTGGCAAGCTGGAGGGCTGAGACAGCTGGGTCCAGCAGTGTCCTCCACCCTGTGGGGACACAAGCTGCTGGTGGGACATTTGGAGCTCCACAGCCATCAAGCTATCCTGGCGTGGTCCTGGCTACCATCCCACCGTTGGATGGGCCTCAGGGGGAGGATCAGTGCAGCGCCACAGCTCAGCACCTCAGGCATGCTCGGGGAGAGAGGGAAGGGAACGGGCGTCTGTTCTCCATCTGTGCATCTGTCTGTCTATCCGTGCGTCCTCCTCTCCAACACATCCATCAATCTCTCCAGCCAGCCATCCCTCATACACATCTGCTTCTCCATCCAGCCATCTGTCCATCCCCCGGAGCTGTCAATCCGTTCATCTCTGCCTTCCCCACGCCGAGCTGCCTGCCTGCCCCAGGAGTTTTAGCCCCCAACAGTCGCAGACCCCCATCAGCACGGGGCCACCTCCTCTGCTGGGGATCCAGCGGGATGAGATGGTTCCAGGCATCCAAGGAGCAGCACCCCAGCACCTCTCCCCCAGCACCCACGTGCCCAGTGCTGTGGCCATGCCAAGACCGCCCAGCCTGGCAGAAAGCACTGCACTGAGGATGGGCACCAGGGGAGGAGGAGATCCTCCCAAAACACCCCAAAACACTTGTAGGTGCTGCCAGATATCCCTATCCCAGTCTGCTCCCATGCATGGATGTGTCCTGATGCCACGGGGAGGGGCAGAGTAAGAAACCTGTGTAATGGAGAAAAGGATGAGTGTTTTGCCGTTAAAGCCATCCGGTCCTTAATACACCCATGTTTCATTTCAAGCTGCCTTCATGGAGCAAGTTCTTGGTTTGGGTATGGCACCACAGTGGTCACACAGCCCTAACTGAGGCTGGTGGGCACCGCAGCAGGCGGTGAAGCCACCAGAATGGGTTCAGCCCATGATTTCCCAAGGAAAGGCGAACCAGCCCCCCTGGTACCCTGTGGCTGCTCTCAAATCAGCCTGCGCACGGGGAGAGGATGCTCGGGGTACCCAGCGCCTTGTCAAGCCCCCAGCCAGGAATTGCTGCCTGCTGGCATCCCCCCTGCCTGCGTTCTTCCAGCACACCGGCAGTAGCCGGCGCGTCACAGACATGCCTCTGCCCTGCTCCAGTATGCGGCCGGCGTGCAGGATGCATGCACAAGATGCTCACGTGCCGCTCAGCGAAGCCGCAAGGCGTGCAATGCAGCCACCACCAGCCCCACAGCAGCACAGACCCCACAGCACCCGCGGGCGAGCTCCCAGCACCATCGGGGCTGCCACTCATCCCCTCTCCAGGGCAGCCGCAAGCCGGAACTCGCGGTGGAAGGAGAATTTGGCAAGCGAAGGCGCTCCTTCCCTTGGTGCTGGGCTATTTTTGGCCAAGGATTTCCGGAGAGGCGTGTGATTTCTCTGCCTAGTGGTCCCCACCACATCTGTCCTTCCGAGGAGCCCCTGAGGATTTTGTGTCCCCATGCCTGCACTCCGGGGTTTCCACTCCGATGCCCAAATCTCATCCGTCCCCATTTCAAACCAAGCTCCCAACAGCCTCCTGATGCCCCTCATCCCTCTGCTCAGCCCCTGCTCCATGTAATCTCTGCCCCAAACCACAAGCCTTGCGGTCCTGGCCGTGCCCGTCCCCCCACCTCACCCCCCATCCCAAAGGCCACCCCAGCCCCATCTCACCCGGGCGCAGGAGCCTCTCCCTGCAGCGGTGAGAGGCACGGAGGAGAGGGCTTGGGCTCTCGAGGCGAGCAGCACTGCCAGATCTCGCTCCACCACACCGCCACCACCACTTAGCCTCTCGCCCCAGGGCCCTCCATCATTCCCGGGCACTTCGGGTGACAGCCAGAGAGGAGGCAGAGAGCCAGAAGCTCCCAAGAGATGAGAGCAAGCAGGCTCCACGTGCCGTGCCCAGCCCCGTGTCCCCCACTTGCTTCCCCACCTCCCTGACCCCCTCCAGGCTGTGCCCCACAGCCACCACCAGCCGGAACCCACACCAACACCAAGCTTTGCAGACAGCAAAGCCACTCTGGGGACAGGAAAGCCACCCTTGGGACAGGAGCCTGGCGGAGAGCTCAGTGCTGGGGGGATGCTCAGCATCAGCCTCAGCCCCAAACCAAGGGGCTTGGCAGCGCCGGGGGAGGAAGAGGAGGGTTGGAGGAAAGCGTATGTGAAGATGGAGAAACACAGCTTTGGGGGGAAGGAGAGAAGAAGGAAATAAAGAGCCGAGGAAGGATCCAGATGAAGGATCAGGGACACAGAAGTGTGGGCAGGTGCCTGGGGGGTGTGGGGCTGGTGGAAATCCTTTAGAACCTGGTAGCTGAGGTGCTTCCTCCAGCGACACACGCTGAGACCCTGAAGGAGGGGGGGATGGCCACCCATGGAGGAGCAGAGACAGTCACCCACTAGCTTCCCGCAGACCCAGCTAGAGGGAAAGGACTGCACACACCTCATTTCAGGGGTGCCTGGAGCCCCCCAAAATGCAGCCTCAAGGCTGTCCCCACAACTAGGGAGGGCAGGGAGAAGGGCTTCTCTGAGCTGTGCCATCCCTCCAGCTCCGTCTCCGTCAGCGTGATCAGCCGCTTCCCTTTCAAACCTCATTAACTCCCCCCAAGGTGACTCTCTCCCTCCTGTAGCCATGAGCGGTGCTGTCTGGGGACACCAGGAGGGGATGGGGTGCACGCAGGGCACCCCGAGCTCACAGGTGGGTGACGAGCACCCCATACCACAACCAAACTGGCAACAACAGGACCTGATGCTTGGCGTAGCCTGACCCACCACCCCCTGAGCCCACCCTAGACCCACACACACGCCTCGTCCCCCCAAGTCGTAGCCTGGGGAGCTCGGCCTCCGCTTGACGCTTTGGCAGCCGCTCTGCTTTTGCACACAGTCCCTGCGCGTCAGCCCCGCCGGCGGCTCTTCGAAAGCCCTTCCCTTGCTGAATCCATCCATAATAGATATTGTAGCTGAGCCCCCAGGGGCCCGGGGGGTGGCAGCGATATTATCTGCATCTGTCTTCATTCCCAGCTCCCCCGCCCTTCGCCGGCAGGCTGAAAAGCCGCGAGATCAGGCGGTGGAAAGCCGCCTCCAGCTCCTTTCCTGCTCCTTGGAGTGGGGAGGATCAAGCAAACCTCACAGATGCATCCTCTGCGGTCCCCAGCCTTGTCCTTGCTGCCCCCCAGCCCTGTGCGCACTCCTGGGACATGCGTGTCATACATCAGTCTCTTTGGACCCTTGGAGGTGGTGGAGAGAGATCAAAAGCAGGCAGATCCTTGGGAAGGAGGAGATCCCGGGGGGCTCAGCATCTGCATGGACACCCCCTTGTCACAGGCAACAGATAGAGCCACTGCAAGGGGACAAAGGGACGAGGTCAGGATGCTCCGAGGGGCAGGCAGAAGCATCCCCTGGGCTTCAGTCCCTTCCCAGTGCAGCAGAAGGGCTGGGGACCAGCAGGGAAGCGAACCCCAACCCTGAGTGGGCTTGGGGTGCTGACGGGGGGCTGAAGCCACCAGTGCTGTGCGGGACGCATGGCTGCAGCAGGTGCCTGGCTCCCAGTGATGCTTTCCAGCCTGCGTGCTGCCAGCCGCCCGCCAGTCCACCGCTCTTTGTCTGCCTTCCCCGGCTGTCGCGCATCCCCGACACCCTCCCAGCCGCTCCCCATGCACCCAAATCCCCCAGCTTTGGTCCTCGGGGTATTTCAGCTCATTTTGAACCCGGCTCTTGGATTCTGTCCCAGCCTCTGGGATCTGCTCCCATGGCCCCCGGCGCTCACCGCGCCAGCACGCAGACCTCTCCATCGCCCGCTCCGAGACAGCACGGGGGGAAAACAAGCAGCCGCCTGGTTATTGATTCACCACCTCCATTGGGGCCACCGCGGCGTGGCTCTGCTCGCCAGAATGGAGCCCCAGGAGGATGGGGATGTGGGGCCTGGGGCCCCCCAGCACCTGCTTGATGCACTGAGAAGATGAAGATGTTGGGGGGCAACCAGCTCCCTGGAGAGGGGACAACTGATGCTGGCAGCGAGGACAGGGATGGAGAGGGGCTCTCACATCACAGTGAAGAGGAAGGAGCAGCCCGGAGCCAGCGTGGGTGGCACTGGGGACATCCGTCCCTGTGGCACAGAGGGCACCTTTGTCTTCAAACCCAATCTCTGCTTCATAATTGGCCGCGTCTCTCCCGATACCATGGAACACAGGGAGTGCAGGCAACGGCCCTGCCGGCAGCACAGCCCTTCACAACCCCCCAGCAGAGCCACTCCGCTGGAGGGAGCTGCTTTGGGAAGCATCTCAGCTCCATCTCCCCTCAAACACCTCTTACCAGCTGAGACAAGGCTCCCTCGGGCATCTCCCACCCCAGAAACAGCTCTCCCATTGCCAGCATCACCTCCAAGCTCCCCTTTGCACCCCCCCCCCCAATCCTTCTTTCCCTGCTTTGCACAGTGCAGATGGCAGCAAAGTTGCCCAAATTTCCCCATGTGGCATCTTCTCCCCACATAAAACACAGCCAATGCTGGGGGCCGGGGCTTCTGTCCCCCCCACAGTGACACAGAGCAGAGAACGAGGCTGGGGCCACCTCCAGATGAAGGGTGTTGTGGAGGCATGGACATTGCTTCACCCATGGCCACAGTGTGGCAAAGCCCTGGTCCTTGCCAAACCCAGTAGGGACTTGAGCCACCAGTACCCTCCCAGCCTCCATGCGTGAGGGACAGACCCGGCAACCGTATGGCACCACAGCTGAGCCGCAGCACAGGAGGAAAAGCAGAGAAAGGGGAGAAACAGTGAATTTAGCAGATGATGCCCCAGCATCAGTCGAGAGCTGCCGGCACGGGTGTGGGTGCCCCGAACACACCATGGCACCTGGCACAGTCATGGCCGGTGACGTGGGCAAACGCCATGAGATGAGAGACCCAGCAGCCAGGGACCACAGCGTTTGGGGAGCAGAGAGAGGGGTGTGCCCCCCTGAACCCCCGCAGCTCTGCCTTTTAGCCTTGCAGCCTGCACAGGAGCAGCACAGGCAGCCGTCACAGCCACCAGGCGTCAAGGGGAGCAGATGGACGGGAAATAACGTGGGTGCAAACCTCAGGCAGCAGGAGAGAAGGGCAGCCCTGCCGTGCTGCTCCCGGTGGGGACAGGCTGGCATCCCGGCTCTGCCACCGACCCGCCAGGTGACCTTGGGCCAAGCAGCTGGCAGCGCTGTGCCACACTCCTCTGCCTGCAGGGCATTCCCGTAGGCTGACAGGGATGGGGTGGCACAGCATCAAGTGCTCCACGGGGCATCCCCGTGGGGTGACAGGGATGGGGTGGCACAGGATCAAGCTGTCCTCTGCCTGCAGGGCATCCCCGTGGGGTGACGGGGATGGAGTGGCACGGGAACAAGCTGCTCCTGGACCACAGTGTGAGGCAGCGTTCAGCCGCCGGGCAGGTGGCAACTTTACCTTGAGGGCAGCTTGTCGGGAGCTGCCAACTCGCGGGCAGCACTGATGCTGTCACCTGCAGCAGGTGACAGTCCCCAACCTGCCAGCTCTGGCAGGCCTGGCTGTGCCGAGCACCTGCAGCTCACCCCAGCGACATGCACCAGCAGTGCCCGCTCTCCCCGCGTCCCCGCCAGCACGTCCCCACGCCACCGCAGGACACGCTGTCCTTCTGCCCGCTGGCGGCTGCTCCCCAGGCCCTGGGATATCACAGGTGAGGGCTTCCAGGCCCCAGTGAGCTGCGTTGCACTGGTAGCATTCCTACCCCTCCACACGGGCTGCTTGGGCAACCCTCCCCAGCTGGCTGCACCCCTGAAACGTCCCTTGCAGCGCCCCAGATTCCCTCTGGTACGGAGCCGATCGATGCCTTCGGAGCATGAGCTCAGCAAAACCTCAACAGTGAAAGCCCCTTCCCCAGTTGCCCACCAAGCAGGCAGCGGAGGGGACCTGGGCTGGGGACTCCCAGAAGGATGGAGGGGCAGGAGGAGGAGGGGAGAGAGATGAGGAGGGGGGAGACGAGGAAGAAGGGGGGAGACAGGAGAGAGACAATGAAGACTGGGGAGACGAGGAAGCGAGGAGACGGGAAGCAGGGAGACAAGGAAGTGGGGATGATGAAGAAGGGGGGGATGGGGTGGGGGGGATGAGGGGAGAACAAAGAGGGGGGAATGATGAGGAGGGGGGATGATGAGGAGGGGAGAATGAAGAAGATGGGGGATGAAGAAGATCGAGGAGATGAGGAGGAGGGTGGTGGTGCTTTGCCCACTGGATGCTCGTCTGAATGTCAGCACCCAGAGGGGCTGGGGGCTCACCCCGAGGGCTGGAGCTTGCCCACATCCAGCTGTTCCTCCAGGATAGATGGCAGGTGCTGCCCCTGGGGCGGGGGTCCAGGGGCTACAGGATCTCCAGCATCACTGCCGAGTGGGGGTGCGGGGCTATCGGATCTCCAGCATCTCTGCAGGATGAGGGTCAGGGGTGTGGGGTTGGGGGACCAGGGCTACCAGGGCTCCAGTATCTCTGCTGGGTGGGGGCCTGGGGCTACCGGATTTCCAGCATCTCTGCTGGGTGGGGGTCCAGGGCTACCAGGGCTCCGGCATCTCTGCAGGATGAGGGTCCAGAGAGCAGGGTGAAGGTCCAGGGCTACCGGGGCTACTGGATCTCTGCAGGATGAGGGTCTGGGGCTACAGAGGATGCAGCATCCCTGCAGGATGAGGGGGTCTGGGGCTACCGGAGCTCAAGCATCCCTGCAGGATGAGGGTCGGGGGCTACCAGGGCTCCAGCATTTCTGCAGGATGAGGGTCCAGGGTTACCAGGGCTCCAGCATCCCTGCAGGATGAGGGTCGGGGGCTACCAGGGCTCCAGCATTTCTGCAGGATGAGGGTCTGGGGTTACCGGAGCTCCAGGATCTCTGCAGGATGAGGGTCCAGGGCTACCGGAGCTCCAGCATCCCTGCAGGATGAGGGTCCGGGCTACCGGGGTTACAGCATCTCCGCAAGGCGGTGACTCATTTGAAACCGACTTTCTCCCCAAACTACCGGTAAGTCCCGACCGGTCACTCGAGGCTGGAGGGATTGGGGGCGGGAGGGAGGATGACCGGACGGGTCCCCCCGGTGGTATCGGGTACTGGCACGGTCTGCTATGCCGGCCCCCCCCGTCCCGGTGCTGGGTCCCCCCCGCCCCGGTGCCCCCGGTGCGGGGCTCTCACCTGCGCTGGCAGCCTCCGGGTGCAGGTACATGGCTGTGGGCGGCGGGGCGGCTGCTGCTGCCCGGTTCGACGGGGCTGCGGGGCATCAGACGGCGAGGGGAGACGGTGGGGGACCCGCATAGGGCGGAGGAGGGAGGGAAGGAGAGGTAGGGGGGGTCGGCAGCCCCGCGGAGCCCGTGCTGCCCGCCCGCTGCCTGCTTCGTCTCGGATCGCGCATCCACTTGCTGCTCGCTGCTGGCGGGAGAGGAAACTGCAGCCTCGGGGAGGGGGAAAAGAGGGAAGGGGCGTCGGGGATGCGCAGGGGGTGTGTTTGGTTTGGGGGAGGGGGGCACGGCCAGAGATGGGGGGGGGGGGGGGGCACATGCGTGGGATGCTACACTCCGCAGTCCTGCACGCAAATGGGGATAACAAGGAGGTGGGGCAGCATGCAAGCACCCACGCAGCCCACCCGCGTGGGGAAAAAGGGCGGGGGGGGGGGCGAGGACAGACAGCACGCAGGCACCCACGCCCCCTACCCGCGTGGGGAAAGAGAGGGACACCCTCCCCCGTGCACACGGATGGCGAAAGTGCTTGCACACAGGTGGCCCAGGGGGCTGCACAGGTGTGTACACACACACATTCCCTAGGGAAGCCCAAGTACACACACACACGCGCGCGCGGTCGCCCCCCCCCGCCGTCCACGCCCCTATCCAGACTCCGTTGCACCGCTCCTAGAAAATCTGGTCCGTGTTTTGGCGGTGCCGGGGCGCGGTGGCCGCTGTCCGGACACTGCGGGCACGGCGGGAGCCGCGGGCGGCGGAAAACCCGGTGTGGAATACGGAGCGGGTGCCAGCCGTGCAACTCCTGTTCTCTCCCCTGGCAAAGGCAATTTCTGTCCCGGCATTTGTTGCTTGTTTAAGGTTTGCTGCGGAGATGCAGGTGAAGCGAGCTGCTCTGTGGAGCCCTCAGGGGTGTGGAAACAGTAGGGCTTGCCTGGAAACTCTACCTCCAGTCATGTTCCCGGGGTGCTGGTCTGGGGGTCGTAAAATCATAGAATCACTTGGTTGGAAAAGACCTTTGAGATCACCAAGTCCAACCATACCTGTCCACTACTAAATCCTGGGTCCCCGGGGTGGGAGGGAGAGGGAACAAAGAGGATTCCCCACAACCTGGTGGAGGAAGTGCCTCCAGGTGGAGGCAATGGGAAGATGACAAGATGACTGCAGCTGGGAGACTTGCTCCCAGGATTAAGGGCTGTGCCAGCTTCCCTCTTCTGCTGGTGTGAGGGTGTCAGAGATCCACCCCAGCACAGGGCAACAGAGATGAGACATTTGTTTGGATGGTCCAGGACTTGTGGGAACCTGGCCTTGCTAGATGGAGACGTACTGGGCTGGGAAGATCCAGAAAACCACTGCTGTGCTGGTTCAGAAGCTCTTGGGAGGGACAGACATCTACCCCAGCAGCGAGTGATGGAATTGGGACACTTGTCCGGATGGTTCAGGGCCTCAACCTGGCCTTGCAGGATGGAGGAAATCGGGTGGAAGCTCTGGAGTCATATTGGGCTGTGAAGAGCCAGAAAATCACTGCTGTGACGGTTCAGAAGGTCTTGGGACCAAACCTTGATATTCCTTGCCCCCAGGCTGGGTTTCGAGCAGGGAAAGAAGCAGGAAACAGCTCCTTATAACAATATTTAATGCAGAAAAGCTGATAGGGACTGGATTTGGGGATGTGGCTGAGCCCAAGCGTGACCCCAGCGCTGTGTTCCGGTGAGGCCGTGTGGGTGATAAGGGACCCGGTCTCATGCGCCTGACTCACACCACAGCCTCCTCACAGCCCATCTTGGCACGCTGTCAGCCACAGCTCTTGCATGGTGGCCAAGGGGGGCTTCTCGCAGCCCCTCAGAGCTCAGCCAGCAAGAGCCCAGCCTGGGCTGGGCTCCAGGAAAGCCGGTGCCCGAGCGCAGGCAGCAGCTGGTGCCGCTCACTCGGGAGCCACGTGCCAAGCAAACTTGGGCACAGACACCCAGGAGAAGCTCTTCCAGCAAGGAGGATGGGTGCCAGCTGGGTGCCAGCCCTCCAGGACCTCGAGCAAGCTGGGAAGAGGGAGCAACCCTCTGCTTTAGGGCCAGCAAAGCCTCCTCACGGTGCTGTGCAGATTTATGTTGATTTTTTTTTCGCCTCTTGGTGGGAACCTTCTCATTAAACCCTTGGCACAAACCCTTGCTTTCACTCTGCTTTCCTCCGCTCGCTTCCCACACACTCTTTCAGTGAGCTCTAAAATCCCCATCCCCGCACGCACAGACATCCCGGCAGCACCGTAACCTCCCGCACCCACACAGCCACTCGCCGCCGCTGCCCGCCGTCACTTCCACCGGGGCCAAGTGGGTGTAAAACGATGCTGACTCACGGCAGAGCCAAGCCCAGCGCCTCACTGAGCACCACACGTGAGATTCCACCAGCATCCGGGCTCCTGCCATGGGACCAGCAGCTGGCTGGGTGCTGAGCAGCACCCAGGGACGCTTTTCCCTGCCTGTAAGGCCACTACGGAGGGAGAAAGTTGGCCAAAACCACAGCTTGCCCAAGGTTGAGGAGGTGGCTGTGTGGTGTAATGAAGTCCAATTCACACTAGTCCTGCACTCTCATTGCTCCTGCATTCCCATGGCAGAGATATGAGCCGCTCTCAGCCGTGTCCTCTCCAACTGTTCTCCCAACACGCAACCTTGCATGTCTCTGCAAACCCCAGGGTAATCCAAGCCCCTGATACCCCAAAACTCTGGGAAACATGAGCCTCTGCCATCCCAAAGCCCTGGACACCCCAGATCCCTGGATATCTGGAGTCCCTGCAACTCCAAAGCCCCTGGACACCCCAAATCCCTGGGTATCTGGAGCCCCTGCCGTCTCAGAGCCCCTGAAGACCCCAAGCCCAGTCCAGTGTGCCCAATGCTCCTGTGTCTCTGGCACAGTGCTGGGTTGTACCAGGGCAGCACCATGGGGACCATGTGTGTCCCTGGGATTGTCACCTTCCTGCCCACTGCCCAGAGCTCTCTTTGAGGTGCAGAGCAGCCTGGATGCTGTGGAGACCATCTTCAGCTTCCAACACTTGCTTCGAACCTCACTAGCATCTTCGGGGAAACCACAGCTCTTCCTCCAGCCCCAAGCACCCTCATCCTGCCCCATGGCCAGGCTGGTGCAGGGACCTCCCAGCTCCAAAGCCACAGCTCCTGCATGTCCACAACTCCACCAACTCAACCCAAAGTTGGTGTTCGGCGAAGGTGGGCACTGCCACTGCCAAATTGCAGTTTTCAGTTCCCAGCCGCTTTGCCTTTCCCGCTGTTCAGCCAAGCCTCATTACGCTCCTTTCTTTCCCCTTTCCCTTTTGTTTTACTGATGGGGAGAAAATGGATATTTCTTCTCCCTTCCCACCCAACGGTGAGAACCTTTTCTTTTGTCTTTTTTTTATCCCCTTCACTCAAGCCTTTTGTACAAATTAAATCCTTGGGCTGAGGCCAAGCCTGGGGAAATTTCATCTGAAACGATGAAATTTTCAGAGCCTAAAGGGAATAATTACAGGGGGTTAGAAAGCAAACTGTTTTGCAACTTTAACAAGAGTAGGCTGTGACCCGGCACTTGTTACAGCTAATAAAAATGTTAATGAAGCAGCAGCAGCAACCGGGCTCTCCCATCGCTCCTTCTTCCTTCTCTTGGTCTTCATCCTCCAGCCAGGGTGGAAGAAGAGCCCAGTGATGTTGCACAGTGTTTGCTTTTCCGTGCAAACGCCACGCGGGGTAGAACCGGTCAGGCAGCTGAGGAGGTCCAGGGGCTGCCCGGCTCCCCACGAGGCTCTCGGTGTGGGGGTGTGGGTCCCAGGGGAGCATGAGCTGGGCATGGATGGGAAGGCAAGCAGCAGCAATTTGCTCCGGGGTACTCATCCCTTCAATAAGTTATTCCAGTGTGTAACTAAAGGACATGGATCTGCCAGAGTGAATCCAGAGGAGTGAATCCTGTGTCCTGGGCTGCATCCAGAGCAGTGGGACCAGCAGGGAGGGAGGGGATTCTGCCCCTCTGCTTTGCTCTGTGAGACCCCCCTGGAGCCCTGCATCCAGCTCTGGAGTCCTCAGCACAGGGAGGACATGGAGCTGTTGGAGCGAGTGCAGAGGCGGCCACAGAGATGATCTGAGGGCTGGAGCACCTCCTGTCCAAGGCCAGGCTGAGAGAGTTGGGACTGTTCACCCTGGAGAAGAAAAGGCTGTGGGGAGACCTTAGAGCAGCTTCCAGGACTGAAAGGGGCTCCAGGAAAGTTGTGGAGGGGCTCTGGATCAGGGAGTGTGGGGACAGGACAAGGAGGAATGTGTTTGAGCTGGAAGAGGGGAGATGGAGATGAGATCTCAGGCATAAAAGTTTTGCTGTGAGGGTGGGGAGGCCCTGTCCCAGGTTGCCCAGAGCAGTGGTGGCTGCCCCATCCCTGGAGGTGTTGAAAGCCACGTTGGATAGAGCTTGGAACCCCTGATCCTGTGGGAGGTGTCCCTGCCCATGGCAGGGGGTGGAACTCGATGGGCTTTGAGATTGCTTCCAACCCAACCCGTTCCATTCCATGAGTCTATGATTCTATTCTATGATAAATGATGCTGATTGAGAAGCTCAGCAGCCCGTGTAGGAGCAGAGCAGCTGAAACAGGGGTTGTGGGCCCCAGGGTGGGCAGATCATCTGGAAACCCACCCACAGGAGCCAGTGAAAAGCTGAAGCTCCAGCAGATCCACTTTGCTTTGGGGGACACTGGCCAGTCTCCCATTCGGTGAGAGGCTGACTGACATGTTGAACAATTGGCCCTGTGGCGACCGAATGCCCTGGCATATATTTTAATTACCGAGAGAGCATCCATCATGAGCCGCTCCCGCAGCGCAGCTGCACGGCACCATATTTGCTGTGGGCTCAGAGGGAGTTTTCCATCGTGGCCAGCACTGTTTGCCGTGGGCACAGCCTTTCTGTTTGCTTTGCGTGGCTCACTCCGCCAGTCCAACACTTTGGGCCGCGACGCTGCCGGACGCGAGGCTTCCACACCGTGCCACACCAGCCACACCAGTGCAAACAGACGATGTGTCTCTGGGCATGGGCCAGCGCAGGCGGTGGGGACACTTTGATAGCCAGGGTGTGGTTGCTCTCCAAGAAGGCGTGTGGGTGATTTCAGGACTGAAGTCATCAGGGTGCTGGACAGTGAGTTGGGAGGCTCCAGCACGGAGCCGGGATGCTGCTCATGCAGCCCAGAGCTGTTGTCTCCATCAGAGGAATTCCTTACTGCTCCTTTCTCAGGCAGCAAACTTCATTAAAAGAACAGAAGAAAAGCAAGCAGAAACATGAATTGTAATTAACGTGCAATGCTGGAGACGGTGGCATGGCTGGAGAGACGCAAGCAGGGGTGGCTACAGCACCGTTCCCTGCAGCCCTGTGTCAGCCTCGCTGACCCTGAGATGTTCTCCAGCTCCCAGTGACCTCGCCAACCCAGACCGTACCCCGTATTTGTGTCCCAACATCTCTCCAGCCCCCAATCCAGACTGTACCCCATATTCATACCCCAATGCCTCTCCAGTCCCCAATGACACCCTCCCAACTCAGACTGTACCCCATACTCATGCCCCAGTGCCTCTCCAGCCCCCAGTGATGCCCCCCAACCCAGGCCATGCCCCATATTCATACCCCGATGTCTTCTTGCCCCCAGGTAGGTAAAAAGGGTGCAAGGGAGGATGAGCAAGAGAGAGAAGCAGTTGCATACAGAGGCTTCTAAACTTCCACTGACCTCCCTGGCCTCATCCTGGGCATTTCTCAGTACTGGACTCTGCCAGTTGCCTTCTTGGGGAGGGGTTTTCATGTGCTGCCTGGGGAATCCTGCATTTCCCCTCTCCTCCTGCCACCCTGCACCTCCTCAGGTGCTTGTATACCTTGGCTTCCCACCTACCCAAATCTTCTTGTCTCTTGGAAGAAATTTTGGCTATGAATATTTCTAGTGAAGATCTCCCAGGAATGGCTCTGTTGGGATTGAAACACGAAGCTGCCTCTCGTGTCATGTTGGTGCATCTGCCTTTCTGGGAGGGTGCAGCTCCTGTACACAGATGTTTGGTGCTGTGGAGATGGCCAGCCTGGATGCTGGTGGTGCAGGCATCACCAGGGAGGTTGTGAAGCACTAAGGAAGGCAGGGAAAGGCAGCAGGTGGAGGCTGAAGGTCGCAGCTTGGACTTCGCCCTTGGCACTGCCAGGAGCAGCTGCTCAGCAGGTGAGACAGGTACCAAGCCTGCACCACAAGGCTGGGTTCCACCCCACCAGCCCCAAGTGTGCAGCAGCCATGGGATGCAGGGAGTTTCTATGGATGCTGCAGTAACCCAGGAACCTCTGTTGTGGGTTTTGACCATGGCTGTGTGGTTCCTGCCTTCCAAAACCCCATGGATGAGATTGGCAACTTGGGGCAGCTGCTTCAAGTTCACACTTGTCCTATCTGGTAGCATGGAGCCAAAAGGTGGGCTGTGCCAGGGTCTTTCTCTGCAGTTGGACCTTTTTCTCTCTTTCTCAGTCACGGCTGCCCCATCCCTGGAGGTGTTGAAGGCCAGGCTGGATGGGGTTTGGAGCCCCTGATCCAGTGGAAGGTGTCCCTGCCCATGGCAGGGGCTTGGAACTGCATGAGCTTTGAGGTCCCGTCCAACCCAAACCATTCCATCATTCTATGATTCTCCTTGCACCCCACTCATGTCGGGCAGTGTCTCCTCTCATCTGAGATGTCATTAAATAAAGAGATAGATGATTGCTCCAGCACTCAGCCTGAAATGAAGGATGTGTGTCCCCTCTCAGCCCTGCACCAGGGAGCTGAGACTGCTGTAAAATCCTGGCCAATGCCTGCAGCCACCTTGGGTCCCCAGGACAGGCAATGTGATGCTGCAGCCACCCAGCAGCCCTCGCCTGACGAGGACTTTCATCTTCTTGGCCCTGGGTTTGGAGTCAGGTTTCGATCGATGAAGAAGCGCTCGCTCCAGCCCCATTGCCCTGACTCAGCAGGTCCTCGCATCCCGGCCAGCCGGCAAAGCTGGGCACCACGGTTGTGGTCGGGTGCCGGTGGCTCCCAGGGTCCCCAAGGATGGATGTTGTGCCTTCAGGTCCTTGCTGGGAGGGCTGGCATTGGCTGGTCCCAGCAAGGGGCTTGGGGGTGATGTGTGCTCCCAGTGCCTGGGATGCTGCCCCCAGGGGAGCTGGGAATGGTGGCAGTGAAGCCCCAGGAGCCCCATGTCCCCTCTCTACCTGCCTGGTGCTGCTCCCAGGGACAAGTGGTGCTGGGCAAAGGACACAACTTGGGAGAAGTTTGCAGCAGCATCAGGCCCCGCCATTCCTTTTGGCCCCTACCCAAAGCCTGTTGAACCCCCATCCTCTCTCCTGCTGCTTTCAGAGCCCTTCAGGGCTGGCTTCGGGTCATCTTTTTTTCATGAGCATTGGAAGGCATTGGCGGTCGATGGCTGGAAAAGGCAGAGCTGGAAGAAGATGCTGCCCTTGGGCAGGCTGGCCGGGGGCAGAGCCGCGCTGCTCCACAACCGCTGCCCTTCCTGCCTGCCCCAAAGTGCTCCTGCGATGCCAACGTGGGCCTGAGAGCTTGCGCTGAGTCCGAAACAATAGCTCTCTGCGTCCTGATGTTCGTCTAATTTGCGGTACATGGCTCCGTAATGAACGGTGACCTCTATTAGGCATGCTATTAGTCTCATCAGGAGTTCCTAAAGTACATCGCTGGGGTTTTTTTGGTGGGTAGAAAGGCAGTCAGGTTCTGCCGAGTAACTGTACAATTAGGAATAAATCATCCCTGCGACTGCAGTCACTGATGGATCAGAGCCGATGGGGATGGCTGGGAGTGATGGGCAATTTCTCTTCCCCCGGTTGCTCAGCTGCAAGGGCAGGAGTGAGGTCGCGTGGGCTCTGCCGGAAAAAATCTGATCGAGATAGAAAATGAAAGATCTGCCTGAATAGCAGGGAGACATGCAAAAGAGATCGAGAGGGAAATTGCTATTGCACTCATCACCCTGACTAGCAGCAGCTCCTCGACTCTCTCCCATGTCCGAGCATCCCTGTGCAGCCAGCTCAGACTTGTCAACTTCCTTCCTCCTCCAAAGCTTCATGAGATGCTCCAGCAGCACCAATGAACCCTCGTTTTGCCCTGGCATTCAAGAAACTTCTTCTCAAGGCAGCAGAGTGGGCAGAAGTAGCCTGGAGAAGACAGAGCTGCGGAGAAGACCATGTCTGGAAAGAATCCCAGAGGAGGGACAGCTTGGTTTGCAGTCCCTGTGCAGGATCAGGGACTGATCACGAGGGCTTGAGCACCAAATCTCCCTGTAGGCGTTACCAAAACCTGCTGCTCCAGAGAAATGCTGACAGCTGGGGCTGCAGATCCCAAAGGGCTGAGCCCAGGGTGCCAGCTCCGGTGCTCCGGCCAGCTGCAAAAAGCACTCAAGGAAAGCTGTGAATCAAGGACACGTGTGGGGAGAACATGTGGGAAATTCATGCCAAGGCAGCGCCAGAGGAAGGCGACAGCACAGGGCAGGGGTGATGATGCGTGGCTGAATGCTGCCACATCCGCTTGTAAACCAAACATCTCTGTTTTGCTGCAGGTGTCGGAGCAAAGTCCAAGCCAGCCGGTGTCTCTGCGAGGGCTGGAAGAGATCTGGCAGGAAAACTCTCCAGGTTCTGCCTGTGATGGATATGGAAAGGCAGGGAGAAGAGAGGAACAGGGAGGACAAACAGGAGGGACCCCTATCCCAGCTATGGGAAGAGCAAAGGTGGAAAATCATCTTGATATCCCACCCCGGCAACAAAAAAGCCATCAGCGGAGGAATGTACTCACTAATGCAAACGCTTAGGAGAAACGTTCCTAATAGCTGGGGAGCGAGGAGGGTTTATCAAGAACATGTTGTGCCAAAGCCCTCTAATAGCATCCTTAAATGTAATCAGGGTAGAAGGAGGCAGGGGAGAACAGGGCAAAGCAGCCCTGGACCTTCCAGCCAGGCAGTTGCTCCAGGGCCGAGGTGCTCGCATTAAGAACCGGCCCCTTCCAAGCAGCTGAAGATGCCACCATGTGTGTCAACCAGGAGCAGTCATGGTGGGACCCCTTTGCCCAGGAGATGGCACAGGCAAGGGTGCTCAGGGGCTCTAGGGATGCCAGCAGCTCCGGTGGGATTTGGCAGCACTGAGATTTGGCAGCGGAATCCAAACCAGCTGCAGGGAGCAAGAGGAGGTGGAGAGCGGGCAGCATAAGGGCATCTCATGGTTTGGAGGGGACAGAGTGGATGGTCATGCTGGGGCAGAGGAGCTGATGGACTCATGTCTCCATGAAGTGGATGAAGGTGCTGGAAGAGGCAACCATCATCACGCCAGGCTGGAACTGCTCTCTGCCAGCAGCCTCTGGGGGAGAGAAGAGGAGACGACCGTGGCTTTGCACCTCAGCTGAGCAGCCAGTGAGCAGAGATAACCATTAATGGAGGGATTAGCAGTTATTAAATGGTAATGACCATTCTCAGAGTGATCACAGGGAAGCGGACGCTTTAGGGCTTGTTAATAACCTCTTGTCGCTGGCTGCATTGCTGCCTGGGCAGTGGGCTGGTAGGGATGGCATCCAGGCAAGGAGCTGGTGGGACCATGTCAGCCAGGGGTTCTTCATGACCTGGGATCCCATGGGAGGCCTCACACTGCCTGGCAGCCTCATCATCCCCTGTGCCACCCAGCCAGCCATCAGTCCTGCAGCCCTGATCTGGGATGGATGCACTTAGTACTGGTCCAGGATGGATGCATTCAGTCATGGTCCGGGATGGATGCACTCTGTTCCACCTGGATGCACTCTGTTCTCCCTGCAACAGGCCCCAGACAGGATTTTTCTAGTGTCCCCCAGCCCCCAGGGTCTCCTGATCCCCATCCTTGACCGATGCTCTCCATCCTTGGCTGTTCCCTCAAACGGGAACAGAGGCTTCACCCTCTCCTCTCTGCACAGGGAACAGCATCAGAGAGCAAGACAGCAGCCCCTATCCCATCTGGCTTCTCCCCAAGACCATCGTTAGGACCTTTGGCACCCAGTTTTGTGGAGGGAGAGGATTTGTGTTGTGCAGCTGGGGAGGGGAACGCTGGAGAAGGCTCCTCGAGACAGGCTGGCTCTGCTCCACATCTGCTCAGCCCTCCTCCGAACAAAGCAGCTGCCCCACGAACGCGACCTGTTGGGCAGGGAAAGCTCTCAACAGCTCCTGTACCATCCCAGCAGCTGAGCCGCTTGCTGGCAGATGTTTGGGCTGTTAACGCCCTGCATGGTTTCAGCAGCCTGCGGGTTCCAGTCTCACGCATCACTGCCCAATGCCGGTCCTCTCCTGCCCCCGTGGTCCCCGAGGCTGGCAGCAGATGTCCGGCATGGTGCCCCTTCGGCATGTACCACACATTCCCTCGCCCTGCGGCTCAACCAGCATGGAAAGCACCAGATGGGCCACCAGCAAGCGGCCTCGATGCTCCAGCGCAGAGCAGCAAAACAATTCCCGGCACGGCGGGAAGCACCAGGCAGATGAACCCACTGATGGCACCTCCAGCTTCAGCAAGGCTGACCGAGCCCGTTATCCCTGGGTGGATGGTGTGGGACCTGTTCCATGGCGCAGCAGGCTGCTTGAATCCCCCGAGAGGCTTTAAAAGGCAGCATTCGCTGCCAGCGCTGCTGAGCACCAGCTGCCCTTGCCTGGATGTGTGAGCCTTCAGCATATTTTGAGGACGGGCCATTTCGTTGCCTAAATGTGGATTTACAGGGCTTGAACAGCACCTGCTGCTCTCTCTAGGACCCCTCCAAGAGCTGGGAAGGAGCAGGGGGTCCCAGCATCCCACCAGGACTGTATTCACATGTGGCTGGGAGGATGCAACCCTTGCAGTTAGGGGTTTGTATCATGAAGCAGAAATATGAGCTGGAGGAGGGCACAGGATGGATTAGAGCAGCGTGAGGGTTTGCCATTTCCTGATTTCTGGACTCTCGACTCCATGCACGGAAGGCACTTCAGGCTCAGATGTGCATGAGTTGGGACGGCGCCAGGACTTAATTGAGCTCTGTTGGGTCTTGCTTTCATTAGTGGCAGATCATCCTCAACAGAAAGGGAGGGTTCTCCCTCCTTGGGTAGGGTTCGCCTTGGGGTTGGTATCTCCAGCTGTCCATCCTGGCACACAGGGGATGGGATTAGGTAAGGGATGGGATAGAATAGCAAAAATGCCTCTCTAATCATAGAATCATAGAATCATAGAATCATGGAATGGTTTGGGATAGAAGGGACCTCAAACACCTCCCACTGGATTTGGTTTCTCCAAGCCCCATCCAACCTGGCTTTGAACACCTCTGGGGATGGGGCATCCACCACTGCTCTGGGCAACCTGGGCCAGGGCCTCCCCACCCTCATCGTGAAGAATCTCTTCCTAATGTCTCTTTGAGGAGCATCCAAGCATGTTGTCTCCATCCCTTACTGAAGTTTTGGGGATCCAGGCATGGGTGAGCCCCTGCTCACTCATGGTCAGCCGAAACCCATTCCATGGCAGGTTATTCCCAACATGTGGTGCAGGTTCCCCATCCAGCCATGGAGGCAGGAGGGGCTGGGTGGCTCGCACTGGCCCAGCCTGGTGGCTCCTATACCAGAACTGGGATCTGGCAAAGGGCTGTGTGTGAGGAGCACCACAAAGGGCTCCTCTCTCACTTCTTCCATCCTCTCACCATCTATAAGGCTGGAATGGTGGGTCTCCCACCCCTCAGGGGCTGCCATGGGCCCCAGGACACCTCGGAGAAGTCCTCCTCATGTGGCTCAATCACTGCTGCTTCTCCTGATGGAGTCTCCCTCCGCGGCTGAGTGGCACCCGCTGACGCAAATCCTCCCACCCCACAATGCCGGGTGCTGGATTTAGAAAGGTTTTATCAGTGGTGTCAGGGAGGAATCAGACACCACCAGCACAGGGGCTGCCGTCGTGCTCACTGCTGCTGGCGCTGGAGGAGATGGGCAGCTTCTGTGTGTGGGGTGCCATGGGGAGGAGACCCCCAGCTGTGGCACAGTGGGGACTGCAGGGGATGTGATGGGGTGTCCCGTCCTCTTCTGACCTCCTCACTGGGCAGAACACATAGTTTCAGAGGCCATGCAGAGCTGCTGCGGGGATGCAGGGGATTACGGTGAGAAGAAGGAGAAGTCAACACCACACCTAACTCCAAAACCTGCCCACAGCCCTTTGCCAGCAGCACAACATCCAGCTTCAATTCCCCTGTGCACAGCAGGACCAGTATGGACTGGATGTATGGATGAAGGTTGGACTGGATGACCTTAGAATCACAGAATCATAGAATGGTTTGGGTTGGAAGGGACCATAAAGATCATCCGGTTCCAACCCCCTGCCATGGGCAGGGATATGTCCCACTAGATCAGGCTGTTCAAGTCCCCAAAAGATCTTAGAGGTTGTCTCCAACATCTTCTATGATGGTGGGGCTGGACAGAAGCATGGATGCCGGTGCCCACCTTGGAGCTGCTCCCACAACCCTCATGCTTGCCCCCTCCACAGTGATGTCCCATGTGTTGCCTTCATCCCACCAGGCAGGAGCCAGCCATAGTGGAACCCCATGTCAGTGATGCCCAACAGGAGCCTGAGAAGCTCCTGGAAGGCTCTGGTAAAGCCCCAGACTGAATCCAGCTCTTCCTGAGTGGCTTCCTGCAGGATGGAAGGAAGGAGATGTGGAGTCTGGAGGGGGGAGAGCAGGGATGCGGACAGAGCTTGGCTCCTGCCAATCCTGGGGTGCTGCAGCATGGACCCCTTCCAGCACCCCTGGGGATGAACGTGAAAGGACAAGGTGAACCAGGAGCATTGAGAGCAGTGGGATGTGGTAGGAGCATGGGGAACCCCAGCATGAACTGGGAGCAACTGGAATCCCAGGATGCAGTGGGACCATTTGGGTCCATGGGAGCACAGGAATGCTTCAGGAGCACCAAAAGCCCTGAGAACAACAGGAGTACTGGGATGCATTGAAGCACTGGGATGTGATGGAAGCACAAGGAACCACAGGATGCTTTGGAAGCAACAGAAGTACCAGGATGCACTGGGAATAGAGGGAGCACTGGGATGCACTGGGAGTACTGGGATATGAGGGGAACAGAAGGAACCTCAGGATGCACTGGGATGCACTGGGAGCATCGGGAGCCCTGGGAACAGAGTGAGTGAGCACTGGGATGCACTGGGAACACCAAGAGGTGATGGAAGCATCATGAACCCCAGGATGTGCTGGGAGCAACAGGAGCATTTGCATGTACTGGGAAAAGAGAGAGCACTGTGATGCATTGGGAGCACCAGGATGTGGTGGGAGCACGAGGATCCTCAGGATGCACTGGAAAAAAAATGGATGCGCTGGGAGCATCGGGATCCCTGGGAGCACAGGAATGCTGCAGGAGCACAGGGATGCTCCGGGAGCACCAGGAGCCCTAGGAGCAGAAGGAGCCCTGGGCTGCACCAAGAGCTCCAGGATGTGCCGGGAGCACCGGGCGGTCTGAAAGCTCCTCCTCGTGGCTCCCGTGGAGAATTACGGGGCACAGACAGCGGCCACAGAGAGAGCCCCGGGGCACGGGCCAGGGTGAAGGACCATGGCTCAGTGCATCCCTCCCACCCACAGGCATGGAGAACCATGGCTCTGTGCACCCCTCCCACCCAGAGGGATGTAGGACCATGGCTCCATACATCCCTCCTGCCCCACAGGGATGTAGGACCATGGCTCCATGTATCCCTCCTGCCCCACAGGGATGTAGGACCATGGGTCTGTGCATCCTTCCTGCCCCACAGGCTCGCAGCCACTGTCCTGGGAAACATAGGGTGATGGAGACACCAGGATGGGACTGGGATGGGACAGTGGCCCCATCCTGACTCACTTCCCAGTAGGATCTCACCAGCATGGGCTACTCTCTGCACAAAGCCACCAGCCACCCCAAACGAGCCCAAGGTGGGGTTTCTGCCAGCTTTCAGAAAGGCATTAAGTGAATGCATGAAACATGATTTCAGACCCCGGTCCCTGCCTGGGTACGAGCATGGGGAGCAAAGCAGGAGCACTGCGAGTGGAAAATCACTTCTGCTGCGAGCAGCAATTTCTTTTTTTTCCCCTTGCTGGCAAAGGTGTTTGGAATAAGAGGGGAAGAGGAGGAAAGGGAACAACTTGGCTGCTTGCAGGTGCATTTGCAGAGCACCGTGCCCCTCTCCCTGCACTGTGGGGATGCCGGAGTGGGCTGTACCAAGCACATTGGGCCCTCATCCCAGTAGGTTGTGCCCCTGAAGTGCAAATTCCCAGCTCCAGCTGCAGGAATCCCTCTCTGGAAGAGGGACCAGGGTCTGGCAGTGTCCCAGGGAGCAAGAGGAGAGGTGTAGAGAGGGGCTAGGGTCATTTTGGGTGCTGGGACACCTCTGCTCATCATCCTTTCCAGGTGATAAAAGCGAGATGTGCTGCTGCTGCTGGGATCGCACCCGGCTCTGTTGCCCCACTTGCATGGGAAGGAGTGGCTGGTTCCTGCACAGGCAGAGCCGCTCCCCACAATCTGTACCCTCCAGCTAGAGATACACAAGGAAAAATCAATACCTGGCTGCAAAAAAAAAAAAAAAAAAAGGCAGCTGTGAGTCGCTTTTTATAGCAAGCTGTCCCATTTGCATCCTTCCTCAGCCCTGACCCAGGGAGACCGACCTCTGGCTAAATTAGCTGTGTCGTCCCGAGGGAAACAGGCTTTAAAAAGCATCAGCCAAAGATGAGGAGGTGAGGCTGGCTGTGCTGGAATATTCCACCGCAGCCACCCCTTCCCGTGCTCCTTACTGCCCCACGTTCTTCGCAGGGAGGTCAGGCAGGTCCGCAATAGCCTTTTCTCCATCTGCAAGCAGAATTGGGGGATGGGATGGGATGGGATGGGATGGAGTGGGATGAGATGGGATGGAGTGGGATGGGATGGTTGCAAGCAGCCCTGGCTCTTCTTTTCCCCGGTATCATTTCTCAGATGGAAGGAGGGGTGTGGGCAGGAGCAGAGCCTGGATAATCCTTCCCTGTGGCTGCTGTGGGGTGACAGCACCACGCTGCATCCCCAGTGCTGTGGATTTAGGGAGGGCTGCCAAGCAGGGTCCACCAGAGGGAGAAGGAACAGCCCCTCAGAAAACTGGAATAAGGATGGGGGACACTGCAGGTGCAGCTCAGGGACTGAGAAGCGCTGACCCTTTCCACCCCACAGAAACCCTGCTTGTGCCCCCCCAGATTACAGAGGCACTGAGCAGAGAGACTGCATATCTAGGTCAGTAATGTGAGCAGCTAAATGAGCTCCCTCATTAAGTGTCTCTGCCTCCGCATCACACCTACGCGGGGCCGGAGTGTGCAAGTTGGCCTCCACCCTGATGAGGAGGGGATTTGGAAATCCCTGAGTGGGAGGGAAAGAAAGCTGGGTCCTTTATCCTAATAGGATTGGACCAGGATGAAAGATGAGGAGCTGATGTTGGGGTGGTGAGGTGGAGGCGGGGGGAAGGCACGGCATTGTCAGGAGTGGGGGGATGGACAGGGAGCAGCAAGGAGGACCACACGTGTGCCAGCATCCTCAAATTGCACTTGGATTTGGGCTTCCCTGCCATAAGAAAGCTTTTTGTGTGCTGAAAGCAGGGCTGAGCCCCAGGTGCCTTCACCAGTTACCCAGGTGCTGTATGTCACCTTCCACCTGGAGCAGCTGAGTGCTGGGGTGGGGCCGTCCTGATAAAAGAGCAGTCAGGGCAGGTAGAAGCTCTTTAGGAAGCCTAGTTTAGTCTCTGGTTTCTTGCCCTTTGCAGGAATGGCTGCAGCCTGGGGCTCTGCATCACTGGAGCTACTGGTGGTGCACAGGAAAAGGTGAGTTGCCTCCTGAAGCCTGGCTGGAGCACACAGCCCTGTGGATGAACCATGGGTTTTCCTCCACCCTCCCCTCAAAGAACTGTTTCCCGTTTGGCATTGTCTGGTTGTGACTTGCCCTGCATGGGTGCCAATACTGCCTTGTGTCCTTTCTGGCTGAGCTGCTCATGACCTGTTTGCTGGATGTTAAATCCAGTTGTGTGGCCACAAAAACCTTTTCTTAGAATAGAATCATGGAATGGTTTGAGTTGGAAGGGACCTCAAAGACCACCCATGGGGGCTTCCAACCCCTGCACGGACACCTCCCACTGGATCAGGAGCTCCAAGCCCCACCCAACCTGGTCTTGGGCACCTCAGGGATGGGGCAGCCACCACTGCTCTGGACAACTTGGCCCAGAGCCTTCCCACCCTCACAGCAAAGTGTTTCTTCCTAAAACTCTCAGCCCAGTCTCCTCTGTTTGGGCTTCAAATCCTTCCCCTCATCCTATCCCTGCACTCTCTGATCAAGAGCCACTCCCCAGCTTTCCTGGAGCCTCTTTTAGCAGTGGAAGCTGCTCTAAGGTCTCCCCAGAGCCTTCCCTTCTCTAGGCTGAACAACCCCCAGCTCTCTCAGCCTATCCTCTTGCTCTCATTTGATCACAGAATCATGGAATGGTTTGGGCTGGAAGGAACCTTAAAGGTGATCTTGATGCTGCTTTATGTGGCTGAACCCCAAACTGTGGTCCTGGGCTGACTTGAGCTCTCCTGTAATGTCACCATGATGCTCAAGTTGTGTCCCTCCTATCAGAAAATGGCTTTCCAGTTGCTGGCAATGCTCTGGATGCTTATGACTGTGAGGATACTGCTGGTGGCCACACCAGGAGAAGCAGCTGGCTGGCAGATGCAGGGATGCTATACCATGGCCTGGGAGAGTGCAGCAGGGAGGAAGGAAGGAGGTACGTGGGGGATTGCTGGCTGATCTGATCTGGAGTGCAGCAGGAGCACGCCTGCAGATGAGTCAGTGTCACTGATAACCAGGCTGGTGACCGGGAAAAATACATTTCAAGGAGAAACTCTGCTTTGCAAGCAGGGCTGTGTTGGTGGTGTGATCTCCAGGAGCTGCCTGCCCCAGTCCCTCTCAGTTAGGTGACTGCTCTGGGATGCTGACCTCAGAAGGGCTCACATCTGAATTGGAGAATCATTAGGTTGAGAAAGACCTTTGAGATCATCAAGCCCAACAGTACCTGTCCAGTTCTAAATCATATCCCTGAGCACCTCATCTACCTGTCTTTTAAACCCTTCCAGGGATGGTGAATCCACGACCTCCCTGGGCAGCCTCTGTCAGGATTTTAGTGCCCTTTTGGTGAAGATATTTTTCCTAATGTCCAATCTGAACCTGCCCTGGTGCACCTTGAGGCCATTTCCTCTTGTCCTATCACCTGGCAGAAGAGACCAACACCCATCTCTCCCCACAACCTCCTTTCAGTGATGAGGTCTCCCCTCAGCCTCCTTTTCTCCAGGCTAAACAACCCCTGGTCCTTCAGCTGCTTCTCATAAGACTTGTTCTCCAGTCCCTTCACCAGCTTCATTGCTCTTCTCTGGACCTCAATGTCTCAACGAAGTGTGTCCACATCACGATGTGGCTGTCCCAGCTGCAGTGAGGGCAACTTTTTGTGGTGTCCCTTATGCTGAGCCCCAAGCTGGTGGCATTTAGGCTCTTCTGAAAGGACCCTGGGAGCTGGACCGCTGGAGGCCAGTGGTGCTGTGTGCCATCCCTCCTGAGCAGCTGTAGAACCAGCATACTCTGGTGACCAGGCAGCAACTGTGCGGTGCTGAGTTTGTAATTGGTGTCACTGCGAGCAGCTGAGGCCAGTGCTTTTAGGATGAGTAATTACATCAGGCTAATTTTGAAAATCAGGCTCTTAATGTCTTGCCAAGCTCATTTGCAGGACAACCCTGTCACAGTTGGAGTTGCTGGGCCAATAGCCAGGCAGCTGGCAGCCAGGATGCCCCCACGTCCCCGGCTCTGCAGCCACCAGAGGTGAACAAAGCACAACTGCCTGTCCCTCTGCTGCAAAAGAGGGGGGGGTTGCTGTCTGCCGCAGTGCCCTGAGCAGGAGGAGAAGGGGAACGTGTCCCCCACTTTAGCACCTGGGCAGCTGGTGGGGCTGAGCTTGAGGCAGTAGGGATAGAGGACACTGAAGTCCTTGTGGATGCAGAGGGGTCCTGGAGGGCATGAGCAGAGGAAAGCAAAAGACTTGGGAAAGCATCCTTACTATTTTAGCCTCTGTATTTATCTTTGTTCCTGCTCTTGGTGTCTTGGTGGTTGTTGGGTGAGGAGAGAGGCTTCAGAGAAAACACTTGAGACTTCATGTGCTTGAGTGAGGAGCAGGTGAGGGGCCTGGAGAAGAGGAGGCAGTGGGGGTCTTCATCACTCTCTGCAGCTCTTGGAAAGGAGGTTGTGGTGAGGTGGGTCCTGAGGTCTTATCCTAAGTGACAGGATGAGAGGGAATGGCCTCAAGTTGTGCCAGGGGAGGTTTAGGTTGGATATTAGGGAATATAACTTCCCTGAAAGAGTTGTCAAACATGAGAAGAGGCTGCACAGAGCAGTGGTGGAGTCTCCTTCCCTGAAGGGATTTAAGACGTGGATGAGGGGCTTGGAGACAGTTTGGTGGTGGACTTGGTGGTGTTGGCCTCAATGACCTTAAAGGTCCTTTCCAACCTAAATTGTTCTGATTCTATGAACAACCAGCCACCTACTCGCAGCTCTCCCAGAGACTTCTGGAACACTTTCTTGCTTTTAAGGATGGTTTCTGCCAGTGAGAGGTGCTGTGCTAGCATCTTGGGGTGAGAATGGTTCCGAGCTGTGGCCTTCAGTGACAGTGTGTCACACCAGCTAGGGGGCTGCTTTGGTCTCTAAACTTTGTGTCCTCCTTGGAAGTAGCCAGTAAATCAGCTCTGGCCTCACTGCAATCAGTGCATCTTGCTGATTCAGTGGTGATGGGGCAAGATTGTGTACACAGAGGCTTATTCCCCTGGCTCTGGAGCAGAGGAAAGCTTCAATCCCCCTGGCTGGGTTGCAGATGTTCCTCTCTGAGCTCTACCACCCAACAGGCAGGCATTCCTGCTCACTGCTGCATGCCTGAACTTGAATTTGAGCTGCTGTCACTCAGACAGAAAAGGGTCTGGCAAGAAAGCTGGAGGGAGGGGGGGGTGGTGTCTGTGTGTTCCTGGCAACCCCTCTGATGTACAGGGACGAGATGTGCTGATGACTTCTCCTCCCAGACAGGACCACCAGGAGAGGACAAGCTGGAGAGCAGCCAGCCCGTGGCATGTGAGAGGAGCTGATATAATATCTCTTCTTGGCTTGTCTAAGCATCTGTTTGTTTGTGTGGGTTTATCTCAACAGCAGCCGTGGCAGTTTGGCACACAACGTGGTAGTTGCTGCTCTGTGCAGCTTCTTTGAACGTAGCTCCACGATGGAGCTGCCTACACAGCCAGCTGAACGAGCTGGGTGAGTGGCTGCGAGCTGGCTCTCACATCTCTCCACATCATCTCTCCCCTCCCTGCTTCTGGCCCTGGTAATCTGTGGTGGCCCAAAGCTATCTTGCAGCAAAACCAGAGAACGATGGTGGCGTGTCCTGCCCTGCCAGTGTTGTCCTCAATGTGAGCATCAGCTGCTTTGAAGTACCCAAGGATGTTTGCTGTTGCTTCTGGTGTGCTCACGCGCCTCCTGGTCCATGCAGCCGGGCTGCGGAGGTGCTCCATGGCTGGAGCTGTGTGGTGCCGAGGCGGCCAAAGCAAATTCTTCCTCCTCTGCTTGGCAGCAGGAGAGAAGCAATCCTGTGAAGTGGCTGATCTTGTCTCTGCTGCTCAAGACTCCCCCAGAGCTTGTGTGGTTTTGTGCCCATGTGTGGGCTCACTGGAAACAAGTGCCTGGACCCATGTGGGTACCTACTCACTTAATTGTTGAGATCTGCAGCTCTTCATGGACCCTCTGAGATGATTTGAAGTCCAAGAGGTGCTTCTGACAATAGTTTACATGGCAGAGTCATGATTGCTGCCCCCAGAGCCTTCCTTTGCTTCAAAAGTCCCTTGTTTTACACCCTGGGGCTGCTGTGGGCATGAGAGCTGCAGGAGAGGCGATGATGGGAGGCAACCTGGTGGAATCTGAGGGGAGCAGAGGTTCTCCAAGCCCACAGCTCTGCCTGTTAGACCTTGCACCCCTCAAATCCCAGCGCAGAGCTGCTCTGGTTGGCACCACGCAGTGATGCGTGTCTCAGTTAGTGAGCTTTGCTGCCAAGGTTTTTTTTTCCTCTTTCTAGCTCTTTCCTTCAGAGATTTGTTTATGACTGTCAGGATTTGACAGACTCTTGGCACCTCTCCCACCCCCTGCAAATGACATGGTAGCAGAAACCTTTCTTTCCTGCTTCCCCTTGCCCTGCCACTGCGGTTTGAGACCTGTTGGAAAGGATTGTCTTTGCGGGGAAATGAAGTTGAAGACTTTTTGGAGCCAGAAAAGACCTGGCACTGGGATGACAGCAGCAGAAGCCAAAAGGCTCAGATGGTTTTAAATGTCAGAGAGAGGTGTAACTGTATCTCAGAGACAGCATGTCCAGGAGCTATGGTATTTTACAAGCAGCTTTATCTCCAGAGCCAGCATTCCCTTGGCTGTCCCCTCTCCTGGAGCTGTGACTTTGTCCAGCTGGGTGGCAGGGCTGTGTCTTGCCCACGGCATATCCAGCCCTGTTGTCTGTGGCCTCTGGTGAAGAGGAGCGAGTTGGAGGGATGGTGGAGGGAGAAGAGCTCTTGACGAGCAGAAGTGCGAGTGCATCTTGTCTCCTGCTGCTTGGGTGACCTTTTTCATTCTGAGATGATCCACTCTGACAATTGAAGGCAGAGAGAAAGGAGGAAGTGGCCATCTTCCCACTTTGCTTCTGTGGATTTGTCTGTTCTCAAATGTAACCCTCTGCAAAAAAAGGAGTTTTAAGTCTCTAAGAGTCAGCAAGTTCTCTGTGCCAGCCATCTGTCTCATTTCCCTTAGCAACCATTTGTCCTTTTCTCCTTCATTAGGTATCTGAAGCAGATCCTGACTGTCAGACCCTCTCTGGTTTCCCTTTCTGCCTCCATTTGGCTCTCTGGATCATCCCTTTTGCTCGTCACTGTGGGACAAGCTCCTTGCCTAGGAACGTGATGCCTTCCCATGCAGAGGACTTGTCTGTGTTCACGTTTTGACAAGCTGTGTTTGCTCATGTCTGGGCAGGCTCTGATTTCCGCGCCTACCTGCTGGCTATTCCTTTTGAGCCTGATCTTTTTCAGTTCTCTCTCCTTCACCCTCATCCTGATGCACGTGCTGCCTCCTCAGCCTGCATCGTGGTTTTGGGGCTGTGCAGGGAGCAGGGATTGGCACTATTTATGGCTCCAATCTGCTGGGCTGACTGCTGCAGGGTAAAGATTAAATAGTAATTTTTGGGGAAGAGGCTTTGGAGATTTGGATCTGGAGCTGTGGCATCTGTTACTTTGCTGGCTGCTGTTTTGGTTGATGATGTGGGCATTGAACTAGTGACTTACAGAATAAAATAGCTTAAATTAGAGCAGCCGAGGGGACTGTGCACAGCTGGGTCTCAGGGGGTCCCATCTCCCAACACTTGTGCATCCTTCATCTCTGGCACGGCCAACACAGCCGAGAAACTGCACTTCCAGCACTGCTTGTTCAGAATCCCCCTTCCTTGTGCTGCTTCTGCTCCCTGGCAGGAGCCTGCAGAGGAATCCAGCACTCCTGGAGATGCAGCGCATCTGCTTAACAGCCCTGCTGTTTCACCCTTGCTGCTTATGGTTTGTTACTGCTGTTTCCCTATGCTATGGTTCAACCCAAAGGCACAGCGGGAAGGATCAGCCTGGGTTTTGCAGCTTTTCCCCAACAGAAATGGGTTCTGGGTGGTGAGAGCTGAATGCAATACCTCAGCTGGGCTGGTTTGTGGTTCTGGAGCAAGGATGAGGCTCTTGGTGCATCATAAAACCAAAACCTGTCATGCATCCCTCAGTGTGGCACAGCAGGGCTCTGCCAGAGAGGTCCTGGAAGAGAGACCTGCTGGGATGTAGGCTGCCCTCGGCAAAACCAGGACCATCTTGGAGAGCTGAGGCACAGCAGTGACATCTCAGTTGCTGCTGTAAGTACTGAACAAGCTGTATTTTGGGGAAGGGGGATGTGATGCTCCATTTCATGGGCTTGTACTAAAGGGAGATGCTAAAGGGAAAACTGGAAATATCTCTGCAGGATAATCATTCTAGGATATCGGTCTTTATAGCAACCTCTGGCTTGTTCTTACACCCCTCTCCAATCTGCCTGATGGGCTGTGACCCCAACACCTCCGTGCACTGCTTTGTGGAGGAGCTGTGCTTGAAGTAGTGCTGTGAGGAGGATTAGGATCTCAATGGGAAGCAGAGCCTCCAGGCAAGAGCACAGACTTTCCCTCTGGCAGTTCAGAGCTGGGCTAAAGCCAAGTGGGTTAGAAAGGACTTTGAGGCTCTAGAGAACTGAGGGATGGCTCTGCAGCCTGGTGTGAGGAGTGGGAAAGGATCCAGAAGCAGAGCCAGAGAGAAATCCTTAATGCGAAGCCTGGTTTGGTACAATCGCCTCAGCCCTGCTAATGATCGCCTCCAGAAGTGAGCGCAGGTTCCGGAGCAAGCAGGGAAGGAAGTGCATTTGGCCTAATGAAATTATCCAAGTGCCCTGGCTCCAGATGCTGCTCCTTAATTGCATCTGACTGACGTCCAAAGATGTGGCAAACAAGGAAGGGTGCCATCCTCTGTGGAGCATCTGCATCCTCTGTGCAGTGGCCACATCTGATGGCACCATTTGCAGTCCCTCTCACTTCCTGGAGAGCCTGGGAGGCTGCAGGTGCTGCTCGGTGAGGAAGAAGCAGACTTGATGCTCTTAGCACTGCTTCTCTCTAGCACTGACAGGCACAACACAGCTGAACCATAAACTTCTCTCCCCTGTTGCAGTGACTCCTGTCACAGGAGGTTAGCAACTGGGAGGCAGCTCATTCTTGGACAGCCCGTGGGGTAAATTCTCATGGTTTGATCTCTCCTCTGCAGGGAAGCTGTTTTAATGCCACCTGACAGAACCCTGGGAAAGGGCCAGCTCTCCTGCTTGTGGGGGTAAACGCATTCCACATCCCTAAAGCTCCTGTTAAAAATCCTGATTCATTTCTGGGCTTAAAGCTTTCCTTCCAAAAGAGGTTTTAGCCAGGAGGATGGAGCCAAGGGCATTTGAGAGGTGGGTGGTGAGGAGAAATAAGAGCATGTAGGAATTTGGGGGGGTGGGTCAAGCAGATGGAGAAAATGAGATGTTATTGCCCCAGAATTAAGCAGTGGTGGGATGAAGCTGTGGCCTCTGCTGGGCTGCCAGCACTGCAAACACATCATGAGTCAGGTCCACAGAATAAAGAGCTTGTGGGGTTGCATTTTTCTGCCCTCTAAGCCTTTAGGGTTCATTTCCATGCTTTCTTTTTCTTTGCTTTACAAAAAACCAGCAAATTTCAGCGCAAGGATAAGGGGGTTGGCCAAGAGGGGAGCGTACAACAGAGCTGGAGCATGATGGCAAATGTACCGAGAGCCCAGAGCGCTGCTTTAGCCACTCACCCATGTGTCACTGCTGCTGGAGAGGCCACCTGCAGCTGCTGGGCAGGAAAAGGCCCTGAGCTTTACTAAGCAGCTTCAGCAGCAGTGGGAGAACTCCAGCGAAAGGTTATTTAATGTTCCTCTTCAGTGGAGATGGCCATTTACCAGTGAGAAATTTCTGGGCTGGAGAGTCACAGCTTGGGTAATGCTGGATAATGTCCTTGGGAGGGGGGGGCGGGAAAAAGCACTGGTGAGATTTATAACAAGTCTTTGAGGCTTGGATTCCATAGTTAGATCTGGCAGAGCTTTAGAAAAGCAGCTGGAGGATGAGTTTGTGCTTGGAATCATTAGCAGCAGGGGCTGTGCTGAATTACCAAATGCAACCTGGAGGAGAAATAACTTCTATGCTTTCTGTCAAGGCAGGTGAAATAAATGTGTGCACAGGTGTGTATTTAGAATCATAGAATTGTCTGGGTGGGAAGGGACCTTAAAGATCATCCAGTTCCAGCCCCTGCCATGGGTGGGCACACCTTCCACTAGATCAGGGGCTCCAAGCCCCATTCAACCTGGTCTCGAACACCTCCAGGGATGGGACAGCCACAACTTCCCTGGGCAACCTGAGTCAGGGCCTCACCACTCATTGTGAAGAAATTCCTCCTTGTCTAGTCTAAATCTGCCACTCTCCAGTTTATACCTGTTCCCCCTCATCCTGTCACTTCAGGCCTTTGTAAACAGTCCCTCTCCAGCTTTCTTGTAGTTCCCTTCAGGTACTGGAAGGTTGCTATAAGGTCTTCTTGGAGCCAAAAGTGAATCCATAGTGTTGTAAAGGCATGGAGAGCTCTGGCTCCCTGTGTGGGAGAGAGCTTGCAGAAGGCAGGGATCCTGCAAAGCAGCTCTGTGGCTGGAAAAGGTGGTCTCACCTGCAGAGGTAGAGCCTAGAAACCTCACAGTTAGGGAAAAGGGGGAGCTCACCGGCGCGCTGGTGGGGAAGGAAAGAGCTGTGCACAAGAGACAGAGCTGCCAAGCTGGCTAGGAATGCTCTGCCCTGCTTACCTGCAATGGGGACCAGGGGCTGCCCCACATCTCGGTAAAATCATAGGATCATTAAGGTTGGAAAAGATCTTTAAGCTCATCCAGTCTAACCATCAGCCCAATTTCTCTGTGCTGACAAAACCATTTTCTAAAGCACAGTGTCTACAGGTTTTTCGAACCCCTCCAAATGATAACAGTCTGTCTCCTCACATGCATGGCAGATGTTTGCCACCCCTGTGAGTAAAGAATTCCTACCTGCCTTTGGGAGGGAATCATAGAATCCCTAGGTTGGAAAAGATCAAGATCATCAAGTCCAACCACCTCCCAGAGCAGTCTGTGAAGCCCAATGTGTCAGTCTGAGCTGGTTTTGTGCTTTCAGCTTGTCTCCAGAGCCTATGTCCCCAGGTGAGACTGGCTGAGGCTGGAGAGGTCTTGTTTCTGGAATGAGCCTTAGCTTACAAGTAGAAACGAACTTGTTTAGACCTTCAGGCACATGGGTTGGACCAGGAATGAATTCAGCCACACAGGCTGCTCTGTGTTGGACCAGCCTCTTGCCATCTCTGGATGTGCTCCCAGGACCTCAACGTCTTTCTTGTAATGAGGGGCTCAAATCTGAACCCAAGGTTCGAGATGCAGCCTCGCCAGTGCCAAGTCCAGGGGAGCAATCTCTTCCCTGCTCCTGCTGGTCACACTGTTTCTGATACAGACCAAGATGCTCTTGGCTGCCTTGGCCACAACCATGCCTAGAGCAGCCTGGACGTCTCTCCTGGAGAGCAGGTATTGATTCCAAGGCTGTGGTGCCAGACCTGTCTGTGTGGTTGAAGTACAACCCACTCCAGCCTAAAGTACGCAGAGAATGCCCCCTGCCTTTGTGTTCCCAGGTTATTCTTCAGCCAAGCTTCATTGCATGAACAGCACAGAACAGCCCGAGGGTGAGCACGGATGGTGAAGATCAGCAATTCATTAAACCGGTGTTACTGCTGAAGGTTTTACTGCGAAACCGATGGTGCTGTGACAGCAGAGGCGATGAGGCAATAAAGCAGGCTGTGTAAGTGCACCCTAATGGTCATGTATCCGAGCTGTCCACTGTGATAACCCAGCTGATTTATCTGTCTTTGGTGCTGTAACTTTGCTTTCCTGCATCCCTCCTACGATGCAGGACTTGTCATCAATGCAGGTACTTCTCCACATCACTGCCTGGACACTCAACTCCAAACACTTTTGTTTACCCCAGGTTGGGAAACTTTTAACTTAAATATTCGTGTTACAGAGGATGTTGTTGGGGACCAGCTTCAGCAGGGCTAAAGTGACTCTCTGGGTCCTGGTGAACATCTTATCTCTCTTGTGATACTCCCATTAATACCTTAACTGCAGGCAGTGATAGATGGCAATGTCCTTCTTGTGTGGGTGGAGGTGAGGATTGCTGAGATGTTTTAAGTCCTTCCCTTAATGCTTCAGGGAGTGTTAAGGAAACTGGCTTGCACAAAACAGCTGGTGAGTGAGAAGCTCAACATGAGCCGGCAACATGTGCTTGCAGCCCAGAAACCACCCGTGTCCTGGGCTGCATCCAGAGCAGTGGGACCAGCAGGGAGGGAGGGGATTCTGCCCCTCTGCTCTGTGAGCCCTGCATCCAGTTCTGGAGTCCTCAGCACAAGGAGGACATGGAGCTGTTGGAGCGAGTGCAAAGGAGGTCATGGAGATGATGCGAGGACTGGAGAACCTCCTGCGCGAGGCCAGGCTGGGAGAGTTGGGGTTGTTCAGGCAGGAGAGGAGAAGGCTGTGGGGAGACCTTAGAGCAGCTTCCAGGACTGAAAGAAGATCCAGGAAAGCTGGGGAGGGTCTCTGGATCAGGGAGTGCAGGGACAGGATGAGGGTAAGGGTTTGGAGCTGAAAGAGGGGAGATGGAGGTGAGATCTTAGGGAGGAATGTTTTACTGTGAGGGTGGGGAGGCTCTGGCCCAGGTTGCCCAGAGCAGTGGTGGCTGCCCCATCCCTGGAGGTGTTGAAGGCCAGGTTGGATGGGGCTTGGAGCCCCTGATCCGGTGGGAGGTGTCCCTGCCCATGGTAGGGGATGGAACTGGATGGGCTTTGAGGTCCCTTCCAACACAAACCGTTCTGTGGTTCTAAAACCACGTCCAAATTAGTTTGTGGATTGTGTCACTGCCATAGAAGTCTGGAAGGAAAGAACTGCCAATAGCTGCGCTCTGTGGCTGGGCTGTGCTATAAACATGGGCTGGCCCAAGCTGACCAGGAGATTTTCGTGGAGCAGAGGTGACTATGGAGAGCTGGAGCTGCTCACAAGCAGAAAACCATATGAGACCAATTGCCTGTGATGACCTATGCGCATTAACTGGCAGGATCTGGGCTGCTGTGTGCTCTGTGCCACCACTTGAAAGTCTTGAGCAGCTACTGATTGTATTTTCCTTAATGAAATAGTCACTTATATTTTCCCTGAGATTCTCACTTCTGTCTTCTCCAGGTTTCAGCGCTTCCAGGAGTGTCTGCCCACTGGCTTGGCTCTGCTCTGCCGAGAACGGCTTGTGCTGAAGGAAGCCCTTGGAAGTGCCACACGCAGGACAAAATGATTTGTCGAAATACTATATTTGGCACCAGCTTTTCATCTAAACTAGAGCCACTTTACACCTGTCTGGCAAGATAAAGGGACTTTAAAATGAGCGTGAGGGTGATTTTATGCCTGAGCGCGATACAAAGACCTCAGCATAAATGAATACCGGTGCTTCAAAGCTCTCACTGGATGTTTTTCTACCACCTATAGCACTGCTAGGCTGTTTTATTTTCAAGGTATGGTGATATCACTGAGCAGAGCATTTGAAGGCTGCTCTACTTGCTTTAAGGAGAGATGGACAGACAGATATGTGCTTCTATCCCCTGCTGGATGAGCTTCACTGTTTTCTGGGACAGGTATTCCTACCCACAGGAGGCTTTTTGCTGCTTTGTTGGTCTTTTGCATGAAGAGCATCTAAATTACATCCTTGCCTAATGCTTTGGTCCTTGCCCTGTTGAGGCAGCTTCTGCGTCCATCCTGGACCACTGCCGTCCTTCCTCCAACTCACAAGCCATAAATAGGGGAAGGCTGTTATGTCATGTCCATCCTTACAAGGATTTTGTTGGTAAGTGTTTCTGTGAGCACTTGGATTGCCTGAGCAAAACCTCAAGAGCAAAATCTCATTTCTGGCACAGGTTGTCCAGAGAAATCATACATGTCCCATCCCTGGAGGTGTTGAAGGCCAAGTTGCATGGGGCTTGGAGCCCCTGATCCAATGGGGAGGTGTCCCTGCCCATGGGAGTTAGAACTGGATGGGCTTTAAGGTCCCTGCCAATCCAAACCATCTATGATTTCCATTTCAGTCACGTTTATGGAAGCCTTTTGATCAAGAAGTGATTACATCTCAAGCCAGATTACTGTAAAGTGATGTTATCCATGGATTGGAAGAGGTGTGCCAAGCGTGCATGCAGCCAGACCTGCCTGGAGAGGGAGTGGCAGAGTGGGATCTTGGCCTGGGGAGGGTTCTGGAGGGAGGTGTCCACATTGGGCTGGGGGCTCTTCCAAGGTAAGAGAAGTTGGGAGAACTGGGTATGGTTAGCTTGGTGATGAAAAAGCTGTTGTCAGAGCGGTAGATGGCATTGGTGGGAGAATAAAGCTGCTCTTCCATTTGAAAGGCAGTACCAGGGCTGTCCTGAGAACAGCGGATGGCATTTTGGGGGGAATAAAGCTGGTTTTCCCTTTGGAAGAGTTGTTCTGAGAGCAGTGGATGGCATTTGTGGGAAAACAAAGATGATCTTCCAACTGGAAGACAGTTCCAGGGCTGTCCTGAGAGCAGTGGATGTCATTTTTGGGGAAATAAAGTTGGTTTCCTCCCTGAAAGAGATGTCCTGAGAGTGGTGGATGATATTTGTGGGCAAACAAAGATGCTCTTCCCTTCAAAAGGCAGTGCCAGGTCTATCCTGAGAGCGGTGGATGGCATTTTGGGAGGAATAAAGCTGGTTTTCCCTTTGGAAGGGCTGTCCTGAGAGCAGTGGGTGACAGTTTTGGGGGAATAAAACTGGTTTTCCCTCTGGAGAAGGGCTGTCCTGAGAGTAGCGGATGACAATTTTGGATGGAATAAAGCTAGTTTTTCCTTGGAAAGAGCTGTCCCGAGAGCGGTGGATGGCATTTTGGGGGAATAAAGCTGGTTTTCCCTTTGAAAAGGCTGCCTTGAGAGCAGTGAATTACTATTTTGGGGAGAGTAAAGCTGGTTTTCCCTCTGAAAGGGCTGTCCTGAGTGTGGTGGATGACATTTTGGGGGGAATAAAGCTGGTTTTCCCTCTGAAAGAGCTGTCCTGATAGCAGTGGATGGCATTTGTGGGCAAACAAAGATGCTCTTCCCTTCCAAAGGCAGTGCCAGGACTGTCCTGAGAGCAGTGGATAACAATTTTGGGGGAATAAAACCGGTTTTCCTTCTGAAATGGCTGTCCTGAGAGTAGTGTACGGCGTTTGTGGGGGAATACAGCTGGTTTTCCGTCTGGAAGGGCTGAGGGTAGCTGCTCCGGCGGTGGCGCCGCACGGCCGGCAGGGGGCGCCGCCGCCCCCCGGTCCAGCCCCTCGGTCTCCATGGCGACCGCTGGGTGCGTAGCGGTCCTTACGCCGCTGACGCAGTGGGCGGGGGCGGAGAGGGGCGGGGGGCGGGGGGGGCGCCGGGCATGGAGGAGGAGGAGGCGGCCGAGAGGTGAGCGGGAGAAGGAGGGGATGCTGCGGTCAGGGAGACCCCTGGCCGTGCTGGGGGCTCCCTTGCGGCGGGAGGGAGGGGTTGCGAGGGGCCGGGGGAGAGCTGGTGGGAGAAGGGGGGGCTTGGTGCTGCCCCGCCCCACCCCCATTAATGCCTTATCCCATCCTAGCAAGACATATCTAGCACCCCAGCAGCGCATTATCTTGCCCCATCCCACCCAGAGCGTCTTATCCTTCCCCCCTCAGTCACCCCAGCGGCGTCTTATTCTGCCCATCCTACCCTTGAAGTACCTTATCCTGCCCTATCCTGCCCCTTCCCACCCCAGCAGCGCTGTATCCTGCCCACCATCACCCTACAAGTTCCTTATCCTGTCCCCCATCATCCCAGCACTGCCTTATCCTGGCCTCCATTCCACCTCAGCAGCCCCGTTTCCTGCCCCCATCACCCCAGCAGTGCCTTATCCCGCCCCATCCCACGCTAGAAGTGCTTTTTCCTGCCCACCATTGCCCCAGCAGCACTGTATCCTGCCCAATCCCACCCTAGCAGCACTGTATCCTGTCTCCCATCACCCCAGAAGTGCCTTATCCTGCCCCATTCCATGCTAGAAGTGTCTTATTCTGCCCCCCATCACGCTAGAAGTGCCTTATCCTGTCCTATTAGTGGCTTAACCTGCACCTTCCCACCCCAACAGCACCGTATCCTGCTCTATCCCACCCCAGCAATGCCTCATCCTGCCCCATCCCACCGGGAATGCAGCTGGTGGAGCCCTTCCCAGTGAGAGCCGTGACTACTGCAAGCACCAGGCATTGTCTCTTTCCAACGTAGCCTTCACCCAGAGGAATGAATGACCCCATCCCTTCCCTCCAGACAGTGGGAACTGGGATGCAGGATCCCAATCTAAGCTGACATCGTTTCCCAAGTGCTATCCTGGTATGGGAGATGGGATAGCTGCTGCTGGGCAGAGGGTGGGTGTGACACATGGATCCTTGCTCTTCAGAATGGATTATCCATGCTCTCACATGGATTATTGCTTCCCCGCAGGGAATGGTATCCTGAAAATTGGCACTAAAAGTATCTCAGCAGTGTGGATCTGGCTGTAAAAATCCCAGGTTAGGGTCATGGGGAGCTGCATGCTCCTAAAGTAAGGGAGCTATCACTGAGATGTTGCCAGAGAACTCGGCCAGAATTCATGCTGTGCCCGTTTCTGGGAATTTGGTCCCTGCCTGTGTGGTTGGGCCAGGCTTGAGTTATCACTTGGAATCTAGGACTGGTGTTTGAGTCTGCAGGTCCTGACACGCAGGGTGGGAATTGGAGCCAAAGATGCAGCTCCTGGGATGCTGGAGTGTTTAAGTGTTGTGCCCCGATAGCAGCAAATCCCTGGTCAACGGATCCATGTGAAAGGAGATGGTTCTGAGTGATCTGCCAAGGTGGGAAGGAGGTTTTTCACCCACCGGCATGAAACCTTGCATTACTTGGGGCTGCAACATTCACTGTCAGGCGTTTTCTGGTTGAGCAGGGAGAAGCAGTTGGGTTTGTATGGTCAGGCAGAGCGGTTTAAAACAGTCGTGGTTGGGAGATAATGAAATCACAGGAAGTGGCTTTTGTAAAGGCTGAGTCTTTAATCTTTTGAATTTTACGACCTTGGCTTCGGTACAGTGTGTGTCTGGTCGGGAAGCGTCTCCACTCATTGTGGTTGGGAAGGAAGGAATATCTAATGGGCACCAGGGGAAGAATTTTAAAATAGAAAATGTTATCTGGGCAAAGTTATTCCTCATCCTAGATGTTGGCTTTCTGTGTCGTAAAAGTTATGTAGGGTACTTACCGCTGCCAGTTCAATCGCTGCTCAGCCCAGTGACCAGGTGGCAGGTGGTGGTGGGCTCTTTGGGAGGAGAAGGGCAAAGGTTCCTCTTTATTCCATGTTTAAATAAAGTTATAGAATCACAGAATTGTTTGGGTTGGAAGGGACCTTAAAGATCACCCAGTTCCAACTCCCCTGTGTTGGGCAGGGACACCTCCCACTGGATTAGACTGCCCCAAGGTCCCACCTAGCCTGGCCTTGAACACTTCCAGGGATGAGGCAGCCACCACTGCTCAGGGCAACCTGTTCCAGAGCCTCCCCACTCTCATCGTGAAGAAATTCCTCCTTACATCCAGTCTAAATCTGCTCCTCTCCAGTTTACACCCATTGCCCCTAGTCCTATCACTACAAGCCTTTCTAAACAGCTTGCTTCTAGCCCCTTTCAGTCCTGGAAGCTGCTCTGAAGTCTCCTCGCAGCCTTCTCTTCTCCAGGCTGAATAACCCCAACTCTTTCAGCCCGGCCTCGTATGGGAGGTGCTCCAGGTTTGGGAGTTGCTATCTTTGCTGTTTTACAATAATTTTGCTCCCTGTAATGTACTAAAGAGTCAAAATATGAGGAGGCTATGATCTTCGTACGTGCTGGAACAGATTTTGATAGGTTTGGTCAGAATTCCACTTTAACTTAAGGCACTGGTTTAGAACTTTGTGATTGCCTTGAGAAAAATCGAATCAGAAGTTGTGGAAACGGGGATTACTGTAAGTCCTCAGCAGCTTAATCCTCGCTGGGAAGTGGGCAGTAAGAAAGGCAAAGTTGGGTGTGCTTCGTCCACCCGTTCCTCTTCTGGAGTCCTAGGAGGGAACGGTTGTGCAGCGGCGTGATATGGGTGGTTTAAAGTGAGAAATGTGGTTCTCCAGGAAGAAAAGATGAAAATACTCCATCTGATGAGAAAGTTATGTTAATACAGAAATGGGAGAGGAAAAATAGGGAAAATCAAAGTACCCGTCCATCTGTTTAATTAAGAAATGAGTGAATGTAGATGTTTAGAAGTGTTGAAGACTTGGCTTCAGCAGCTACTTAGTGTGTTTGCATGGTCAAAAATTCTCATAAACAAATAGTTAATGACAAAACCCCCTGCTTTGTACATAAGTGCCTTTGGATCTCGGGTGGGAATATAAGTTCTTCATGCTGTCTCCCTCTGTCGCTTCTAAGACAGAAGAGATTTTAATATATCCTCTGAACCCATCTAACCAAAAACTGGAGAGGTGAATGTGCCAGCTCTCCTGCTGCCCTTTGTAGACCCACTCCTCTTGCATGGTTTTATCTTCTTTTCCCTCTGTAAAAGTTCAGCCTTCTCTGTGGGATCTGAGCGTTGTGAGTCGCAGTGTAACCTGTGTGCAGTTCAGGTTGTTTCTGTTTGTGATGCCACTTTTAATCTGATGTGGAATGGGGTTTTGCAGTGCCAAGGGTAAAAAGGAGCAGAGAGGGCTCCCCATGCAGCCTCCTCTTAGAAGCGAATTAATGTTGAGTTGCTTCATCAAACCCAAGTCACTTTGGTTTCTGAGTCACAGTAGAACGGGATGGATTCACAAACAAGATTGATATACTTCTTCCAAGCCTTTGTGACTTGGAAAACACTCCTTAAACAACATAAATACCAATCCTCTTGGGTTTGTGGGTCCTTCCAGGCAAGGAGTGGCAAGATGGAGACCTGTAGAAGAGAGGAGGGTGGGCACTTGGGCTATAAACCCCAGCCTGCTTGGTGCCCAATGCTGGTAACATCTGGGAGGCTTTGAGTCCTTTACAGGCCTGCCTACAACTTATTAAACTACTTGGCATTAAAGCAGCAGGGATTCTGTTGCGTCTTAGGTAAGGGAAGGATGTTTGAGATTGTCTCCTTGGGTAGCAAAGTTTTATATCTACTGCCTTTGATTTTGGGGAGTCTGCATGCACCCAGCTTTTCCTCCTCTGTCCCCTTCTCAGCTTGCACTCGGGCAACAATAAATAATACTTATTAAAGCCAGCAGCCTCTGATCCTGACAATGATCCAGCAGATGAATAACTACATCCTGAGCTGGATTCGGCACTGCCAATTGAGGAAGTTGCATTTAAAGAGACAGCAGTTGAGATGCTTGGAAGAGTCAGAGCTATTTTCATTTGCTTTTAGAGAGCTGCAGGGCTGGAGTTTTTAAAGAGCTGGGGGAAAGAAGTTTATGAAAGTGCCCTTTGTGCTCTCAGGAGCGTGACAAATGGAGTCCTGGGATCTGTGGAGAGCTTTGGGATGTGTATTCTTGCTGGAATAGATTCTTAGAGTAGAAAACTTTTAACCTGAAGCTTGTTTGTGCTGATATACTCTTTATTCTGCACATACATACATGATACCATTCATTAAGCGTGTGTCTGCCAGAACAGGGATGCGTAGCACATCTTTCATGGTAGTGGGAATTGTTGTGATGCTTCTAGTTAATGCCATATTCCTTTGCTTTCCAGCTAATGCTTTGTTTTGTGTATTTTTAAAGAGAAATCACAGGAAAAGCCTGGAAGTTTTGCCAGGTGCAGCATCTGTCCAGCTTTAGAATCATAGAATAGTTTGGGTTGGAAGGGACCTCAAAGATCACCCAGTTCCAGCCCCCTGCCATGGGTAGGGACACCTTCCACTGGATCAGGCTGCCCAAGGCCCCATCCAACCTGGCCTTGAACACCTCCAGGGATGGGGCAGCCACAACTTCCCTGGGCAACCTGGGCCAGTGTCTCACCATGCTCATAGTGAAGAAATTCCTCCTTATGTCTAGTCTAAATCTGCCCCTCTCCAGTTTATATGCATTGCCCCTCGTCCTATCACTCCAAGCCTTTGTGAACAGTCCCTCCCCAGCTTTCTTGGAGCCCCTTCAGGTACTGGAAGGTCGCTATAAGGTCTCCTAGGAGCCTTCTCTTCTCCAGGCTGAACAAGCCCAACTCTTTCAGCCTGTCCTCCTATGGGAGGTGCTCCAGCCCTCTGATCATCTTTGTAGCCTCCTCTGGACCTGTTCCAACAGTTCCATCTCCTTCTTATGTTGAGGATGCCAGAACTGGACACAGTACTCCAGATGAGGTCTCAACCTTTGAACTCTTAAGACAGAAGAAACAGGAATTTTTTTTTTCTGATTTTGATAAGAAATGGAAAACTAAACTCAAATTGTATAGCTGGGAGCTGCTAGTCTGCCCCCAGGACACAGACTCTGGGGTTTGCTCACTTGTCGATGCTGCTTACTGAACCTCTCTGCTTTCCAACCACATAGTATGTTTTATCTTCTGTAGCAGTAATTGCTCTGCACATGATGCTGTAGACGCAAGATGCTGAGTGCCCTTATTCTGCTGGTTTGAGTGTGTCTGTTTAAGTCATGGTGCCTCATGCCTTGCTCCTAAACTCACTGTGATATTAAATGTATAAAAGAATATACCCGTAAAGGATCTGTTAAACATGCCACAGTGTTTTAGAGTTGGGGGGGTTCTTAGTTAACTATTTGGAGCATCATTTAAAGAATGCTAACGATACACGAGAGAGAGTTGGGGTTGTTCAGCCTGGAGAAGAGAAGGCTGTGAGGAGAACTTTCAGTGCTGAAAGGGGCTCCAGGAAAGCTGGGGAGGGTTTTTTTACATGGGCCTGGAGTGATAGGATGAGGGGAATGGCTTTAAATTGGGAGGGGGAAGGTTTAAATGAGACATTAGGGAGAAGATCTTCACTATGAGGGGGGGAGGTACTGGCTCAGGTTGCTCGGGATGAGGGAATGGTTTGCAGCTGAAAGACAGGAGATGGAGATGAGATCTTGGGGAGAAATGTTTTGCTGTGAAGGTGGGGAGGCGCTGGCCCAGGCTGCCCAGAGCAGTGGTGGCTGCCCCATCCTTGGAGGTGTTGAAGGCCAGGTTGGATGGGGCTTGGAGCCCCTGACCCAGTGGGAGGTGTCCCTGCCATAGCTGGGGGTAGGACTGGATGGTCCATTCCAACTCAACCAATTCCATGATTCCATCATTCTGTGTTTTAGAAGCAACATACAGTAAAGTGGAATATCCTAATATAAAATGCATATAAAATTGGGGTTTAAATGCAGAGCACAATGCACCTTGCAAGGAGTTTAAATAAAAGGTAGTGTTCCTACTGAGCTTTAGGAAAAATGTGCTTTGTGTTTTCAGTCAGTTATTTTCTGTTTTATCCTTTTTTCCCCGTTCTCCTTCCAGTGAAAGGAGTCAGGTCCTTTACCTCATACCCTGGATTTGTTTGAAAAGATGTCAGGCTAAAAGATGAACTAAAAAGAGTTGCTGATTAATTTTCTCCTCCTTGCAGCAAGAGCAGAAAATCTGCATGGCAAGCAGAGACTGCTTCACTAACAAGGAGTTTTCTTGTGGGCTTCTTAACCCCCAGGCTTCCAGTTTGCTTTTACGTGATGCTGCTTTAACTCGACTCTATTCCTGCAGGCTCTGCAGACCCCTGGCAATCCTTCTCCCCCTCCGCTGGCTTTTCTGTCCCTCTTTGAGGAGGCCTGGCCCCGTGGTCTCCTTCAGGGTGACTACAAACATCTGGAATAGCGTGAGAATTGGTGGCTTTTTGTTCCAATCAAGCGATTCAATCAGGACTCAGCCTGCTTTTGCTTCTCGCCAGCTCCCTTTGTGTGAAATTCAGTCTACAAGTGGATTCCTCTGTGATGTCTTTGACCTTAATAAGAATTTCTCCCTGAGAACAGGATACAAGATGCTATTCCAAGTCTTTAGAACTGTAATTTTGCTTGTTCTGCGCTTGCCATTTTAGCAGGCAAAGGTGCTGCTCAGCAAGCAACGTTAAACCCCAGCACAGCTACCTTCTAATAAGCTAATAATGTGATAAATTGTCTAAACTGATCCCATTTCCATAACCTTATGCCCAGATCTACATTGCAGGGATGGAAACCCTCTTCTCGTACATGTCTGTGGAGGTTATGGTGGGAATCTTTTAGGGAGAAATGTTTTGTTGTGAGGGTGGGAAGGCCCTGGCCCAGGTTGCCCAGATCGGTGGTGGCTGCCCCATCCCTGGAGGTGTTGAAGGCCAAGTTGGATGGGGCTTGGAGCCCCTGATCCAGTGGGAGGTGTCCCTGCCCAAGGCAGGGTGTGCATTGAGTTCCTTTCCAACCCAAGCTATTCCATAACTCTATATCAGAACCCCTTAAGTGTCCATCACTACTCGACCTCATGATAATAACTTCTCTCAAACACTTGGCTTGTCTTTGCTGATGTCCAAACTGTCTGACCTTTCCTTTTTGAAACACAACATGGATTTGAAAACATTTTCAAACATGTTTTGAAAATTCAGATGTGAGAAGTAGTAAATTAACTCAGTGCAGCTCTCAGTCACTAAATGGTTTTTGAACAGTAACTGGACCACTTTGTTGTTGAACTTGGAGCAAGATATTTTGGAAGAGCACCCACCAGGCTTCAACAACATCAGCCTTAGACCCTATCGAAATAGAATCATAGAATCCCTAGGTTGGAAAAGAGCTTTGAGATCATCAAGTCCAACCGTACCTGTCCACTACTAAATCAAATCCCAAAGCACTTCATCTACCTGTCTTTTGAACTCCTCCACGTATGGGGACTCCACCACCTCCATGGGCGACCTCTGCCAGTGCCTGAGAACCCTTTTGGTGAAGAAGTTTTTCTTAATGTCCCATCTGAACCTCCCCTGGTGCAGCTTTTGGCCGTTCCCTCTCATCCTATCACTTAGGCTAAGAGACCAACACCCACCTCTCTACAACCTCCTTTCAGGCAGTTGTAAACCGAGATAAGGTCTCCCTTTAGCCTCCTCTTCTCTAGGCTAAACAATTCCAGTTGGCATTGCTTTTCAGCCCAGTGGTCTGCCTCTCCTTCCAGGAAATCCCTGCCCAGATGATGTGTTCTTCCATTTGGAAGGTCATTGCCTCTCAGCCAGATTTCACCTTTTGAACTCCAATACTCCTTTTGTGACTGTTCCGTCTGATTCAGATGTTTGTCACCATCTCCATGGTATCCGAGCATCTGCTAATCACAACTGCTTTGCTAAATGAGAGCATTCAGATAGGAACCTCTGCTTTTTTGCTTGGGGGGGAAACTTGTGCTGGTGATCCCCTCTCAGAGGAAGTAAAACCAGTTTCCATTTTCTGTTGAACTGTGGGTGAGTTACATCCTTAAAAGAAAATGAAGAAGCAGAACTTTGTGACTCCTCTCAAGTTCCTTGTTTAGTGGATGCTCTTTCTTCCCTGAATAGAATGCAGAACAGCGACAGTTTTCTTTGAGAGATTCTTTCTCTGTGGCTGTGCTGGGATGGCTCTTCCTGTCACCTTTGTCATTTTCATTTGTTTTCTAGCTGAGAAGAAGGCTGCTCTTTCTCTTCAGGTCTTTCTTCCAAGGTTAATGTTGGGCTAAAACTGTTTCGTGTGTGAATCATGAAGTGCATAGGAAGCAAGATGCCTTTCCTGAGATGTTGCGTTCGTGTTCTAACCCGTGAAAGAATGGAGCTTTCCTCAAACTTCAGTGACTTGAGGAGTGCAGGAGAAAATGCCTTTGTGTAATTGTGGTGGTAAAACTTCATCCTATGGGAAGCCATGGGCTGCTTTCTCCAGAAGCCCTTTCCTCTCTAAATTCCATGGCTGTTCCTGGTTCAATAATTTGCTCTTGGAAAATGGTCTTTTGTCCTTACTCTTTTAAAGAAGAAAAGGAACACATTTTCTTCCAGATCTGAGGGCAAACTCTTTTGAATACCTCAGGGGCCATAACTGAATTGAACTCGCTAGGAAATGGGGACATCCACAATTGCAGTGTTGTCCTCAGTGCTGTCCCTTCAGGGCTGAAAGGGGCTCCAGGAAAGCTGGAGAGGGGCTTGTGATCAGGGAGGGCAGGGATAGGAATGGTTTTCAGCTGAAAGAGGGGAAATTGAGATGAGATCTTAGGCAGAAATGTTTTGCTATGAGGATGGGAAGGCCCTGGCCCAAGTTACCCGGAGAAGCGGTGGCCGCCCCATTCCTGGAGATGTTGAAGGCCAGGTTGGATGGGGCTTGGAGTCCCTGATCCAGTGGGAGGTGTCCCTGCCCATGGCAGGAAGTGGAACTGGTTGGGCTTTGAGGTTCCTTCCAACCCAAACCATTACATCATTCTATGATTTTCTCCATTGGAGCATGGTGCTCAAAGAGCACATTACTCCTTTTCCTTGCTTGATAGGATTCCAGCTTTCTGGTGAGGAAGAGAATTTATCCCTTCTCTGAGGCTTTGTCTTTCTCTTGGATGAGCGTGGAGGAATCAGTACAGGCGGCTTTGGAGGTGGGAACCACGTAGGATGCTGCAGTAAATGCTCACTCTTCAGTGAAGGGGTGGCTGAGTAAGTGTGGTGCTGGCATCCAAAGTGCCTCATGGGAGCTGGCTGGTAATAGTTATGGCGTTTGTGAACTTGGAGTATGCGGTGTCTGAGCTTACACACAAGCCTGGGAAGTGTCAAATAGTTTAACTTGCCCCAGGAAAGGGGGGTGGGCAGAAAGCCTGAGAGCTCACTGTGAGGTGGGTAGGAGGTATCTGTGGAGAAGGCCTGAACAGGGCAGTGTCTTTAATCAAGTGTGCAGGTTTGCAGGATGTTGTTTGTGCAGGACCCTCTGCTTCTGAGTGGTTGGACCTTTGCTGAGGAAATGAATAACTCTACTCATGCCCTTCATAGTGTAAGGAACTTGTATTTTGTGTCCCTGCTTCTACTGGCTCCTCACATTCATAGAATCACGGAATCATGGAATGGTTTGGGTTGGAAGGAACCTCAAACCCATCCAGTTCCATCCCCTGCCATGGGCAGGGACACCTCCCACTGGATCAGAGGCTCCAAGCCCCATCTAACCTGGCCTTCAACACCTCCAGGGATGGGGCAGCCACCACTGCTCTGGGCAACCTGGGCCAGGGCCTCCCCACCCTCACAGCAAAACATTTCTCCCTAAGATCTTACCTCCATGTCCCCTCTTTCAGCTGAAAACCGTTCCTCTCATCCTGTCCCTGCACTCCTTGATCAAGAGTCTCTCCCCAGCTTTCCTGGAGCCCCTTTCAGTCCTGGAAGCTGCTCTAAGGTCTCCCCGCAGCCTTCTCCAGGCTGAACAACCCCAACTCTCCCAGCCTGGCCTCGTACAGGAGGTGCTCCAGCCCTCGGGTCATCTCTGTGGCCTTTTCTGCACTCGCTCCAATAGCTCCATGTCCACCCTGTGCTGAGGACTCTAGAGCTGGACACAGGCTCCAGGTGGAGTCTCACCAGAGTGGAGCAGAGGGTCAGAATCCCCTCCCTCCCTGCTGGTCCCACTGTTCTGGATGCAGCCCAGGACACAGGTGGTTTCTGGGCTGGGAGCGCACATTTCCAGCTCCTTTTAATCTCTCTGAACTCTCAAAGATATTTCTTGGGTCAAGGGAGTGGAAGGCGAGTCGCTTTGTTTGCTCTCTGCAGTGAGCATGCATGCGAGGTTGAAGTGTTAGATCACTCCTTACAGTTATGTTGCAGCCACTGGTGGGGGCACAAGGAGCTTTTGTTGGCTCCTCTGAGTTAAGTTGCCTTTAGTGGGCTGAGGAAGAGGATGGAGTCACCCAAGGGAACATGGAATTCGCTCCAACACTGAGTATCCTGGCCTGTCTTTCTCTGAGCTAATGATTCTCTTAAAACATTGTGCAATGGACAAGTCCATGTCCTTTCTGTCCCCAGCTGCTGTTGTGTTTATCCTATGGAGAACTGGGCTTCCAGCTCCTCTGTTTCCAGAAAAGTCTTTTAATTTGTTAAAAAGAAAAAGACTCAAATGCAACATAATGGGGTTTTAATTGAAAAGAGGACAGCAAGGGACAGAAAGCTCCAGTCTTGCTTCCCAATTAAATGTGTTCCTCAGGGTGAAGGTCTTTCACGGGTCTGATCCCAGCACTAGACAAAGAAGCATGGTTGATGGAAGAGTTAAACTGGAAGGGGAGAAGCTGCTGGCAGGTATTTGCATTTTGTGTCACTGGTCTGCTGTTGTGGCGGAGGGAAAGCTTTTTGAGTGCAAAAGCATTGAATGGGTGCGGTTAAAGCAATCAGGAACCTTTTCACTTCAAATTACCTGATTGATGACATGAAAATCTCCGTGCTAACATAGATTTGTTTTGCAAACCGTTGGACTGTGAGTTACCTGGTGTTATGCCAGAACACTCCCTCTGGAGTGGCATGGGAAAATGCAGCTCAGAGCCTCTGGTTGGGACCACGAGGGCCAAAAGCTCCTGAAGAAAGAGGGAGTGGAACTTTCAGCTCTTTCTGCAGGTGCTCTTGCAGCGATTGCCTTCATTAAGGTCATATTTGAGGAAGCCTTTTGGGTGGGGAATGTGAGGAACCCCCTCATGTAGTACCTCTGCTATGAGGCCAGGCTGAGAGAGTTGGGGTTGTTGGAGAAGAGAAGGCTGTGGGGAGACCTTAGAGCAGCTTCCAGGACTGAAAGGGGCTCCAGGAAAGCTGGTGAGGGGCTCTTGATCAGGGAGGGCAGGGATAGGACAAGGAGGAATGCCTTTAAATCGGAAGGGGGGAGATTTAGATGAGACATTAGGAAGAAATTCTTCATTTTGAGGGGTTTGCCCAGAGCAGTGACAGTTGCCCCATCCCTGCAGGTGTTCAAAGCTGAGTTGGATGTGGCTTGGAGCAACCTGATGCAGTGAGAGGTGTCCCTGCCCATGGCATGGGGTTGGAACTCGACAGGCTTTGAGGTCCTTTCTAACTCAAACCATTCAGTGATTCTCCTCCTGTTCTCTTCTGGATTTCTTTCATCCTTCCAGTCTGCCTGGGTTTGCAGCTTTTGTGGCAACGGTGTGAAGTGCAAGTTGGTCTTCTGCCTTTGCATCTGGAGGCACAAGGCTCTCACCATGGAGAAGGTGCTGTGCCAGAGGGTGAGATAGGGAACCTCCTGGTTGTCCAAGTGTGGAGAAGCAGAAGATACACGTGGTTTCCAGAAAATGCATCTGTTTCCTTGAACTTTAGATGAATAAGCTGGTGTTTGCTCAACCTGCCTGCTGCCTCCACGCAGGAGTTTGCATTTCATAATGAAGATTTTCTTTAAACTCTTGCTTTTTGAAGAGGAAAAAGTGACTGATGCCAGTTAGGAGAGAGGAAAAGGGGGAAGATATGATTATCCAAGGCTCGGTGACCCTCAGGACTGTGACTGCTGCTCTTTTTTTGTAGGGAGCAGGAGTAGAATAGGTGAGAAAAGTGTTATCTGTCTCTTCTTCAGATATGTTCGGTGTTTGTGCTGCAGAGGAGCAGGGCTGCCGAGCCCTCGTTGGATATTTCTGGTCTTGGAAAAGGAGATGAGGGTGGAAGCAGTTCCTATGGGAACAGATAGGAGATGCAAGGGCTTGAATTCTCAACTATAAGGGGATTTGTCAAGAAAAGTGGCAAAATGATTTAATTTCTGGTTTGAGTGGGAAACCAATATTCATTCTCTCTCCAATGGGCTCCTGACTGCGAGTTTTGCCTCTGCTGAAGAGGAGACAGGATTTTGTGCAGCATCTTCAAGGCTGCTTCACTGTTGCATGGCCACGGAGTTAATTACAAGTTGGACAATGAGATGGATGAGTCCACCCTGCTTGCTGTTTTAGCAGTTCAGCAGTTGTGTGTTGGTTTTGTCTGCAAGGGGGCAGCGAAAAGACACATGGCTGGTGGGTAAGAATGCCAACCCATCTCTGTTCCACACAGCCATGATGCTCTTAGTAACGCGGTCGGAATGACTGCTCCAGACTAAACTGTTTCTGAATCTGCTTTTCCCACCTCATTTAATGTAGATAAGATGCTCCGGGTAGGGACATCCAGTTTTGTTTTCACTGCATCAAGCTGCAGCCTCTTGATGAAGCAGCTCCTAGCAAATGAAGGGGTTTGCCCAGTCCTGTCTAGCTCACCTCTCTTCTCTTCCTGGAGGGATCAGCCAGCACGCTGCAAGTAGATTCTTCCTCTTTAGAAAAGTTGGGTGGTGTGAAATCCATGTAGTGTCAAGGAAAACAGCTGCACTAAAAGGAAAACTGGAAAGGAAAATAGGAAAGACATGGATCTGTTGGAGTGAATCCAGAGGAAGCTACAGAGATGATCCAAGGGCTGGAGCACCTCCCATCTGAGGCCAGGCTGAGAGAGGTGGGATTGTCCAGCCTGGAGGAGAGAAGGCTGTGGGGAGACCTTAGAGCAGCTTCCAGGACTGTAAGGGGCACAGGGAAGCTGGAGAGGGGCTCTGGATCAGGGGTTGCAGGGATAGGTGAGGAGAACAGTTTTCAGCTGGAAGGGGAGAGATGAGGTGCCATCTTAGGAAGAAATTCTTCGTGGTGAGGGTAGGGAGGCCCTGGCCCAGGCTGCCCAGAGCAGTGGTGGCTGCCCCATCCCTGAAGGTTTTCAGAGCCGGGTTAAATGGGGCTTGAAGCATCTTGATCCAGTGGGAGGTGTCCTTGCCGACCCAAACCATTCTATGATTTTGTGACCTAAGAGGGACCGAAGTCCTGGAGATAGGTTGCTCTGTCTGAAAATTGAAATGTCAAAAAAGAAAGGAGTTTGGTTAATAACGAGATCTGGGTTTCTAACAAGAAATGTCTTGTTTCCAGCTAAATTCCTTGGAAAGCAGGCACCAGCCTAGGGGTGGTGCCTTCCTGGCTCTGGGATGGGTGCATTTCCTGGTCACCAGCTGCACCTTTTTATTAAGACATCCTGATAGCTTTGCCAGTTTGTTTTCAGGGAAGGAAAGGGGTTTGATCTTAAGACAGACCTTGTCAGGTGAGTAAACCCCATCATTTCACACTTAGCTCTTGGAAAACATCCCATTTAATGTTCCTGTCAACGTCCTGGTTCTTCAGCTGGTACAAAGTCAGCACAATATGGGCAGCAAGCAAAACTGAGGCTGTGGCTCAGCCCTGCTGATCTCAGGAGCAATAGCTGTGGAGTTTGAGACTGTGCAGGGATGCTTTGTTCACTGGGGCAGTGGTGAAGAGAGGTGCTGGAGTCCTGCCTGGGGCAGTTGTGCTTGGTGGAGCTTCCAGGGCCACTTCTGCTGGGTTATGATGAGGAAGCTCCTGCCTATGGGTTGCTATCTTATGTTTTGTTATAAGGAGAAGAGCTCCCAGCTCTTCCCTGCCCTCAAAACCGTGAGTCTTCAATTGGAGTAGGTAACTGGTCATTAAATGCGATACCTGCTTGGTAGTGAAGGCATGGAACTATTTAGAGAAGATGATTTCAGCTCCCTTGTGGAGGGGAGAAAGCCCACCCTGGGAATGTCGAGGGTTTGAGCTTCTGACTGGAAGAATCACAAATCTTTGTCTCAGCTTTCCTTAGAATTGGAATGTCAAAGTTGTAGGGACATGAAGGAAAACTGACTATGAATTGCGTGCTGCTGGTGCAGGGCTCTGGTGTTCCCTGGAGATGGAGAGCACAAAGGTCACTGCAGCCCTCCCTGGCAGCCTGGAGCGGGAATGTGATGCCTGGCTCTGCTGTCGGCTGAGGGAGGGCTGTTAAAGCGGCAGGTGCTCACTGTGCTCCTTCAAGGTCTTTAACATCTTCTCTCCTGGCCTTCTAGGACTTTTGGATTATTTGACTCCCATCCTGATAATGCTTTGATTTTCTAAGTCCTTTGCAAATGGACTGGGTTAAAAAAGTAAGTTATAGTTGTGTGGTTTGTTAGGGGTTTCCAGGTCCTCCAAATGGAGGTGAGACCGTGGCCCAGATCCAGCCAAAACTGACCTTGAGTGTGTAAATCCTGGTGGGACCCCACATACATAGACAACACAGACATGATATGTGATATGTGTTGTGACAGCCCTGAGAGGAGCCAGGGCAGCAGAGCTGGGCAAGGGTCACTACAAGAAGGGCTCCTCACTACAAGAAGGACACTGAGGGGCTGGACTGTCTGGAGAAGGGGAATGGAGCTGAGGAAAGGTCAGTTTGGGTCTCCTTGCTATAAGAAGGACATTGAGGGGCTGGAGCATGTCTGGAGAACGGGAATGGGGCTGGAGAAGGGGCTGGAGAACAGGGGTTTTGGGGGCAGCTGAGGGACCTGAGGCTGTTTTGTCTGGAGAAGAGGAGGCTGAGGGGAGACCTCCTCGATCTCTGCAGCTCCCAGAGAGAAGGTTGTGGTGAGGTGGGTGTTGGTCTCTTCTCCCAAGTGACAGGTGATGAGAGGAAATGGCCTCAAGTTATGCCAGGGGAGGTTTACATTGGACATTAGGAAAAATGTCTTTACTGAATGAGTGGTGAAGCATTGGAAGAGGCTGTCCAGGGCAGTGGTGGAGTCTCCATCCCTGGAGAGCTTCAAAAACCATGTGGCCGTGGCACTATGGGACAGGGTTCATTTGGTAGGCATGGTGGTGTTGGACTGATGGTTGGACTGGATGAGCTTAGAGATCTTTTCCGGCCTCAATGGTTCTGTGATTCTCTGCTTTGTCCAGGTTAATGCTATGGTGCCTCTGCACCCATGGAGAAAGGCCTTTGATGGAACAATGTCTCCTGTGGCCTGGGGGAGCCAGATGAGGGCTTTAGTTGGGTTCCCCCACTTGCCTTCGTGCCTCTGTGTGTGTAGATGAGGTTTTATCCTATAACCTAACATGTTTTGGAGAGCAGATTGCCTCTGTCCCTCCCTATTCCACATACAGCCCATCATCGGTGGAGGGCTACAAAGGTGATCCGAGGGCTGGAGCACCACTGCTATGAGGACAGGCTCTGAGAGTTGGGGTTGTTCAGCCTGGGTAGACCTTAGAGCAGCTTCCAGGACTGAAAGGGGCTCTGGGAAAGCTGGGGGTGGGGCATTTTACAAGGCACTGGAGTGATAGGACAAGGGGAATGGCTTTAAATTGGAAGGGGGAAGATTTGAATTAGACATTAGGAAGAAATTCTTCACGATGAGGGTGGAGAGGCCCTGGCCCAGGCTGCCCAGAGCAGTAGTGGCTGCCCCATCCCTGGAGGTGTTGAAGGCCAGGTTGGATGGGGCTTGGAGCAACCTGATCCAAGGGAAGGTGTCCCTGTGCATAGCAGGGAGATTGGAAGTGGACCATCTTTAAGGTCCCTTGCAACCCAAACCATACTATAATTCTATGAAATACGGAATTTTTCCATTTTGCCGTGTTTTTCTCCTTGACGGTGTATTAGGGTGCAGCATAGGGAGAGGAGGAGGGAGAGGGGGAAGAAGACGCACGTAGGCTGCTGGTGTTGCAATTTAAAACCTACTCATGGAAAGAGAGTGGGGTCGTTCTCGTGCCTCTCGTATAATTGTCTCCTTTTCCAGATTTTGGTCTGGCAGCTGGAACACCTTTTAAGGTTTCAGTGGTGCCAGGAGACATCGTTGAACCAGCTATGAATTATTCATAGCATCATCCCACCCGTAGCCGTCTTTCCTTACTCCAGAGCGATCGGTTTGATCTGTTGGTATCAGTTGTTCGACTCAAGTGTACACGTCTGCGTGCTCTTCTGCAGGACACGTATCTCAGCTGTGCCGAGTGCAGTGGAAGAAGCCTGTGGATGTTCATTTTTTCCAGTTTAAAGAATGCTTGAATTCATCATAGTTTGGGCAAACTGAATAGTTGCTCCAAACTGAATGCTGTTACAAACTGTCCTCCCTGGGTCTGTTTGCTCTGCTGTTTTCCTCTTTGCAGTGAAAATAAGATCATAAATGATCTATGCAGCTATTGGCCATGATATAGTGGGTGCTGTGCACCCAAAGATTAGTTGGTGATGTAATATTGGGACTAATAAGTGTCAGGAATAGCAGGGATAGGACAAGGGGGAACAGTTTCGCGCTGAAAGAGGTGAGATTGAGATGAGAACTTGGGAAGAAATGTTTCACTGTGAGGGTGGGGAGGCCCTGGCCCAGGTTGCCCAGAGCAGTGGTGGCTGCCCCATCCCTGGAGGTGTTGAAGGCCAGGGTGGATCAGGCTTGGAGCCCCTGATCCAGTGAAGGGTGTCCCTGGGGTTGGAACTGGATGGGCTTTCAGGTCCCTTCCAACCCGAACCATTCCGTGGTTCTGTGTATAAATAAGAGTTCTTCCTGATTTTGCACCCAACAGTAACCTCATCACTAACCCATTCTGATAGCGAATTCCCTGCAGTGAAAACACTGCTGTGTTTTCATCAGGCACCTTTTGTCCAGCACCTCTTGGCACATATCACACTGGTCCAAGTTTTAAGGAAGGAATGCTGCAAAGTGAGCTGCCTGATGGACAATTGCACAGGGAAAGGCTGGAGAGAGGCGAGTGCTCTGTGCTTCCAGTTTTGGTTTTAGACAAGAATTGGAGCCACCTGAGCAGGCTCTTCCATAGCTTTTGTCCTTGCAAACTGTTTTACAGGGCTCAGACTGTGATTTGCAGGTAAATGTGCTGGTCCTGTAGACTACACTTGGTGGTCTCCAGGGTCCATGTGGAGCTGAAGGCGAACAAAACGTTTCTGCAAGAATGCAGGCATAATTCCTGTAATTCCTTTTCCAAAGGACTGGGAACATTGCCCCACATCACCCAGAAAAGAACTGTAGGGAATCTCAGCTGGAATGTTTTTGCCTGCTTTCAGAATTGAAGTGATTGTGGGAAGAAATTGAGGGGGGGAGGTAGCACAGGATTATGATGCCGAGGAGCTCAGACCTGGGCTAAGCTTGTGGCTGATGCTTGGCTGCTTGATTATGCCTTAATCAGCTGGGTTAATTGCAGTATAATATCGCTCTGAGGCCTTTGAGCTGTAATCAAGGATGAGGATCAGGATGTGTAAAGTGAAAAAAGATGAAATAAAGATCTATTTGCAGGCTTTGAAAGTTCACTGGCAACAACAGTAAATGAATCGGTTACCAAACCATGGATCTTGTGCTCCTGATCTCTTCCAAGGTAATTATAGCGTTCTCACCAAGGGCTGTTTGGGGCATTCTTTTCTGCAGCCTGATTGAAAAGCTTTCAATGAATGGGCATTGTGTGATTAATTGTAATATAATTAAAGGAGAGGGGAAAAAAGTCCACACCTAGATAAATCCTGAAAAAGGCACTGCCACAAAGGCTCTAAATTTAATTACAAGGATAATGATGCACTGCCTACAGCACAAGAGGAAAAAGTGCTTTCTCTTCTAATAGCTTAAAACTGGGTCAGTTAGAAGTCAGTCACTTGTCCTGGAGTAGGCCTGAATAAACAGCTTTTTTCCTTATAATCCTGTTTGGATTATAAGTTCAAGTGTGAAGACTCGTTTAGCGTTTGCAATTCTTATCTGCCAGCCTAGAGGAAAGGTGGCTTCTTGTATAGAAATCAAAGCATCCTTTCCCAAACAGCAGTCGGAGCGGTGATGCTTTCCATTTCTGCGGGGGAGCCAGACACGATTGGGACGCTCTGGATAAGATTTGGGGTCAACTTCTGCTCTTAATCTTTCTCACTGATGGAAAAAGTGAAATTGCTTTCCTTTGTGTTACCAAAACCGCTAAGTTATTGATGTCTTAATCTTCCAACAGAAGTTAGTTCGGTAGAGAGAGAGAGAGATTTGAACTGGGAGCTGGCTTTGGTCCAGGCCATTCAGCAGCCAGGTCCCAGAGGATTCATCCTCACAGCGCTCGTGTTTGTACCTGGGAGCAGATAACAAGGCCGGGCACAGCTCTGAAGATGACCCTGGTGATTTCTGCAGGAAAGGTGCCATTTTTCTTGTTCAATTCAGACCGGTGTGGACTTCAGGGGTGGTTTTAGACAGTGCATTGTGCTAGTCTGCCTTCTTTTGAAAAGAGAGTAGCACAACCAAGTTACCTTTAAATGCAGGATGCTTTTTTGTTCTGGAGGGTCTGTAGCTGGGTACCAGGTGAGGTTTTGTCTAGCAGATTTCTCAATGTGTTATGTACTCTCGGGGAACATGGCCAGTCCCGTTTCTCTTTCCTTTGCACTTCCTTTTCAGCAAGAAGAAGAGACTTAGCTCCTTTCCCAGTCTGTCTTCTGTGATCTCTGATCACTTTCATCTGATTTTTGTGATTCTCTTCTCTGTATTTTAGTAACCATGGTTTTGATTTATGTTCTGAACGATCTACTGCTGCTTTTTTGTACCTCCTACCACAGTCCTCGCCGGCTGCAGCGCCGAAGTTGGACTCCTGTGTGTGGATAGTCCGTATTCCCTGCACTCCGTCAGCTTGGGGAAGAATCCTTCTTGATTTTCTTTGAGTATAACCAGTTGTTACCCACAGAAACAGACAGTTCCAATCTGTGCTTCATGTCTGCACAGCTGCTCAAAGCCAAGGAATGCTTTTTCAGGGTATTTTCTGCTGCTGCAGCTCTTGTCTTGTGACATGGGAGGTCTGATTCTGCCTCACCTCCTTTCCCCTCACTTCTGTCCATCCTTGCTAAAATCATTCTTGGTAGGGAGCTGGATGGCTGAGAGGGCAGTGATGCTGTCCCTGGAGTTACAGGCTATCCTAGCTCCTGCCGGCATGTGCTTAGCAGCTTCTCTAGCAGCTGCTAAGGAGAGAAAGCAAGGAGTATATGGAAGCAAGGAGGATGATGGCAAAAAGGGAGAAAGACAGGCTGAGAGTTTGGGTTGTTCAGGCTGGAGAAAAGAGGGCTGTGGGGAGATCTTAGAGCAGCTTCCAGGACTGAAAGGGGCTCCAGGAGAGCTGGGGAGGGGCTCTTGATCAGGGAGTGCAAGAACAGAACGAGGAGAAACGGTTTGAAGCTGAAAAAGGGTAGATTGAGGTGAGATCTTGGGGAGAAATGTTTTGCTGTGAGAGTGGGGAGGCCCTGGCCCAGGTTGCCCAGAGCAGTGGTGGCTGCCCCATCCCTGGAGGTGTTGAAGGCCAGGTTGGATGGGGCTTGGAGCCTCTGATCCAGTGGGAGGTGTCCCTGCCCATGGCAGGGGGTGGGACTGGATGGGCTTTGAAGTCCCTTCCAACCCAAACCATTCTATGATTCTAAAAATATGACATGAAAACGTCAAGGCAGTGCTTGCGACAGGGTAGAAGCACTTTGCTTAGGTTGAGATCTTGCACAGTTATCTATGAACTCCGCATGCATGTGTTTATATGAAGGAGGATACAGTAATCCCCACAGTCTCCTTCTGTAGCCCCTTCAGGTAACCTTCTTTCAGAGCCAGAATAATGGAATGAGCAGTAAATGGCTTGATTTATGATGTTCCTGTTAGAGGCCGAAGGGAAATCATCTGGAAAGCATCCTGCAACGAGGATTTGGGGAGAGCTGTAAGGTAGAGTAGAAAGGTAGAGATGGAGACACTTGAAGAAATTGGAGGGGTGCTAATTTAGGAGATAGGTGTGAACACCTGTGCATGCTGTGAGGAGGAGATCCCGTCTGAAGGCAGAAACATGGCCATGCTGCCTGTAGGACTGCATTTATCAGACATGGGGAGCAGAGGATGAGGTGGGAATTCACTGTTCGAGCTTCAGGGTCTGTAGCGATGAACTCAAAGTGAGAAACAAGCAGGGGCAATGGTTTTAAGCTGAAAGAGGGGAGATTGAGATGAGATCTTAGGAAGAAATATTTTCCTCTGAGGGTGGAGAGGCCCTGGCATAGGTTATCGAGAGAAGTGGTGGCTGCCCCATCCCTGGAGGTGTTCCAGGCTATGCAAGCTCCAGGACAGGGAAAACGTTGGAGTAAATAGGGATAAGAGAATTTGCAGGACTCATAGCTGGAAAAACAGAGGACTACAGAACTTAAGTAGGAGATCTTCTAAAATGGAGTGGCCTAATTAAATGATTACTGAGCCAGAAACGGGATTCTCTGCTCATCTCCCTGGGGAGAGTCGTGCTGGTGAAGGGTGGCTTGAGGTGCACGCGCTGGAGCCGTCAGGCAAGGCGCAGCCACTGAGGGCCTGGGGGTTGCGTAGATGAGCTCCGCATGCAGATGACACGGCGTATGTGTGTGCAGAAGGTGCTGCGCGTGGGTGTTGCGGAGGAGGGATGTGTCTGCTGATGGGGAGAAGTGTAGCTAATGCAGGCTCTGTCTGAAAAGAAGGGCTTTTTAGCTCTGGGTTATGGAAAGATATATATATATATATATATAAGGCTTAAATATGACACAAGATCAGAGAAACCTGGGCTTGATTCATCCTTGCTTACATAAGCAAAATGAAAATAGGATTCCTGCCTCCTATGACACGCATCCAAAGCTGAGATTCAGGAAGAGTCTTGCTGCTTCAGCTTGGCAGGATTCAGCCTGGGAGTTTGGGTTTGATCTCGCTGTGTCATTAGAGAAGCACTGGCCTCGCATGAGTTTCGAGGAAGAGGTTTGATTGCTGGTCCTGACAGTCAGTGGTAGGTAGAGGTGTGGGACCTGGGTTGTTGTTTGCTGTGTTGTGCCTTTTGCAGCAGTCCTGCACGTGTGTGGTTACGGCATCTTTATCTGAAGCAACTGGATGGAGAAAGCGGGGAGAAGGAAAGCACGGGGAACTGCCTGGATTTGATGTCAACTGGCTCTGAATTTGGGACGTAATTTCCTAAACCAGGAGGGAGTTTGAGCTGCGTGCACTGAGCAGTTGGTGACTTTACCTCTTGTAGGCACGCTCTTCCTCAGGGACCTCCAGCTTCCTAACGGATAATGCTTTTGGGCTAGAGAACAGCTGGCAGCAGCTGGCAGGAGGAGCTCTGCTTGGTTTGAGGGCAACAAAACATGGAGAAATAAATGGAGAGCTGCAAAGGGAAGCCACAGGGAATGTGGAGACTGCAAAAGAAACGGGAGTAAGAGAATGACTGAGTAATGCAGGAGTGGGTTGCCAGAGGAGAGAGAAGATGCATAAAATCTAAAGGATTGGGTGAAAAGACAAGGGAGGCTTTTGGAAAGCAGTGTCCGTGTGTGAGAACAGGACCTCTCAGACCACAGGAAGGTGCCGTTACGGGCAGGTCTGGGACCTGACATGAGAGAAGCTGTTGGTGTGTGCCTAAGTGGAAGGAGGCTGCTCTTCAAGCTTCTGTGTGTACAAAGCAGCTCAGGCTTCCGAGGGGCTGCGAGGTGGCTGGGATTGGGTTCCTGCCGCGCTGAGCCCTGGAGGGGGTTATTTATAGCAGCAACCACTGAGGCAGGAAAAGTTTGCTCAAGCTGTCATTTGTGCGAGCTGGAGTCAAGCTCTCCTTCCCTCCTGCTCTTGCTTTCTTCAGATTCTGACTGTAATTAGCAGGCTTTGCATCAGCCGGGTCAGAGCTGGCAGCTTTCTTTAGAAGACTCTGTTCTTCAGGCAGAAATAAGGAAAGCTTTTTCTTCTGGGAATACTCAGCCTGGTCGTTTGTTTTATTTCAAGGGCTGTTCTCGTGCACTGAGGTGGAAGCCACGAGATGGGAGGGGCAGAACTGAAGTTGCAACCGCATCTGAAAGTTCAGAGTCAGGCTTTAAATGTTTCCTTTGAGCTGAGGAGCAATGGAAGAACCTTTTTAAGAGTCTAATCTATACTGATTTGAGCTGGTTTTGGATGAAAAATGCTTATTAGTCAATACAAAGCTGTTCTGCTTTCATTTACCTTGAAAGCCTTGCCTTTAAAAACTGCAAAACTTCCTTGTGAGCACCTGGAGTGACGGATTGAGCACAGCGGAGCGTTGAGGTACGGATACGGGCAGCTGATATCTGTGTTTCTCTGACAGACAGTGGCAACGCTTCGTTGTTGGGTGCTGTAAGTCCTCTCAGTGCATATATGTAAGTGACATTATCCGAGTCAAGGCCATTTCCAAGCTAACATTCTCAATACTCTGCTATAGTATTTTAGTGATTTAGCCAAGACGATGTGTTTACGCTGCATTGAAGGTGATCGCTGCTGTGCTGACATTCGGGGTGGTAAAAATGCCTGCCTGTGCCTGAGCAACACACAACGCCCTTTGCCAGAGAGAGCTCATTACTTGGGTGTTTGATCTTTGCTTTGTGGACGCCCTGGGGTAAACATTCAAGTGCAAGTGGATATGCTCTGTGATCCAGGCACGTGGTCTGGATTCGTGCCCTCCTCTGGAAAGAAGCCACCCTCTGGATATTAGGAGGTTATTGGGCTTCACGCAATCTTGTTGGAAAACATGGATTTGAGGGGTTTTTTTGACTTCTGTGAAGGCAGAATTACACCAAGGAGGGGGAATGATCCCCAGATAGAGATGGGTTTCTAAAGAGGACGCCATAAATATCACTTTAGTTTCAGTTTTATTAAATGTGCTTGCAAGATTAACTGCTGCTCCTTGCAGTCTTATCCTGATGTTGGATCTGTTCTCAGTGAAGTGTCTAAGGAATCCAGAACTGGGGGCAAGAAATACAAGAGATGCTGCTTTATAAGATGCAAGGGTGATGCTCTTGGGAGGAATAAGCTATTGGAAAGTGTGATGGTTTGGGGAGTAATGGGAGAAGGTGAATGTGCATTTGCAATGAAATACAGACATGGTGTTTTCTGTGTCTTCTGTGATTCCCTCTGTGGAATCATAGAATCGCTTGAAAAGACCTTTGAGATCATTGAGTCCAACCATATCTGTCCACTACTAAACCGGATCCCTGAGCATCTCATCTAATGAGATGGGCTCCTGGATACTGTGGTGGTGGTTGATTACTGGGCGTTTCATCTGAATATTGGAAGAAGGCAGATTGGGGATTGCTGTGGACTAGCAGGAGAGGTGGACTTCTGGGACGTCATGGTTTCAAGTGATCTGTTTAAAGATGGTTGTGAAATGGGTTAAGTGCTTTCGTGGGGCTGGTTATGGGAATGGAGATGTGATGGGAAAATGTTTAGGAAAAGGTGTATTTGTTGTGAGTTGTAAGGAGCAATCCTTGGTGGTGAATGACATGGAAAAGCAGCGAGAATTTAACCATTCAGCCTGGAGAAGAGAAGGCTCTGGGGAGATCTCTAAAGTCTGAACAACCACAGCTGTCTCAGCGTGGCCTCATACAGGAGGTGCTCCAGCCCTCACATCATCTCCATGGCCTCCTCTGCACTCACTCCAACGGTTCTGTGTCTTTCTTTTGTTGGGGATCCCGGAACTGGACGCAGGCTTCAGGTGGGTCTCACAGAGCGGAGCAGAGGGGCAGAATCCCCTCCCTAGCCCTGCTGGCCACATTTTTTTGGATGCAGCCGAGGACACGGTTGATTTCTGGGCTGTGAGTGCACGTTGCCAGCTCCTGGTGACCTTCTCCTCCCCCAGCACCCTAAATCCTTCTCCTCAGGGCCACTCTGCCATTGCTTATGGAAGAAACCACTGCAGAGCAATTCTCTTTGCTTCAGATCCCGGTGCTGCCTCTCAGCTGCTTCTGCTCGCCGACACTCTTTTTGGGGAGGGGAGCCGGGAAAGATTGCCAAGGAACGGTGTTGACCGCACAGTTTTCCTGAGTTTGGCACTGATCGTGTGTTCTCCCACTTCTTTCGCTCTTCTCATATTGGCAGCGGTGGTCGCGCAGCTCCTGTAGAATGACTGGTGGCTTTCCCTCTATGTGACTCATCCTCTAGGGAATTCCTGAAGCAGTGAGTCAAGTTATTGGGAAAACTGTTTGCCCACTAGCGTAAACTAGGAAGCCAGGGAGCCTGCGATGGGAGAGGCAATGATTTTTGAGTGTGGCTTGCATTGTCCTCTCTCTTCCTAAAGGCAGGTCACTTACAGAGTGGCTGTAGCAAGGATACAATGCTGAGTATATTCTTTTTCACCTTAAAATATGCTCCTCCTGATTTTTTCTCCTTTTATTTTAAGGTGGCCGATACGATAAGTGTTCCAGGGTGGAGTAAACCAGACAGAATTGAATTTGCCGGTATTGTAGTGAAAACAGCTCGCCTAAAGAAATGAGGCTGTTGGATTGGCACCGGTCAGCTACGTCTGAAATACGCCTTTCGTAAGTACCGTCTACCACCTCATTCTGCCCTTGTTGACTTAATCCAGCCCTTAATCTAATCTGTGCCTACAGGAAAGCTGGGGAGGGGCTCTTGATCAGGGAGTGCAGAGGCAGGATGAGGGGAACAGTTTGGAGCTGAAAGAGACGAGATTGAGATGATATCTTAGGGAGAAATGTTCTCCTGTGAGATTGGGGAGTCCCTGGCCCAGGTTGCCCAGAGCAGTGGTGACTGCCCTGTCCATGGAGGTGTTGAAGGCCAGTTTGGACAGGACTTGGAGCCCCGATCCAGTGGGAGATGTCCCTGCCATGGCAGGGGTTGGAACTGGATGGGCTTTAAGATCCCTTCCAATCCAACCCATTCCCTGATTCTATGAAATCCCCTTTCTTTTGGGCTTCCTGTATCTCTGAGCAGTGAAGCTGAAGATCTAATTGCTGGGCTTTAAACAATTATTGTTTGGAGGTGGAGCATAGTGTAGGACTTCAAGGTCCCTTCCAAACCCAAACCATTCCATGATTTACAATTTCGTTCTGCCCTGGCTGACTTAATCCAGCCCTCATCAGTTTGAGTACAAACAAATTAATGGTTGTGTGGTTTATAACCATGAATTAACAAATTTTGAATGGGATATTACAACAAAAACAAAGAACTTTAATCCCCAATAATCATGTCCAGAGAAAATTGATGGTTGTACCTCCTAAGTGAGTGTGGCTTGGCCAGGGCTGTGTGTGTTGCCTTCTGCTGCAGGTCAGATTCGAGGTGCCCAGCTGCTCAGTGTTTTTGAAAGTGAGGTGCTTGCTGTGTCTGCAGGCTTAGGTCAACTCATCCCAACATTTTCTTTCCACATCTTTTTCCCTGCCCCATTCAAGCCAAGCTTCTCTTGTTGCGTTAGCAGATTTTATTACCCTGTGGAACACCAAGTTCTATTTAAAATACAAAATTAGTTTCACTTTTTAATACATTTTTTCCCCTAGCAACTTGGACATTATTTTTGCTCAAGCTCGGAGTCGTCAGAAAGCTCAGATTGTGGGCTTCGCTAGCACAAAATGTAGGTGGTTGCAGATATGTCGGCATCGATACAACGATTGGGTGTTGTTTTTAACTAAATTAGTGTCAGCAGACTGGGATTGTGCTCCTTCCCCACTTCTAGGTTTTCACTAGTGGCTCATTTTAAGGTAAGCTTATCTGTCGACTCCTGTATCTTGACGAGTTAGTCATGAAGGCTTTGAATTTTCTGTAGCCAGACAGGAATGAAGCTTGAAGTTCAGCTGTGCTTCTGCTGAGGTCAAGTGCTGGCCACCTTGGCACTGTAGGGTGAGGCTCTTTTCAGCTCTCTCAATGTTAGTGTCTCACAGTGATCCCTGTCTTTATGTACTGAGTTGAAAGTGCTTTTCAGAGGAGGATCGTGTTTTTCCCTACAAACTTCTTCCTTGTTTGCCCACAGACAAAACCTCGCCTGTCAGGTATCCCAGCTGGAAAAAAAAGGGGGGGGAGACTTCAGATCCCACTAGTTAGAGGTTTTTTTTCCTTATTTACACACACATGCTGGAGGCCAACGCACGGATTAAGCGGAAATGTGTGCTCTGCTCACAGAGGGTGCTGAGGGCTGACAGGACAGCGGTGCTCAGCTCGTGTATCATGAAAAAGGATGGTGTGGAGATGGCAGAGATGCCTGGGAATCATCCTCCTGGCAAGAATCCTTGTCTCATCGCTTTGTAGGACCGTCATCCCTGCAATACCAGGCTCTGAACCTGGGACCAGTTGCTTTGAGGAGGCGTGTTCCAACACAGAGAATTTCTCTTTAACTCAGTGGATCCTTTGTCCTGCTTTTAACTGGTGCTTATGACATTGTGCACAGCCGTGTTTTGGTGTCATTTGACTCTGCTCAGGATCTTTCTGTGCACTTGCACTAAAAACAATGAGATTTGCAAGGTGGGTTTTTTCCCCTAAACACACCACTGTTGTTCTGGTTTCTCTATAATAAAAGGGAATCATACAGAAAACGTATTCAGCTTTGCAAAGAACAGCTTTATTCCTACAGGCAGCAGTCGGGGGGGGGCTGGCCAGGCCTCCAAAAGCACATGAGGAACTGTCATGGGCTGCAGGTGAGGTTTGGGGTTGTTCAGCCTGGAGAGGAGAAGGCCTTAGAGCATCTTCCAGAACTGAAAGGGGCTCCAGGAAAGCTGTGGAGGAGCTCTTGATCAGGGACTGCATGAAGAGGATGAGGGGAACGATTTGAAGCTGAAAAAGGGGATGTGGAGATAAGATCTTGGGGAGAAATGTTTTGCTGTGAGGGTGGGGAGGCCCTGGCCCAGGTTGCCCAGAGCAGTGGTGGCTGCTCCATCCCTGGAGGTGTTGAAGGCCAGGTTGGATGGGGCTTGGAGCCCCTGATCCAGTGGGAGGTGTCCCTGCCCATGGCAGGGGCTAGAACTGGGTGGGCTTTAAGGTCCCTTCCAACCCAAACCATTCCATGATTCAATCATTCTACCTGGTTTGCCTAAGCACAGTCCATGTGTATGACTCCACTGAGTGGAAGCAAACGGATGTTGCCAACTTGCAGTGTAAATGTTGTAGTTTTCCTTAAACGATTGCTTCCCTGTCATTTAGTTACACAGGCAGAAGTTATAGCCCTTGCCATGCAGAAAAATGCTTGAAAACTTGAACCCTTTGTGTGCAGAGCTCCAAAATCAAACTTAAATATTTTAATCACAGAATGGTTTGAGTTGGAAGGGACCTCAAAGCCCACCCCCTCCTATGGGCTGAGAAACATCCCACTGGATCAAGTTGCTCCAAGCCCCATCCAACCTGGCCTTGAACAACTTCCAGGGATGGGGCATCAACCACTGCTCTGGGCAACCTTTCTACCTCCACAGGAAAACATTTCTTCCCAAGATCTCATCTCAGTCACCCCTCTTTCAGCTTCCAACTGTTCCGTTTCGCCATATTCTTGCTCTCCCTGGTAATGAGCCATTGCTCATCAGCGTTGGACCCTTTGCAGTGTGTTGTGCACAGCATTGTTCTATGGGAAGACAACCAGTTTGGAGTGAATAGCGAATGTGATTCTGAATCTTCTGCGTTAGGAGTAAGGATTTAGAGCCGATGTTTTTTTTCTCTTGAGAGAAGAGGGAGCATTTAAGAAAAACTAATAAGAGGCTTTTGAAATTCGAGGGTATAAATTGTAAGGCTCCAAGGTTCAAGAAGGCAACAGGGAGGAGATGTTGTCTGTGTTTGAAGATTTACGGACTCATGATTGCTATTTCTATGCAAGGTGAGAGGTGTTTGGAGGAAGGGACAAAGGGGATGGATTTAAGCTAGGAGCACATGCACATAGGAGATACCTCAATGTGCTGCCTGGGGGAAAGGGGCTTTGTGAAAAAATATTAGGGAGCAATAAGCTAACAGAGGATTCCCAGAGTTGGGCCAAGAGGCCAAGCTGTTCCTGTTTCCACTACTACATCCTTGAGACTGTCACCACTGGACTTCCAGCAGCCTATTTATGTCAGCATTTAGGATTTCAGCCGGTGGGACATACAGGTAACTTCTCATCCCCTGGGTTTTGAAGGTCAGTTTATACTCCAGGATGTATTTTGGGTATTTGTGTCAGTGGGCAGCGTTGCAGCACCAGAGCCAACCTAATCCCATTAGTTCTGTAACGATGACCTTGTAGCGAGATGATTGTGGTGCTGAGCCCTTCTCCTGGGGGAGACACATCTGAAATGTGCCAAGCCACAAGAGGCTTTGAACCTTTCCTTTCTCAGACCTGATGGCTCAGTCTCTTGGCTCTGGCATGGGCTCGTTTTATCTCCTTCTGCTTGGAAAATGGGAGACTACAAAGGAGAATCTTAAAAGACAGGGTGAAGTTGGTACTCTTGAATTAAAGACCCTGCTCATTTTCACCATCATTCCCTGCCTGTGCTGTGGCCTGGTTGTAAATGGAGGTGCTCAAGGCTGGGTTGGATAGGGCTTTCTGAGCCCCCTGATCCAGTGTGAGATGTCCCTGCCCACGGCAGGGGGTGGAACTGGATGGGCTTTGAGGTCCCTTCCAACCCAAACCATGCCATTATTCTATAAATACCACTCATAGATCTTACTTTAATATTATTTAAAGTACAGATCTGTTCTCTTAATCATATTCAGTCACGCTAGAAGTCTTCTCACAACCTTCTGGCAGCTGCTGTACCATCTCCATTCCCCAGGGAAGGAGCTTTCCTTGCAGTTCCTGCAGACATCACATGCAATGGGTATCTCCTGCCACCTGTAAAAGGCAGCCCCATCTTGGAAGGTCTCATCTTTGGGGCTGGGTCATCTGTCCCCACCTTGCATTATGAGCTCCTGTTCCATGTGGTGTATTGAACAGAGGAGATATTCCTCCCTTTTATAAGATACTCTGAGATACTCCCACCCTGGAAAGGCACTTTTCAGAGGTCTGGATATTTTTTCAGCCATCCCACCACTTTTTTTCTGCTGTTTCTTGCTAATGGTTCTTATGGATAAATTGTACAGGGAAAAACACAGAACAGATCTCAGTCTTGTTCATGCTGGATCCTGTGAGTGGTGCTGGAAGAGAGATGTGTTGGTATGTGTGCTGGCACAGGCCAGCAAGTGCCTCCTAGCTGGCTTCAGGACATTTTGTATGGATGAAACCACATCCCTGCTTCTCCCTACAAGGGGACAACAGGGTGGTGTGGCATTGGCACAAGAGAAGTCGTGGCTGCCCCATCCCTGGAGGAGTTCAAGGCCAGGTTGGATGGGGCTTGGGCAGCCTGACCTAGTGGGAGGTGTCCCTGCTCATGGCAGGGGGTGGGCTTTGAGGTCCCTTCCAACCCAAACCATTCCATGACTCTATGAACAATTCCCAGATTGTGAGGAACCAGGCTCAGAAACAGAAAAAAGCTCAGTTTAAGGCCCTTATAAATAGCTGGGTGAGGACTGATGAAGTTTGATTTTGGGGTTGTCCTGTTCAGGGACAGGAGTTGGACTCGATAGTCCTTGTGGGTCCCTTCTGACTCAGGACTCTCTATGATTCTATGAAGCTATGATCAAAGTTCTAATTGATGATATCCAACAAGTAAATGCTTATAGAAACCCATGCTTAATGGACCAGGAGGTTTCTGTCAGCTGCCAGGGTCATGACCCAACCTGGAGTAGCAAGCCTGTGTCCCGTGTGGGATGTCCTTAGGAGAAAAGCAAGGATGTGAGGTTCAGGTAGGGGTGACTTGATGGGGCCGGAACCCTGTGTGTCAAGTGCTATTCCAGGGGAAGGGATTGTATTTGATGAACCAGCAGATGTTTCAGGGGGCAGGAGCTGTGTGGTTGAGCAAGCTGAATGTAATTTTTGGTCAGCCAGATTTGACGAACGCGGTTACCTTAAAATGCCATAGCTTTTTTAGTTCACTTCAGCATAAAACCACTTTGGCAAGAAGTCCAGAGAGCTTCAGTAGCTCTAAGAAATAACTACAGAAAGAAGAAATACAGGTAGAGCAGCAGGGACACAGTTCTGTCAGCAGAAGGAGGCGAGGAAGGTTGTGCAGCATTGTGAGGAGGCAGAGGGACAGTTCCAGAGGACCAAATCAGATGGAGTTAATCTGGGATGCTCAAATGCTGTTCTGTGCCTGCCTGGGCTGCTCGGTGACTCTCAGACCTTACTTTGGAGGTGTCCCTCTTATCCCCTTGGAGCTTTCCAGACAGGCTGCTATGCCCTCAGGGCAAACGTCTCCAGGTGCCTGGGTAGGGTGACCTGTGGTGTTGTCTGGGGAAGGGACACTGATGCACCCATAAGCACCTCTGGGAGCACAGAGAAGCAGAGGAACCGAGAACCGTCAGGCAAACGCTGCTGCTTGAGCTGCCGTGGCACAAAGCTGCTTTTGTTTCAGTTTTCCAGATGGATTCCCCTCAGCAGCTCTTGCAGAGGATCCGTGTGAGCTGGCAGTCCTGGGCAATGACTTCTTAGTGGGTCGGGGTTGGGATGTTCCATGGGAACATGGTGGCATTTCATCCAGTACAGGTGCGTGTCACTGGGAGCGTCAGCCGACCAGTACACAGTGCTGGTTCTCTGTGGAATAGCAAAGGGCTTTGTCCTCTAGTGACTCCTGCAACCATGTCCAGCACTAAGACCTGAAGGAGGGGAGATTGAGATAAGATCTTAGGAAGAAATGTTTTGCAGTGAAGATGGGGAGGCCCTGGCCCAGGTTGCCCAGAGCAGTGATGGCTGCGCCATCCCTGGAGGTGTTGAAGGCCAGGTTGGATGGGGCTTGAAGCCTCTGATCCAATGGGCTTTGAGGTCCCTTCCAACCCAACCCATTTTATGATTCTATGAAATCCACTTTCTTTTGGGCTTCCTATAGCCCTGAGTGGTAAAGATGAAGATCTGGCTGCTGGACAGTTATTATTTTGAGGTGGATCACACTGTAGGACTCTGGAATTGAGGCAGAATTTGAGGAGATCAGCTGAAAGAGAGTGCTGATAGATAGGAAATAGGGGCAAGATGGGATTGCTTTGTAATACCTGTGTCATGTGAAGTTCCAGGCAGGTCACTAATGACCTTTAAGGTCCCTTTCAACCCAAACCATTTGTTGAAAGTGGATGATGAGTGCGTTGGGCCGGCAGGTCTTCCTCCTGTGAATGCAGGCATGACCAGTGGGCTGTCAGAGTGAGAAGAAGCTATGGGCACTGGAGGATTTAATTTCCACGTTGTGGAAATCAAATTTCCTCTCATTTTCTGCTAAACAGGAATAGCAAGTGATGGTCTGAACAGCAGGAGATTGAGGAGGGACTGGGAGCTTCTTGGGTGATGGAGGTGGATGTTGAGCGAATCTGCAGGTCTGGATCCAGTGATCAGGAGTTTTGGGGAGGGTTTGTGTTGGGCCGTGAGGGTGCAGATGACCCTTGGGTGTTGGTGCGATGCTGTGAGCCTGAAGCGAATCCTGCTGTGGGTTTGGGTGGTGGGGAGAAGCCGATTCTTTCCTGGGGTGGTGGCGTGGTGTGGGTGGTCTTCTACTGTACCAGATAGACACACAGCTCCTTTCCTTCAGCCATGGCTGCATTCAGCTCGTATTTACATGTATACCTTCTTCCAAGGGTAGTGTTAGCTCTGATGGGATGTTGGATTAGGCTAAATCTCCTCAGTTTAGCTGGAGCGTTGTCTCGCTGGAGCATTTTTCTCCCTTGCTCTTTTCTCTAAGCCTTCCACTACAGACAGCTAATTCTCCCTTCCCCCACATCCTGTCATACCCCAGAGCATGTCACAAGGAATTAACGGCTGAAAAGGCCTGGGAAGAGGCAGCTCCTCGGGAACAGGCTCTCCTTTCTGTCACCAGGGTGGCCCCCTCTTCTGTGCCCCTTTTGTGTCCCATCCAATTCCCACCCCCTGCCCATTCACTTCATGCCAGAGGAGAAGCCGGTGGCCCTCAGCCTTTCCCAGCCCTGCTCCAAGAGCGATGCCCAATGCCATCTCCTGCAGCCCAGGGGCTTCCCGTGCATTCCCGGTCCTGCCAGCTTCTTGGCAGCGAGAGAGAGGTTTGTGATGCTGTGCTGGCTGCCGGAGGGCTTTCCCTCTCTCGTGTCTCTGCATCTCTGACAGTATCACCCGCTCTCGCTCCTTCCCACAATTCACATACAATCTCCTCAGAATAGGGATGATGTCACTTCCTTCCAGAGGGTGCCGGGGGTGTGGAAAGGGGGAGTCACGACCCCTGGCTCGGTGGCTTTCGGCGATGAATATATGAGGTGGCTGTCTCAAAGGGAGGGAGTTGCTCTGAAGATGATGCCCGGCTCTGTCGGCGGGCAGTCACCACGCTGTCCTTCCCTTTGCTGGGTGGGATTTTCAATGGCTGCAAGCAGAGTTTGCTGTTTCCTCCTTCACGGATGATGCCTCTCTCCGGGGATATGCACTCTTCCCGAGATACCTTCACGGGAGAGAAGAATGTGCAGCAGCTGGACCACAAACCATGTAAGATTTCTGCTTCCATGGACCTTTCTGTTATCCGAGGGTCAGGGGCTCTGGACTCCTTGCACACAAATCTTGTGCCTGCATGTGCTTCTCTCATCTCAGTGTTGGGAGCTTGGGGCTTCGCCTACTGGGGTTCAGGTTTTAAGGTGCTGGGAATTTTTCAGTCTTTGCAGCTGTGTAAGGGATTCTTGCTGTTGCAGACTTGGGGTCAGTGGTCTCAGGGGCTGGTTGCACTCTGACCTTCCACTCTCTTCCCAAGATCGTATCTTCATCATCTTAAAATGCAACTCCTGGGATCTACCCTGGGATGAAGCCAAAGAGTCCTCATACTGAGAGTTTTACTTTTTTATTCTTGTGGGCTTTCCAGTCACCAGCCTCCCATCATCTCCCTTCTGCAGGGCTGGAGCACCTCCCATACGAGGGCAAGCTGAGAGAGTTGGGGTTGTTCAGCCTGGAGAAGAGAAGGCTCCAAGGAGACCTTATAGCGATCTTCCAGTACCTGAAGGGGCTCCAAGAAAGCTGGGGAGGGACTGTTTACAAAGGCTTGTGGTGATAGGATGAGGGACAATGGGTATTAACTGGAGAGGGGCAGATTTAGACTAGACATAAGGAGGAATTTCTTCACCGTAAGAGTGTTGAGGCCCTGGCACAGGTTGCCCAGGGAAGCTGTGGCTGCCCCATCCCCGGAGGTGTTCAAGGCCAGGTTGGATGGGGCCTTGGGCAGCCTGATCCAGTGGGAAGTGTCCCTGCCTGTGGCAGGGAGGTTGGAACTGGGTGATCTTTGAGGTCCCTTCCAACCCAAATGATTCTATGATTCTTTCCAAATGGGGGGCAAGGCCCCAGACTTGAATATCAATTGGGACTCTTCCCGTGATGGTCCAGGAGCCTGGGAAGCCTACAGCTTGGAGTGATAGTCCCACAATGAGCATTCTCACATGTGATGGGAAGTGACAAGCTGCTTTGCTCCATGCCTGTCTGTTGGATAAGGAGTTCACGTTCCATGGTTGCTGCTCTTGCCGATTCCACGCCCCTTAGACCAGCAGTGGAAGCAGGTATAGCTCAACCGCTTGTGTCTGGGGAGGTGGAAGAATTGTGGAAAGTGCGTTGGTGAGATGCAGCCAAGGGATGCTGGAAACTGAGGTTGGAGCTTTGGCTGGGAAATGCTGTGGTGGCCAGAAGCAGAGTGAGTGACCCTGCTGGAAAGGGTATCCACATATACTGAGTGAGATTAGTGATATTGGGGTATAACTGCTCCATACGGACAATGCAGGCAAGGAGAAGTTACTGGATGGCCAGAGGAGTGAGCAGTTTGAAGGCAGAGCTGCCATGTACCGAGCACTCCGATTCTTATGTGCTTAGGAAGTGTGAATCCAAATGGTGGTGGAATTCCACACTTGTTCTGTTTGTGGAATGGAATGTTTCCTTCATCCAAGTGAGTAACGCACTGGAAGCGTCCAGAGACCGTGAAGGCTTTGTGTAGGCTTTCAATATGTGGAACTAGAATGGGTAGGAAGGTCCGGTCTGGTGGCCATGTGTGTTGGTGCAGGAGGGGAGACTCCTCTGCTTTGGGATGTTTGTCACAGTAGATAAGAAAGATGGGATAACTATGCCTGACCAGAGGCCGTGGCAGCATCTGGTGTTGGGATGCAGTCTGTGGTCTGTCACAAAACCAACACATGGGTTGCTTTGAAGGTTCAAATTAGTTTCAATGTGGTCATGTTGCATGAAAGGGACAGGAAAAGGAAGGAATGCTATCCAGATGGATGGAATGCCATCCAGAGGGACCTGGACAGGCTAGAGAGATGGGCCCATGTGAACCTCATGAAGTGCAACAAGGCCAAGTGCAAGGTGTTAGGGGAGGAGCTCAACATGAGCCGGCAACATACGCTCACAGCCAGAAACCACCCGTGTCCTGGGCTGTATCCAGAGCAGGGGGACCACCAGGGAGGGGACCACCCTGTGTCCAGTTCTGGAGCCCTCTGCACAGGGAGGACATGGAGCCGTTGGAGTGAGCGCAGAGATGATGCGAGGGCTGGAGCACCTCCTGTCCGAGGCCAGGCTGAGAGAGTTGGGATTGTTCAGCCTGGAGGAGAGAAGCTGTGGGGAAAACGTAGAGCAGCTTCTGGGATTGAAAGGGGCTGCAGGAAACAGGCCAACATGTGGTGTCTTCCAGGCTGTGGTAGTGCAGAGGGTGGAGGTGGGAAGTGTGTTAGGGTTTGTGGCACAGAAGAGAGGGACAGGAGTGACTGGTGCAGCCAGGAGATGATCGCTGACTGCAGGCAGAGCACATAGACATGATCTCAGAAACCATAGGTTGGCAAAACCAAGCAGGAGTCATGGTTTGGGGTCGCAGTTGAGTTGTATTGCACAAGAAATGCAGAAGAGAGGGAGGGAGGGAGGGAGGGTGTACTGTCGGAATGGACCAAGTGGCTCTGGTGCGGTGGACTTGGACTGGAGCAGGCTGGAGTGTGTGGAGCAGAACTGAAATGGTGTGGGAGAGCTGTGCTGGGAGGAGGTGTCTGGACAGCCCTGCGGAGTCTCGTGATGTATACCAGTGCTGTTTCTTTTTATAAAGGATTTGTGAAGCTTTAAAAATAGGAATACAAACAAAATGTGAGGAGAAACAGCCAGCTCCTCAATCTTCGACCTTTTAAGTGTTGGTGCCTGGCAGGGCCAGCGTGAACACAAAGTAGGTGTGGAGCTGGCGGGGTGCTTCTGTGGGAGTGATGGTGGAGTGAGAGCTCTCCTCCGAGCGTGTTCCCTCGGCTCTAAGTGCTGGCTGTTGGAGCCAGTCGATAGCTTTCCCAAATGCTCCTGCTAGCTGCTAATGGGTATTTTGGCTTGCTGAGCCAAGGGCAGGAGGGAAGCGTTGGACAACAAGGAAAGAGGCAGGCAGCAGGTGAAGAACATCGTGATAGGACCAGTGTAACCTGTCCAGAACACCCCAGAGCGACGGCTTACCACCATGCAGCCCTAACAGGATTCCAAGTAATCTCGTGAAGTGAAGCTGGGTGAGTGGTGATTACCTTCAGCGAGTTACACACCTGCAACACCTAATACTTCACACTCTTTAAACTGTGCATTCCTGCTTCTTCTCAAGTGTGCCGTGCCCCCTGGTGCTGGAAGGAAGAAGCTCTGCCATCTTCAGCGCAAAACAGGAGAGCTCTGCGGTGCAGTCCTTGTGTGGAGCTCTCTTGAGGGTCTTGGAGAGGGTCAGCAGCATCTTTGCTTCTCTTCTTTTCCAGGAGGTGAGTGTTGTGCCTGCTGAACTTCCTCAGACCCACTAGCCATGCCAGGGATTGTCGTATTCCGCCGTCGCTGGTCTGTAGGCAGCGATGACCTGGTTTTGCCAGCAGTCTTCCTCTTCCTCCTGCATACCACCTGGTAAGTGGGAAAGGGAGAATGGTGGTTGGAATTCTCCCATGAATTCTTTCTGCTCCTCCTGTTCCTCACAGCTGTAATTCTTCCTGCTCTTGTGAACGCGGCTGGAAGGTTTGTTTGGGGCATTTCTGACAGACACCAATGTATTTGTACTGCTACTACTTCTAACAGACACCAATGTCCCTGCCCATGGCAGGGAGGTTGGAACTGCATAATCTTTAAGGTCCCTTCCAGCCCAAACCATTCTATGGTTCTAATTCCAGCTCCTGGTTCTTTGGATAAGTTCCAAGTTTTGGTTGTAGTTCCAAATAAAGGAGCCTGACCAGAGCTCCCTGCATCCTCCTGTGCTACGTGAGGTTGTCCACTGGAGTTTGGGGCTGTGTTTCTGTACAGGGGCTCAGGAGAAATAATTGGAGTGGCAGATCCCATGCCATAGATCATATTGTTCTGACCTGGGCAGCAGGACCGCTGGATGGCTTGTGGGGAGGAGATTTCCAGCCCAAATTTAATGTTAATGCTAAGTAGCTGTGGGACACAGTCCCAGTTCCTGAAGGGGCTACAAGAAAGCTGGGAGGGACTTTTTACAAAGGTTTGTAGTGATAGAACGAGGAGCAATGGGTATAAACTGGAGAGGAGGTTTAGATCTCAGATATAGAGATCTAAAGATTAGATTTAGACTAGACATAAGAGGAATGTCTTCACGATGAGGGTGGTGAGGCAGTAGCACAGGTTGCCGAGACCAGTGGTGGCTGCCCCATCCCTGGAGGTGTTCAAGGCCAGGTTGGATGGGGCTTGGAGCAACCTGATCTGCAGTGGGAGATGTCCCTGCCCATGGCAGGGAGGTTGGAACTGGATGATCTTTAAGGTCACTTCCAACCCAAACTATTCTATGATTCTATGATACAGAGGATCCTCGGTAGCTTTGTGAGGAGAGCAGGTGTGGGCTATCGCGTACAGCTTTTTGTGGCTTTCCTGCTGGTAACGAGCTGGTTTGTGACTGGCAGGTTTGTGATCCTCTCTGTGGTGCTCTTTGGGCTGGTGTACAACCCCAACGAGACCTGCTCGCTTAACCTGGTGGACCACGGCAGAGGCTACCTGGGCATCCTGCTCAGTTGTATGATCGCAGAGGTGGCAATCATCTGGCTCAGCATGCGAGGCAGCATCCTGTACACAGAGCCCCGGGACTCGATGCAGTATGTGCTCTATGTCAGACTGGGTAAGAGGCAGCGGCCTGAGGCCTCCTAATGACTCAGCCTCCACACTGCCATCTGCTAGTGCAGAAGACTTCTCTCCCCACACCCTGACAAACACACAGCTTCTGAAAGACATCCAGATGGCCACTTGTATGTGATACGTATCCAAATCCATCACACGTACTGCACCCTGTCAGTGCTGTAAGACTCTCATGAGATGCCCCAAATATCTTTCTAGCAAACCTTTCCCTTGCCATCCTCATTGCCATGCAGGTACATCCTTTTCCTCTAACAAAATATGCTCCCCTTCTGTCTCGCGACACAGATCTGCCACAGTGAGATGCATCTACACCTCTCCCCCACCTTCTTTTCCCCACATTTCCCTCTGATACAGGAATACGTGTGTCAATCGTGGTAGTTCTGACCCCGAGGCGTGTGCGTGTCCTTGCCTGTCATACAGACACTTAAATCTCCACCCACCTGCCTTGAGACGCACGCTGGACCTCTTAGCTCCCACATGATGCATCTCTCCATCCTGCACCCTGCACTTTGACACTCCACCTCCAGGCACCAGGAGATAAATCGGCTTCCCACCTGTTCACTGGATGCATCCCCTTTCTTAGCGTTCATATTTCCTTCCAAAACACATTTCCTGTCTCACCCACCAAGAATTAGATCAGAAAAGAGCTTTTGCCTTGGTTTCTCATTTGGGGCTTCCCTTTTAGCTTGTCTTTCCTCCTCTGTTCTGTTGTCTTCCGAGCACAGAAACTTGGTCAAATTTTTCTGTGCTGGGTGAAGATTTTAAGAGAAAAATCTTTTGGAGATGCCGAGTTGAGCCCATTCCATACAAAGGATCTCATGTTTTTGCATCTCTGGTTTTGCTGGATCATTTTAATTCGCTAAAGTACGGGTAACCTTGCTCCTAAGCTCTGTCTGGGAGACGCTTCCACCTTTGAGCGCTAAGTGCAAATCATTAACGTGAATAGCAAACAAATCCCTCTCTCCAGTTTCCCAGACACACCGCAGCCTCCCTAGGGAAGCATGTAGAGCCTGACAGTTTGAGGAACACAGTGTTAAAACCAGACTAAATGGGGCAAGGGAGGTAGGAAGAATCCAAAGAGCCATTTTCCTACCAAAGAATTATCCCCTTTTCTTCCTTGCCTGCCTTAAACTGATATTTGTGTTCAGGATCTGTATTTATCCTGCATCTTGGGTCTTATGTGTTCTTGTTTCATGGGGCTTTTTACTCTTCATCAGTTCTGATGATAGAAATAAGAGTGTTACCATTGTGTGGGCAAGGTCCATGTGACCATCCCTTTTTAAGCACTTGCTGTTTAGCTCATATGAATCTAGGGAATGAATATGAAGCCAGGAAAGTCTCAGTCACGCTGCTGCTGCTCCTGTCCTGCAGCCGCTAATCCCAGAGGGGAGAGAAGTCAAGGGAGGCAGAGTTTAGCTCAGGCTGTGCTGACTGGAGCCAGGTCTAGCCCTCGTTCCTTGGCCTTGGAACTGGTCTGTCTGGGATAATGAAAGTTTGTAGCAAGGCATTAAAGATACCATGCTAACACGTAGATAAGGAGAGTGGATGGTTAGGGTTGGCTAGGCTGGAGTGAGGTTTCACTCTCTGCACCACCAAAGGCTTGCAGGAAGCTGTTTAGCCTCTCTGTATCTGTTCTTACCTCTCCATACTTGTCCTGTCAGTCCTTTGGGATTGTAATGTGTAGAGAAGATTAGAGGATGAGCACCTCAGAGCAGCTTTTCCTGACTCTTTTGTTTCAGGGAGCCACTGTTGGTCCCCCGTTTCTTGTTCATTACCATAGTAACTCGCAAAACTGAGGAGCCAGTAAAAGGTTCCTAGAGGTCCATGTCCTGGGATCTGTTACTGGAAGGACTAGAAAGAGCAGAAGCAGGATTAATCCTGGCTACAGGCTACTATTTATTTTGTGTCTTTGACTCAGGCCAGCTGTCCAAGGTGGTTACAACCCAGGAACTGTTACACGGTGGTTCCTGTTATCTAAGGGAGTCTTTCCACCTTTGTGAGTGGAGGGTACAGCTGGTTGATTCCCAGCTCTGACCCAGCCAAGGGCACTCACATCTCCATGTCACTTAGGAGTAGTTAGGGCTAAGGACACATCACATATTGATTTATTTTCTTGACTATCACCTTCCAAAACACTGGGGCTCAGTCCTGCCATCATTTCTGTTAAAGAACCTGTCTTTGGGTTTCCTCTCCAGAAGTTGGGGAGAGGCAGTTGTTAACCACCACAGAGGTGCTGCCACTATCCACTGTTTTCCTTGTGTTCCAGCTATCCTGGTGATCGAGTTTGTGTATGCTATCGTGGGCATCGTTTGGCTAACGCAGTACTACAGCTCCTGCAATGATATCACGGCAAAGAGTGTCACTCTGGGTATGTATTTGGCGTGTGGTCGGTGGTCATTCCGGTGTACACACACAAACATCCTCTCGCCTTGGAGAGCTAATTCATTCCTGCATGTGGGGACTGACTGTTGGAAGTGGATTGTAGCTCTAAATGCGGTGCTTGTTTCCCTGGGACGTTATTGCTCGGAACAGTTGCTCTATTCATTTGTTTGTGCTGTCTGCACTGAGGCAAGTATTCGTGTTCCTGGGAAAGGGGCTGGCTGGGGACTCTGAGACCTCATTCTCCTTCTTCAGTTCAAAATGACTTTACTGTTTTTCTGGAACTCCTTTTCTCTCTCAGCCCGTCTCCTGGCAAGAGTGACGCTAATGTTGCAGTCCCCTAGATAGGGAATATTTAACAGCCTAATGCATGGGCAACCTCCAAAACCAGCTGGCAAACTTTGCTGGACTTTGGAAGTCTTGCCAGAGGATTTCCTCCTCCTGCAGCTGGCTGTGAGAGTATTTGGGTTTTATCAGCCCTGTGGCAACAGAGAGGTGGGTCCGATACACGAGGCAAAAAGTAAGAAGCGATGCTGCCCAGATGTACCTGCAAAGCACCAGGCTCCTCTTCTTGGAGAACAAGTCTAACCAGGAGCAGCTGAGGGACCTGGGGTTGTTTAGCCTAGAGAAGAGGAGGCTGAGGGGAGACCTCCTCACTGTCTACAACTACCTGAAAACAGGTTGTGGTCAGGTGGGTGCTGGGCTTTTCACCCAAGTGATAGGATGAGAGGAAAAGGCCTCCAGTTGCACCAGGGCAGGTTCAGATTGGACATCAGGAAAAACTTCTTCACTGAAAGGGTTCTCAGGCACTGGCAGAGGCTGCTCAGGGAGGTGTTTAAAAGACAGGTAGATGAACTGCTTAGGGATGTGATTTAGTAGTGGACAGGTACGGTTGGACTTGATGATCTCAAAGGTCTTTTCCAACCTAGGAATTCTATGATTCTTTCTTTGCAGGGATGGTGGTTTGCAACTGGGTCGTCATCCTCAGTGTCTGTATCACCGTCCTGTGTGTCTTCGACCCGACAGGCCGCACTTTTGTTAAACTACGCGCCACGAAGCGGAGACAGCGCAACCTGAGGACGTACAACCTGCGGTAAAGCAGCATTGCTGGAATGGCACCCTGCTTTTTGTGGTCCTTGATGTTCTCCTTGCCTCGCCGCTGGGAGCGTTCAGCTCCAAGTGTTGCTTCCCTTTGCTGCTGAGGGTGATTTGGGAAATCAGACGATCAGGTGCTGTGTGGGGGCATCTGCATCCAAAGGAGGTGAAGTGACTTGGCTGGACTGTGCAATAGTCACTAGATTTGTGAATCCTTACAAGCCCCTGGAGCCACAGTGCTGACCACAACAGCTTGTTTGTCCATCCAGTAGCAGTGTTTGTCTGCTAACAGTGAGGCAGTGCTTAGGTTTTGCTTAGGTTGGGGCAGAATCTTCTTCCAAAGCCCATTTCCTCCTTTACTTTTGCCTTCACAATCCGACCTTTTGGCCTGTGAGGTTTCTTGTCTCCTTGGTCTTTGGCCAAGAAGTGATTTTTTTTTTTGTATTGACAGTCAGGTCTTTTAATTAAGAATTGATTGCCTCTTTGAGCTACACGGGTGAGGATTTCATTGCTTTTTTTTTTCACCAAGCAAGGCATTTTTCAGGCATGGCTTTCCAGTAGCAGGACAACACAAACAGGCTTTGTTTCCTTACGCAGACTTGACATCTGTAACTGCCAGCGAGGAATGTGGCTTTGTAGGGCTTGAGGGCGTTGGGGTTTGAATGCTAAAAAATAAGGCTTTTAAAAAATACTTCACAAATTTAGCATTTCTCATTGGGAATGTGCATTCGAGAGGGTGTTTCGAGTGTGTGCTCTTCCCAGTGCCTGGAAATAAGATCGTTGTTAAGTTAAAAAGCACAATTACAGGCTGAGTGGAGAATAGATTGGAAGCAGCCCTAAGGAGGAGGGCTTGGGGTGCTGGGGGAGGAGAAGCTCAACGTGAGCCAGCAACGTGCGCTCGCAGCCCAGAAACCACCCATGTCCTGGGCTGCATCCAGAGCAGTGGGACCAGCAGGGAGGGAGGGGATTCTGCCCCTCTGTTCCGCTCTGTGAGACCCACCTGCACCCCTGTGCCCAGTTCTGGAGTCCTCAGCGCAAGGAGGACATGGAGCTGTTGGAGCTAGTACAGAGGAGGCCACGGAGATGATGCGAGGGCTGGAGCACCTCCTGTCCGAGGCCAGGCTGAGAGGGTTGGGGTTGTTGAGCCTGGAGAAGAGAAGGCTGCGTGGAGACCGTAGAGAAGCTTCCAGGACTGAAAGGGGCTCCAGGAAAGCTGAAGGGCCTCTTGATCAAGGAGGGCAGGGAGAGAATGAGGGGGGACAGTTTTGAGCTGAAAGAGGTGAGATTGAGATGAGATCTTGGGGAGAAATGTTTTGCTGTGAGGGTGGGGAGGCCCTGTCCCAGGTTGCCCAGAGCAGTGGTGGCTGCCCCATCCCTGGAGGTGTTGAAGGCCAGGTTGGATGGGGCTTGGAGGCCCTGATCCCATGGGGGGTGTCCTTAGAGATGGAGCTGGATGGGCTTTGAGGTCCCTTCCCACCCAGACCATTCGGTGATTCTGTGAATATTCAGAGTTAGTTCCCCGTTAACCCAACATATGCGATCGCTGTGTTGCGATCAGGACATTCCCAGGGTGGTCGGGATGGAAAGCTCTGTCAGTGCTGTGGATCTCATACCCCCCACTGCACCAAAGCTGTTTGGCTCAATCGGTTGGTTTTAGTCCCACAGATTGTGACCTTTTTTTGCTAAAGAACTTAAAAGTAAGTCAAAACAAACCTCAAAGTGATCTCCCCTGTGAGAAGTTTGCAGGTCCTGAACAGCTGAATGAAGGTTTTTATCCCTTGAGCCATGGCCACATTTGTTCTTCTGGGTCTGTAAGATTTTTGGAGAGCTCGTGCCTGCTGTTTGCAGAATTCCACTGCAAACGGGAGTGTTAACAGATGTTAACAAGCAAAATGCTGTGGGCTATGATATGAAAGGGAAACATGAAATGTCACGGTGTATTCACTACCAAAACAGTTGTTTTCAAAGTACATGGCTTTGAAATTACCACTAGCTTAAAGCAATCCTTTCCAGAGGATACGTTATGAAATCCTCTGCCTGTTTCTGGACTGGGATCCTGTAGGATGCTGCGAGCCGGTCATTTGTGTTGAAACCCCTCGTTCTACAGTGATAAATCATAGAACGGCAATGTTTCCTACGAGCTGTAAAGGAAGTTTCTTAGAAAAGCCTCAGTGCAATTAGCTGAGCCTTTTGTTGTGTTGGTTTATTTTCTTAGTTCTGCACGAACATAAAAGCCCCCGCACGTCACGATGCCACTGGTAAAAGAAAACCACGGTGTAAGGGAATCTGACAGCTACAGCGGAGAATAAGGAGGCCGAGTTAGCGGTCTCCGTGATGTGCCAAACCAATCAAGTTGTTTCATGAGTTAAGACAGAGGAAATACAGCTCAGGTTAAGCGGAACACAAAGGTCGAGTTGCTGCTGTGTATCAGAAGGGGCTATTGATATGAGCTGGCAGCATACGCTCGCATCCCAGAAACGAACTGTGTCCTGGGCTGCATCCAGAGCAGTGGGACCAGCAGGGAGGGAGGGGATTCTGCCTCTTGGCTCCGCTCTGTGAGACCCACCTGGAGCCTGTGTCCAGCTCTGGAGTCCTCAGCACAGGGAGGATGTGGAGCTGTTGGAGTGAGTGCAGAGGAGGCCACGGAGATAGATGATCCAAGGGCTGGAGCACCTCCTATCTGAGACCAGGCTGAAACAGTTGGGATTGTTCAGCCTGGAGAAGAGAAGGCTGCAGGGAGACCTTAGAGCAGCTTCCAGGACTGAAAAGGGCTCCAGGAAAGCTGGGGAGGGATTTTTTTCAAGAGCCTGGAGTGATACAATGAGGCATAATGGCTTTAAATTGGAAGGGGGAAGATTTAAATTAGACATTAGGAAGAAATTCGTCACGATAAGGGTGGGGAGGCCCTGGACAAGGTTGCCCAGGGAAGTGGTGGCTGCCCCATCCCAGAGGTGTTGAAGACCAGGTTGGATGGGGCTTGGAGCCCCTGATCCAGTGGGAGGTGTCCCTGCCCATGGCAGGGGGTGGGACTGGATGGGCTTTGAGGTCCCTTCTGAACCAAACCATGCTCTGTTTCTTTCCTTTCTTTCATTCATTACACCCAACACTTGAATATAAGTGTTCATGGTGTTTCAGTTCAGAGTCTGTATTATGTTTAATTAATGTATTTTTCCAAATAAGCCATTTATTGGTAAAGACTGCGCACCTCCTCCTGTACTGAGAGCTCAGGGTCTTTTGTACTATTCCCTAGCCCTCGCCTGGAGTCATAATTTTCCTTCTGAGTGGTAGCACATCCTAACGTGTGATCCAGCTGCTGAGTTGCCATCCTTCCATCTGGTCTTCTTGAACCTCTTGCTTCCAGCAGATACATAGAATAGCAGGTTCTTTATGGTGATCCATTGGGTTCTGTAGGAAAGATGGGTCAGACTTTTTGGCAGGGCCTGTTGTGACAGGACAATGAACTAATGGAGGGGAGATTTAGACTGGATATAAGGAGGAAATTTGTTATGCTGAGGGTGTTGAGGCAGTGGCACAAGTTGGCCAGGGGGAAAGAGAAGGTCCCATCCCTGGAAACATATAAGGTCAGGTTGGATGGAGCTCTGAGCAATCTGATCTGGTTAAAGTTGTCCCTATTGCAGGGCATTTCGACCAGATGACCTGGTTTGGGTTCCCTTCGAACTCAAACCATTCTATGATGATTCCATTTCAGCAGGTCACCATGTGTGTAAATAGAGGCTCAATCCTGGCCAAAACAACTGGGTAATTTACCTTCCTATCCTATAAACTGAGATGTCGTGTTCCTTGTCTTTACTGGAGCAGGTAAACATAAGAACATGGTTTAGCTTGCATTTTAGCAGGAATAGTGTGGGCTGCGTGGCTTTGATTGGATCCTGGTAATTGTAGTCGTGTTTTCCTGCCTGTCCTCACACACGTACTTGACCTTTTATTTACAGACACCGCCTGGAAGAGGGGCAAGCCAGCAGCTGGACACGCCGACTTAAAGTTTTCCTTTGCTGCACACGGACAAAAGACTCACAGTCGGTAGGTATCAAATGTCTCCTGTCGGAGACCAAGCATCCGTGTTAAGATGGACAATAGGTGGGACTTGGTAGAGTGTAGCATGTGGGGTTCCTGCTGCCAGCCCTGGGCAATGCCTGCCTCTTTTCACTGAGGATTCTTTGAGATTCCTTCTTTATGGAGACCTTATCACTGTCTTCAACTCCCTGAAAGGAGGTTATGGTGAGGTGGGTGTTGGTCTCTTCTCTGAAGTAACAGGCAATAGGATGAGAGGAAATGGCCTCAAGTTGCACCTGGGGAGGTTTAGATTGAATATAAGGAACAATTTCTTCATGGGAAAGGTTCTCGGGCACTGGCAGAGGCTGCACAGGGCAGTGGTGGAGTCCCTGTCCCTGGAAGTGTTTGGAGGACTTGTAGATGAGGTGCTCAGGGATCTGGTTTAGTAGTGAATAGGTATGGCTGGACTGGATGATCTCCAAGGTCTTTTCCAATCAAGCAATTCTATGATTTGAGAACTCTGGGAGGACCAAGCAGAACCAGGGAATTGCTTCAAAGACAGAAGAAAGTCATGAAGAAAGATGAGGTGGCGCATGTAAAGAAATAATTTAAATTTCTTGCATACACTGGGCTCTGAATTAGTTACAACCTTGCAGTAGAAGAGCTGGTGGTTATCAAGGACACTTCAACAAAGACATCAGAGCGCAGCAGAGGTTAAAAATGTTTAGTTTCAGTAGAAGGGCAGAAAAAATGACAGAGAAAACACTAAGGGATCAGCCACAGCAGTGGTGTCCTCACTAAATATAGCCTGGTGTTTGATGTCCTAAATGATGCACCAGGAAAAGGAGCTTATTGGAGGGGAGGTGAACTTGGAGAGGAAGAGAAATGGGAGTGGGGCGTAATGTAATAAGATGAAAAGCAGCGTAAGAATAATGGAAAGCCTGGTGAAGGCTACCTGAACAGTTGTTCCTCACAGATGGGAACCAGTATGGATTAGATCATAGAATCATGGAATAGTTTGGGTTGGAAGGGACCTCAAAGATCATCTAGTTACAAGCCCCTGCCATGGGCAAGGACACCTTCCACCAGACCAGGCTGCCCAAGGCCCCATCCAACCTGGCCTTGAACCCCTCCAGTGATGCGGCAGCCACCACTTCCCTGGGCAACTTGTGAAGAAATTCTTCCTCGTGTCAAGCCTAAATCTGCCCTGCTCCAGTTTATACCCATTGCCCTTCATCCTGTCGCTACAAGCCTTTGTAAACAGTCCCTCTCCAGCTTTCTTGGAGCCCCTTCAGGTACTGGAAGATTGCTATAAGATCTACTCAGAGCCTTCTCTTCTCCAGGCTGAACAAGCCCAACTCTTTCAGCCTGTCCTCGGATGGGAGGTGCTCCAGCCCTCTGAAATGGAAAAGGTTTGTTGGGAGATGCTGTGTCATTGTCTGCAGGGTGCAGTTTCCACAGCGTGGACAGCTGCAGGAGTTGTCCTAGCAAATCTAGCCCCATGTCCTGGCAGGCAGATCCTCCCCGTGGCTCTAGCAGCACTGGATGAAATGCCACCATGTTCCCAGGGAACGTCCCAACCCGCTGAGAAGTCATCGCCCAGGACTGCCAACTCGCACGGATCCTCTGCAAGAGCTGCTGAGGGGAATCCATCTGGAAAACTGAAACAAAAGAAGCTCTGTGCCATGGCAGCTCAAACAGCCGCATTTCCTTGGGGCTTATTTTTGGCTTGGGGCTTATTTTCCGCTCCCAGAGGCGCTTACGGGTGCATCAGCATCCTTTCTTCGGACAGGACCACCAGGTCACCCTGCCCAGGCACCCTGAGGGCAGAGCAGCCAGACTGGACAACCCTGATGGCATCCAAACACCTTGGTTTCTGAACAATTCTGTTTTATTCAGGAATGCAAAATATTTCACTTTATGTGAAGCTTTTTTAACCATCTTCTCATTCTACAGCGACTGCCTGGGTTCAGTTGTGGTTTTTTGAGTTTGGGATAAGAGCAGAAGCCGGAATCTTCAAATTCCTCCTGCTATTGAATTGCCATTTTCCATTCAACATGATCAGTTTGCAGGCTGTCTTCTTTACAGAAACAAGCTCGGACTTCACGTGTCCTGGTGTAACGGCATGCAGAATGAATGCATATGTGATGGATCAGAAATGAGGCCATTGCTGTCTTTCCTGGTCTTTATGGAAGAAAAACATTCTAGCTGAAGATTGTCCTCTAGGCTGGAAAATAGTTCTGCATCGGGGCAACAATCTGTTCTGATGGGTCTGAAGTGCAAAGTCTCCACCGGTTCTGCCAACCCCACAGTCTACAGAGTTTGTAGCAGAATCCCACAGTGCAATATGAGGTACTCCAGCAAAAACTCTTCCTTCAGAGCAGAACATGTTGAACTTCCATTGCAGCCATGGAGATGACCCAAAGGGCTGGAGCACCTCCTGTACAAGGCCAGGCTGAGAGAGTTGGGGTTGTTCAGCCTGGAGTAGAGAAGGCTGTAGGGAGACCTTAGAGTGACTTCCAGGACTGAAAGGGGCTCCAGGGAAGCTGGGGAGGGACTTTTTTCAAGGGCCTCGAGTGACAGAAGGAGAAGGATTTGCTTTAAATTGGAAGAGGGAAGATTTAGATTAGTCATTAGGAAGAAATGCTTCACAATGAGGGTGGGGAGGCCCAGGTTGCCCAGAGCAAAGGTGGCTGCCCCATCCCCAGAGAAGTTGAAGGCCAGGTTGGATGGGGCTTGGAGCCCCTGATCCAGTGGGAGGTGTCCCTGCCCAGGGCAGAGCATGGAACTGGATGAGCTTTGAGATCTCTTTCAACCCAAACTATTCCATGATTCTGTGATTCTTTTCCTTTGTTCAAAGTATTAAGAGGTGTTGCTGGCACTTTGGGTTAATGAGTTGTCCTATTTTACTTCGAGACTGTTTGCATTTCTTGTGTGCCTGTAGGAACTGTGTTGAGATGTATGGGGTCAGCACTTCAAGGATACTGCAGTTGTAGTGTTGGAGAGGTTAATGCTGGTCCATTTGCTTTTCAAAGGCACAGCTGGCTTGGAAACCTGCACTGTTGGCACCTGAAGCCCCATCCTTAATGGTGATTTAACTCGGTTTTGTAGGCAAGTGAAAAATGATAGAAAGTAATCTTGCACTCCAGGAGTTCCTTGAAGAGAATGTAGGTCATTGACTGCCAGGAAGAGGTTTGCTTCCTTGCCTTTCCAAGAGGAGAGATGGAGGGATCTTATCCTGAAGACCAGCCTTTCTTCAAGTGCGCAGCTCAGGCTTCCTACAAACAAGACTGCAGTCACGTGGCTTTGGATGCTGAGTAAAGGACACTATGAAAACATGGGCAAAAAGGTCTGGATAAGGCTGTGACAGACTTTGGTGGGAAAGGTATAGCAGTGGCAGGAGTCAAAATGCTGACCTCGAGTGCTCTACGGCGATCACTCAGTCCCATACTTTGTTGGTCCAGTCTCTGGGTCACCCTTGTCTTTAAGTCTGCTGGTCTGAGCGATGGCCAGATGAGCATTGTCTCACAGTCCAGCCCATCTCCAACCTCGCAAACCATCCCAAACCAAGTTGGATGAGTCTTTGAGCAGCCTGGTCTAGTGGGAGGTGTCCCTGCCCATGGCAGGGGTGTTGGAACTGGGTGATATTTAAGATCCCTTCCAACCCAAACTGTTCCATGATTCTCTCTTAACATCTTGTGGGGTTTCTTTGGCACAGAGCAAAAGGGAAAATAACATTTGTCCTCAAAATATCCATGTTGCTCTTCTTCGGAGCCTTGTCTTGACCTTCTCAGATCACTTCCACTTCTGTCCCTCCTATGATGTCTTCCTTTTGGAGGTTTGGTCACCTTCTCTTCTGAGAACTCTGCATTTAATGACTCAGATCTTTTTGCAGGGTTTCCCTTTCAGGCCCATTTGCACGAGTGTGGTCCAAGATAAACCTGGAAAAGCCTGGTAACTTGGTCAGCTCCTCTGGGACCAAGAGCTGCTGTGTGTTACACCTGCTTGTTGTAATTTACTCCTTGAAATCATGTAGGAAAGAGCGTGGTGGTGAACAGAGAGCAGCTACCGAGGCTGTTGAGTGGCAGGATTGAAAAGCTGTTGCTTTGTGATCTGTCTGGGATGGTGAGGTCTGGGTTAAACGATCCCAGGGCAGAGTTACAGGTCCCAGAGCAGAGTTCCAGGGTTGAAGAGGCTGTTCAACGGGACAAAATCGGCAATTTTTTTCCCCCAAATAGACTTTGTCCAAATTAAATGAGGTTTAACAAGGCCAAATGCTGGGTCCTGCACTTGAGACACAACAACCCTGTGCAGTGCTACAGGCTTGCGGAAGAGTGGCTGGAAAGGTGCCTGGAGGAGAAGGACCTGGGGGTGTTGGTTGGCAGAGGCTGGACGTGAGCCAGCACAGTGCCCAGGTGGCCAAGAAGGCAAATGGGCTGTATCAGAAACAGTGTGGCCAGCAGGTCCAGGGAGGTGATTCTGCTCCTGTACTCGGCACTGATGAGGCCACACTTCAAATATTGTGTTCAATTCTGGGCCCCTCACTACAAGAAGGATGTTGAGGCTCTGGAGCGTGTCCAGAGAAGAGCAACGAAGCTGGTGAAGGGACTGGAGAACAAAGGTTATGAGGAGCAGCTGAAGGACCTGGGGCTGTTTAGCCTGGAGAAGAGGAGGCTGAGGGGAGACCTCATCACTGTCTACAACTGCCTGGAAGGAGGTTGTAGAGAGGTGGGTGCTGGGCTCTTCTCCCTAAGTGGCAGGTGATAGGACAAGGGGGAATGGCCTCAAGCTGTGCCAGGGCAGGTTCAGATTGGACATTAGGAAGAAATATTTCACCCAAAGGGCTGTCAGGCCCTGGCAGAGGCTGCCGAGGGAGTTGGTGGATTCACCATCCCTGGAGGTGTTTAAAAGACGGGTAGATGCGTTACTTAAGGATATGCTTTAGTGGCAGATAGGAATGGTTGGACTCAAACTCAGAGGTCTTTTCCAACCTTCTGATTCTATGCTTCTATGATTCTATGATAAATTGCTTTTTAGGAGAAAGGATGACTCTGAGAATGACACCAGAATAGGATTTACTTGGTTCCCATCTTTCTTCCTCTGCCTGATTTACAAAATCGAGATGAAAATATTTCCTTGCCCTCCCTTCGTGCCTGCCTTGGCTGTTTTGATGTTGAGGTGCTCTGCTTGCCCACACACAAGCACCCAACATAGTACAAATCCAGCCTCAGCTGAGGCCTCTGGGTGTGACTATGTAAAATAAATAGGAGTTATTAATATGATTAGACCAGATATGGTGTTCCCTGAAGGAATCTCGTAGCTGGTTTGGAGAGAGAGCTGCAGAAATGAGGCCATTGCTGCTGCATTGGTTCTCATTCTGTGTCCTGTTTTGAGGCTCCCCGCACCCAAACTCTTCTCTCCCTGGATTTTACAGGACGCCTACTCTGAAATCGCCTACCTTTTTGCTGAGTTTTTCCGAGACCTTGACATCGTCCCATCTGACATCATTGCAGGCCTGGTTCTTCTGCGCCAACGGCAGCGGGCAAAGCGCAATGCCGTGCTGGATGAGGTGGGTGGAGGGCATGGAGGCTGTGGGCATCTCCCTTGGCTTCTGACTTACCTGCTGGTCTTGTGACTCATTGTGTGAGAAGGCATGACTCTGCCCACCTTGTTCCTGTTGTTGATGGGCAATTGCTAGTCATTGAGCTGTAAAATAAAAATACCAGCTTCTTAGCAGCTTTTTTCGATGCTCTCAAAGGGCCCAGCTGACATTGAGTGAAGCTGGTGAAACCCATCATCTTTTCTAGGCAGGTGGTACACACAGATTTATCTTGACCCCAAATCTCCCTGGATGTGTTCAAGGCCAGGTTGGATGAGGCTTGAAGCAACCTGATCTGGTGGAAGGTGTTCCTGCCTGTGGCAGGAGCTTTGAACTGGATGGGCTCTAAGGTCCCTTCCAACCCAAACAGTTCCATGATTCCATGAAATGGCCTTGAAAGGAGTTGGACAGACACTTGAAAGTCAATGAAGAGACTCCTCCTCCCATACAGTGATGTGGAGAAAACTCCAGCTTCTGGCTTAAAGAGGAGGAACTTAAGGGAAAAAAATCCTAAATTCCCAAGCCATTATTGATGTTGAGATTTGTGGATTGCCAGCCTCATAGAAAATTGGTTGATGGTTTTTCCCCCTGGAGATAGGGTTCAGACAGCAGCAATCACATTGGGCAAGAATAAGAACAGCAGAACTGGAGCTGGAGAAGAGTGGGTGGGATCTTGACCGCAGTTACATAGCGCTTTGTTTGACAAGTGTAGATTTTGTCTTGGTGTCACAAAGAATAATTTTTCTGTATATTTGTGACTTACAGGCAAACAATGACATTTTAGCCTTTCTGTCTGGGATGCCGGTGACCAGGAACACCAAGTATCTGGATCTGAAGAATGCGGTAAGTCGCTCAGCTGTGACCTTGCAGACTCACCGTGCTTCCCTGGGTAGCCTGCTTGGGTTTTTTTCTCAGTGTTTTCTCTTCTGCCTTTGTGCCCCTCTCTGGAATAATAAAAAATATTAAAGATTAGTACAACAGAACATAATTAACGCAACACGACTTGAGAAGGCTCCAGGGAAATATTAGAGCAGCCTGAAAGGGGTTCCAGGAAAGCTGGAGAGGGTCTCTTGATCAGGGAGTGCAGGGACAGGGGAAGGGGAAGGGTTTGGAGCTGCAAGAGGAGATTGACATGAGATCTTAGGGAGAAATGTTTTGCTGTTAGGGTGGGGAGGCCCTGGCCCAGGTTGCCCAGAGCAGTCATCCCTGGAGGTGTTGAAGGCCAGGTTGGATGGGGCTTGGAGCCCCTGATCCAGTGGGAGATGTCTCTGCCCATGGCAGGGGGTGGAACTGGATGATCTTTAAGGTCCCTTCCAAACCAACCCATCCCATGATTCTACCACCACTTGCTGTCTGGAGGAATTTTGTTTTCAGATCACTTTTAAAGTATTCTCTGTCTCCATCCTCCACTATGTGAGTAGTGATAGTGTTTCCACTCAGCTGGGGGAAGACAATGTGAGATTTCTCCAAAGCCAGAGGTATCCAGCAGTGTTGTGCCAAGCTGAGCTCTTTATGGAAGCGGGATGGAGCCTCCCTTCCCGGAGCCGATTGTCAGCAGTTCTGAGGGTGGAAATAGCTGCAGTCTGTTCTGGGTGAATTCAGCTTGGCTTTTCTCTTGGCGCACTGCTTTTGCAAACTCTCCTTGTTGAGGTGATATTGCCATAAGAGAGGTAAGACCAACCCAGTCCCAGCATCTCTGACAAAGCAATTCCGTGAGGAACCCGAGTTGTGTTTGATACTGATGTCCTGCTCATGTTCACTTTCTCTCTCCTCCCAGATAGGTGTGTGGGGTGAGATCAGAAGAGCTTAGAGAAGGCACCACCAAGCCATGTGGCCCCAGTTTGGCTTTTTATGGTCCTCTCTGGGCATCCTTTTACTGCCTGTGACTATGGAAAGGAGTAAATTTAGAGAGCTTATCTTCTTGAGACGTAAACTACTTTATCTCCTCCTCAGTGAGGATAAACTGGGGCAAAACTGGTGGAGGATGGGCTTCTTTTGCAGCAGGGTGTTTGATACATGGAACTAGTTCTATAGAAGCAACTTCTAGTCCTCATAGCCAGCCAGCAGGGCCCCTCTGCTCAGGGAATTGGCATGGCTATGCTGAGCTGCTCTTGGGAGAGGGAGGATCTTGCCCAGCATCACCAGCTTGCTCTCCTGCATCACCTGGAAACACTGACAGCGCTGTTCTGGTGGTGCTGAGAGAAGGCTGGTGCTCAGAAAGAAGGGGGTGTTTGTCTAACTGTGATGAGAAAAGGCAAACAGTAGAAACAGCTTGCTTTCTTAATGAGAATGGGGCCTTCAGCGAGTCTCTTGTCTCTTCCAGCAAGAGATGCAGCGGTACAAGGAGGTCTGTTACTACATGCTCTTTGCCCTGGCTGCCTACGGCTGGCCCATCTACCTGATGAGGAAGCCCACATGTGGACTCTGTCGCCTGGCCAGATCCTGCTCGTGAGTGGCCGTCCTGCCTTTTCTTCTTCCCTTTTCCTTTCTGTTTTCCTTAGATTTAGAATCACCCTTCCTTTCACCAGTTCACTCTCTCCATCACTGCTCTCTTTCTTCCTCCTTCTTGTCCCTTCTACTTTTTTCACCCCTTGTGATGGTTGTTCTTTCCATCTCAGTAACCGTGCCTTCATACTCCGATGTCTCTCTCCGCAGTCTTTTCCTTATGGTTGCTTATCTGCTTACCTTATGAACTAAACCAGACTGTCCCTGCTTTGTTGCCTCTGCACTTCGGATCAGGATGGTCCTATGAGTCTGAACTCATCTGGCATGAGACTGCTCTCACCCTGAGTCAAAATAGCTGTCACGGTGTTCAGAAATCAGATTTATCAGCAAGCCCAGAGATGGAGGGAGTTAACATTTGGGTCTTCATCAAAGCATCGGCAAGATTTGGCCACTTTGTGTCTGTTCTCTCTGACTGCGTGCTTTTCTGCCATGCTGTGTGATGCTCACCTTACGGAAGGAACGCTGCAGTTCAGTTCAGGACTGCATTGTTTGGTTGCTTCCAGCTGCCATAACGTTGTCATCAGATTCTCTTTGGGCCTGAGCTTTTTTCACTTACACAGGCATTTATCTGTTGATAAGTGAATGTATTAGGAGGATTCTCCTTCCTTTTGAGTATTTTTATTTGTGAAGCACCTCATAGAGAAGGAAAAGAAATCTGTGCCACTATTTTTATTCTGGAAGGATTCTAGACCTGCTTTCTTTTTTTGTTGTAAACAGATGTAGGTGTCAGTAAATGCTGCTTTGTGTTGGAGCAATGTAGGAATGCGCTATGAACCGTTGGATCCTTTGAGATCCCAGCCCCACCATGCGTTTATTCTTTGGGAACTGGTTGCACTGTAGCTCTCTCTGGTGCTCAGAAGGAAAATTACACCTGATTCTGGTGTCCCTTTTTGGTACTGGAACTTGACTTGCGTGCTGGTTTGTGCAAGAGCTCCTACATGTGAAAGAAATCAAAGCCATTGAGATGAGGCCAGCGTGGCAAGCAGGGTCTGCCTTTCCCTTACCCCTAGGCATTCCATTCTAAAGCAATTTTTTTCCTCATTCCTCGTTTCCTCAAAGCTGTCTTTCCTTCTGCAGGTGTTGCTGTCTCTGTCCTTCACGTCCCCGCTATGCACCTAGTGTCACCATCGAGGAGGACAATTGCTGTGGCTGCAATGCCATTGCCATCCGGCGCCACTTTTTGGATGAGAACATGACCTCAGTGGACATTGTCTACACTTCTTGCCACGATGCAGTAAGGAGAATCTGCAACCGCCTTCATATTTGGGGCATGCTCCTAAGGCTCTTCCTAATGGGATTTATGTGCTTCATAGAATCAGGAAATGGTTTGGGTTGGAAGGGACCTCAAAGCCCATCCAGCTCCACCCCCTGCCATGGGCAGGGACACCTCCCACTGGATCAGGGGCTCCAAGCCCCATCCAACCTGGCCTTGAACACCTCCAGGGATGGGGAAGCCACCACTGCTCTGGGCAACCTGGGCCGGGGCTTCCCCATCCTTATTGTGAAGAATTTCTTCCTAATGTCTCATCTAAATCTTCCCTCTTCTAATTTAAAGACATTCCTCCTCATCCCATCACTTCATGCCATTGTAAAAAGCCCCTCCTCAGCTTTCCTGGAGCCCCTTTCAGTCCTGGAAGTGGCTCTAAGGTTTCCCCACAGCCTTCTCTTCTCCAGGCTGAATAACTCCAACTCTCTCAGCCTGGCCTCGTACAGGAGGTGCTTCAGCCCTCTGATCATCTCTGTGGCCTCTTGGACCCATTCCAACAGCTCCATAGCCTTCTTGTGTTGGGGATTCCAGAACTGGACACAGGGCTCCAGGTGGGATCTCATGAGAGCAGAGTAGAAGGGAAGGTGTAGTACAAAGAAAGAAACGTAAGCCTTTTTCTGACCCTGGAGTTCCCCATCCCATCTCCCTATCAGGAAATACTGGCACTTGGACAGAGATATTTGCCACTGCCAAAAATCAGAGGAGCACTGACTCCAAGGCATGACCTGTCAGGCTGCTCTGTTTCCTTTACCTTGAGCAGAAAAATCATGAAACAGGAATGCCTCACCTGATGGTTACAGTGGTGGATCTTTTCCAGGTTTATGAAACACCGTTCTATGTGGCCGTGGACCATGATAAGAAGAAGGTGGTCATTAGTATCCGAGGGACTCTGTCTCCAAAAGTAAGTGCACTGTAAAGTAGCCTCACATTCCCTTGGCCACCCTTTCAGGAGAGTCCAAAACTTCCTTGACTCATGCTTGGTGTTTGATTTCCTGAAACACGGTGACTGCTTTTCTTCCAGGATGCCCTGACTGACCTAACGGGGGATGCAGAGCGCCTTCCAGTCGAGGGTCACCACGGCACGTGGTTGGGACACAAGGTGGGTAAAAGAAAAGAAACCAAACCCAACACAAACCAAAAACTTCACTTGTTTTTCTAAAGCTTAGACTTTATGCTTATAGGCAAAAGAAAAGTGGTGTTTGGGGTGCTTTTAGGCAGGGTATTCCATCAGTGCACTGAAATGACTTTGAGATGTTAAAATCCTTAGCTGTAATGGTTAAAATCACTCTGTAATTAAACATTGGGTACCATTAGTAGGACATAAAACATAAAGGCATCTGTGGAGACCTTGAACAAAGTTGTTGGAGTCATTCAAATCACTTTTTCTTCCAACGGCCTCTCCAGAATTTGCAGTCAAACACTGGGAATGTGTTTAAAATCCTGTTGCAAAGGGTGAGGCATTGATGCTCCAAACAGGACACTGGTAGGGCTTGTGTCTGTGTGATTAAACGGACACCATGTGTCCGTGATAGTGATGAGGATGGGGCTGACTCAGTCGATTCCCTGTAGAGCTCCCCTCTGCCCCAAGCCGGCAAATTAATGGCACACATCCTGACTTTTAAGATTATCGGGAACTTGGCAGCCTCTCAAGGCATGGTGCCAGGTTGGGAAAGGAAAACACAAACTGGAGGTTGTGTGTGTTGGAAGGAACGTAGCGGCTGCTGGAAAGGCTGCTGCTCAGTGGGAGATGTTGCTGATCATCTGGTCAGCGTCACCTTAGAGCAGGACATTGAGCTCATAATTCCTTGGAAGCCATGAGCTGGAGCTCCTGCTTCATTCCTTGTTGTTCAAAACCTCTTCTCTGTGCGTTGGTGCTTGTCTTGAGGCAGTGCAGCATTGGTGGGTGGTAGATATCTGTGTACTCAGATGCTGACCAGGTATGGATCTGATAATGAAGGGTTTGCAAAAGAAAGCAGTAACTGAAGGTGATTCTGCCCCTCTGCTCCCTCTGGTGAGACCCCACCTGGAGTCTTGTGTCCAGTTCTGGAGTCCTCAGCACAGGGTGGACATGGAGCTGTTGGAGCGAGTGCAGAGGAGGTCACAGGGATGATCCACTGGCTGGAGCACCTCCTGTCCGAGGCCAGGCTGGGAGAATTGAGGTTGTTCAGCGTGGAGAAGAGAAGTCTGCAGGGGGACCTTAGAGCGGCTTCCAGGACTGAAAGGGCCTCCAGGAAAGCTGGGGAGGGACTCTTGATCAGGGAGTGCAAGGACAAGACAAGGGGAACAGTTTTGAGCTGAAAGAAGGGAAACTGAGATGAGATGTTATGAAGAAATGCTTTGTTGTGAGGCTGGGGAGGCCCTGGCCCAGGTTGCCCAGAGCAGTGGTGGCTGCCCCATCCCTGGAGGTGTTCAAGGCCAGGTTGGATGGGGCTTGAAGCCCCTGCTCCAGTAGGAGGTGTCCCTGCCCATGGCAGGAGGTGAAACTGGATGGGCTTTGAGGTCCCTTCCAACCTAACTCATTTCCTGATTCTATGAACGAGACTTTTACACTCAGACTTTCCATTAAGTGGCTGCTGTTTCATAAGTTTCTAAGGAATAGAATCACAGAATCATAGAATAGTTCATGTTCGAAGGGACCTTAAAGATCATCTAATTAAATAAATAATAATAAATAAAACCATCTGGCTTTGATTTTCAAGTCTCACAGGTAAATAACCAAACAGATTGCAAATGTAAGAAAAGTAACATGGAAATATTCGTATTGCTTTGCAGTTCAACCAAATTAAGTGTGGATTCATGTCCTTAACTTGTGATTAATTTAAATCATCTTCTGCCATAAAATCAGATTTTATTCCAAATAGAATCATAGAATGGGTTGGGTTAGAAAAGACCTCAAAGCCCATCCAGCTCCACCACCTGCCATGGGCAGGGACACCTCCCACTGGATCAGGCTGCCCAAGGCCCCATCCAGCCTGGCCTAGAACACTTCCAGGGATGGGGCAGTCACAACCTCCCTGGGCAGCCTGGGCCAGGGCCTCCCCACCCTCATGGTGAAGAAATTTCTCCTTATGTGTAGCCTGAGTTAATTGTCACAATCCCTTTTTTTTTTTTTTTTGAGATGCTAACTCATAGATCTTAGTTACAGCTATGATTTTTCCCCAAAAGAGCTCCAAGACCTCATATATATTTTAATGGTGGCTTTCAGAGCAACGCATGCAATCAAGGCAGCTCATGTAAACATCAAGAGGTTTTGTTTGTAGCATGGCTGATGGCCACTGCATGAGGCACAGCGACGGGCGGGCTCTGTGGATGGAGATGAGAGGCCATACCAGCCTGTAGGAGAGAATCAGCAAGAAGAGATATCAAACAACTTACAGAAAACTCCTAAACAGCAATGTGCTTTCCTCCAAATTAAATGCGTTAGCAAGACACTTCATTTATTCTTGTATTTAAGTTGACTGCCGAACATTAAAAATGCATTAGGAGAGACATCTTAAAGTTCTGTTCCCTCTATTAGGCTTCCTCGGGAATCAGGAGTACGTTATTATTTGAAGATTAATAGTGATAATACCAAGATAAAGCTTTATTTCTGGACTAGCGACAATCCAAAAGGAAATAACACAAAGGCCAAATAAAAACCTCAATGTAGAGCAAAGGGATTAATCTGATCATGACTTGTGCATGTCACAGAGTCATAGAATAGTTTGGGTTGGAAGATCATCCAGCTGCACCCACTGTGATGGACAGGGACACTTCCCACTAGATCAGGCTGCCCAAGGCCCCATCCAGCCTGGCCTTCAACACCTCCAGGTATGGCGCAGCCACCACTGCTCTGGACAGCCTGGGCCAGGGTCTCCCCACCCTCATAGCAAAACATTTCTTCATAACATCTCATCTCAATCTCCCTTCTTTCAGCTCAAAACCATTCCCCTCGTCCTGTCCCTGCACTCCCTGATTCAGAGCCCCTCCCCAGCTTTCCTGGAGCCCCTTTCAGTCCTGGAAGCTGCTCTAAGGTCTCCCCACAGCCTTCTCTTCTCCAGCCTGAACCACCGCAACTCTCTCAGCCTGGCCTCGGACAGGAGGTGCTCCAGCCCTCGCATTATCTCTGTGGCCTGCTCTGGACCCATTCCAACAGCTCCATGTCCTTCTTATGTTAGGGATTCCAGAACTGCACTCAAGACTCCAATGCTTCCGTGATATTAAAATCTGGCTATATTAGAATATACTTGAATTATCAAAAGTACAGTTCTAGGGCTGCCTAACGACCTGTTGGTGCCATCACTATGGATTTAGGTCATGCGTTTCAAAAACAGAACCCCAGATTCATGTTAGAAATTTATGGAAGTTGTCTGCTGCTTCCTTGTCATTAGAGTTGGGAATGGAGGTTCTTCTGAACGTCAGCATGGAACGTCACAGCATCTACTTTCTGATCCTGGTGGTAGCGTTACCAATGTCCTATTTACAGGCTCAGCAGAAACTCTGTGTTCTGCTCCTCCCCTTCAGCAGTCAGACCGGTTCTGATGGGGTGTTTGATATTGAGGACTTAAAATCCACATTTGCATGCTTTTTTTGAGAGGGCCATGAATTCTTTTATGTTGCTGAGATCAAGAAGTGCTCAATAATGTTTGTTTTGTACTTAAAACTGGTTTCAGGTAGAGATGTGGTGGAAAATAGCAAAAGAGAGCATCTTCCTTGGACTTTGGCCAGCCCAGGCAGTGTGAATTATTTGAGGTCTATAATTAGAAGCAGCCGATTACTGTTTACCCACTTTCACCCTGGACAACACCTCTGGCTTTTGGGCTTGCTTACCACCAAATTAAAATGTAATAAAGGCGTAAACCAAGAGTTTAAGCCACAGACCAGAGTCTGGTTGTGGATTCAAATGCATGTGTAATTCTTACACAGAGGGAGAAATGCTCTCCAGCAGAGAGGATGAAAGCTCAGAACCAGCCTCTCAAGTTGATTCTCATCTTCCAGCTCAGCTTCTAGTGAAGAAAACCCTGTAATAATTTGGGACTCACGTCCTTTAACAGCTCAATCCCCTCAACAGCGCTGAACACAAAAGTTGTTTCTCCGTCCTACCACAGGTCTCGGTATCTGCCGCTGGTGGTTTGGAACCAGGTTGGTTTGTGGTGGTGGGGTTTTATTCCCTGGATTTCATGCCATGAGTGCAGGAATAGGACCTTTGGGGATTAATTTAAGAGTTGTCATTATTTCTAAACAGTTGGTGGTGTAATCAGTGAGCCAAGACTTGTGCCTAATGGAGTCTCTTCATAGACATGAAGTGGAGTCAACATTGTCTCCCCACACTGACACAAGCTGTGCGGACTCCTGAATGCTGTGTTAGCTCCAATGTGCTGTCTGCTCCATGCTTGGATGAGGGCTGATCTGCAACCCTATGCATCCTGTTCTGTCTATCTTTCCCTCAGGGAATGGTGCTGTCTGCTGAGTACATCAAGAAGAAGTTGGAGCAAGAAATGGTGCTTTCTCAAGCTTTTGGACGAGACTTGGTGAGTATTTGTTTTCTTCTATCTTTGCAGGCTATACAGAAGGTGAGAATTCCCTAAAACACTCCACATCCTCAAATCTGTTGTACTAATTTCTCCAGTCTTAGAATTGTGGAATGGTTTGGGTTTGAAGGGACCTTAAAGCTCATCCAGCTCCAACCCCTGCCATGGGCAGGGACACCTCCCACTGGATCAGGGGCTCCAAGCCCCATCCAACCTGGCCTTGAACACCTCCAGGGATGGGGCAGCCACCACTGTTCTGGGCAACCTGGACCAGGGCCTCCTCACCCTCATCATGAAGAATTTTGTCCTAAAATCTCATCTAAATATTCCCCCTTCCAATTTAAAGCTATTCCCCCTTGTCCTGTCGCTCCATACCCTTGGAAAAATCCCCTCCCCAGCTTTCCTGGAGCTCCTTTCAGTCCTGGAAGCTGCTCTAAGGTCTCCCTGGAGCCTTCTCTTCTCCAGGCTGAACAACTCCAACTCTCTCAGCCTGGCCTCATAATCTTCCTTCAATTCCTGTCCTTCTGGATTGCCAGACAGCCAAATAGTTGCCTCGGGGCTTTTTTGTTTTGAAACCACGAGTGCTGCAGAGCTCCCGATTTCTTCGTTTTTCCTCCAGCAGAGTGAGGCGAGAAGTCCCATTTGGTGACAACGCAGGTAGGGAACACTGAAAGCAAATCAACAGGAACTAAAATCCCATCTGTATGGAGATTCTCTTTAGAGACAGTCATGGGATGCCTGCCTGACTGACTGCCTTTGTGTGCACATTCCTTGTGGTAGAGAGCTATTGGAGAGCCCAGGAGAGGTGTTATGGAGCAGCCTGCTTTAGTTAATCTGTCAGGAAAGCACGGTCTATGTCCCACTTGGGAAGGAGCTTGTGAAGTGCCTGGTTCCCTGCTGTCACCCAGCACTATAAGACCAGGATAATGAGTGAGGTCTATAAGGTCTTAATTCTCCACCAGCATTCACCTCACTGGCTTTAACGATGGATGGTGGCCTAGAGGTGGTGGTAAGAAGGAAAACAACATAAAGATCTCTCGTTCTTGTGGCCTGGCCTTACCTTCTGTGTGTATTATCTCGTCTTCTTCAGAAAACCAAGTCCAGGGGTGACCTGGGGCCATCTGGATTCTCTCCTTGTTTAAAGCCCACAGGATGCTGACAGAGCTCTGCAGGAAAACAAGACTGAAACTTTGAGGCTTTCAAATGTTGTCTCAGTGAACTTCTAGGTTATCAGCCGTACCGAGCGCTCCAGCCTGAAGAACAAGACCAGCACAAAACATTAGAGACTAGTTTTGTTTCTGGATTACTTGAGCAGTTGCCAGCCTGTTGAGAACATCTCAACTTAAACTGTTCCAACTCCTAGTGAGGATTTCTGGTATTCAACCTGAAATAAGCAGTGGAATTCATGAAAGGAAAGGATTTCTAGAACCAAGGAGACCTCAGCTGTGTGAGTCTGGACTTGGATGTTATCAGAAGGCTCTCAGGAGGGGCAAAAAGCTCATGTGAAATCCTGACTAAGTCAAACAGCTTGAGTGTATGTTTCCTTTTTCTTCCTACTTTCTTCCTTAAGGGAAGACCCAATAGGTCTGATGGAGATGGAGGAGGAAATATCAGAAGGGTGTGAATTCTGGCAGCCCTTTGGAATGAGCAGCGTTTTGGGGCAGGAATGTGCTGGGACCACCACTGTGACTGAGTCAAAACAGTAAATCAGAGCTCTGCTTCCATTTCTAACCCACCCTGACCAGTTCCCGTGGGTCGAGGCGCTGATTAGCAGGAATCCAGAGTGCTCATGCATAGGAAAAACTCACAGCTGGGGAAAGGAGCAGATTTGGGGGGGTTGTGGACTTGTCTGACCTCAATTTCTTTTATTTTTCATTTTCAGGGGAGAGGAACAAAGCACTATGGCCTGATTGTGGTTGGCCATTCCCTCGGGGCTGGCACAGCTGCCATCCTATCCTTCCTTTTGCGTCCACAATACCCATCGCTGAAGTGCTTTGCCTATTCTCCCCCTGGTGGGCTGCTCAGGTGGGTGTTTGGGAAGGAGGACCCACGAGAGAGAAGTGGGGGGAGGGGGGATAGTTGTAGCTGGATCAGAACCTATTTGTGATGCTCTGAGGAGCAGGAGAAGACAAATCTCTGCCCTGAGAAGCATGCAGAAAAAGGGGAGGGGCAGTTTATAGGAGCTGAGGTTGTTGACGGTCTTTACTCTGTGTTATAGGTTGGAGTTAAGGTTATGATGGCAGATGATCTCTCTCCGAAATATCATAGAATCATGGAATGGGTTGTGCTGAAGGGACCTCAAAGCCCATCCAGTTCCACACCCTGCCATGGGCAGGGACACCTCCCACTGGATCAGGGGCTCCAAGCCCCATCCAACCTGGCCTTCAACACCTCCAGGGATGGGGCAGCCACCACTGCTCTGGGCAACCTGGGCCAGGGCCTCCCCACCCTCACAGCAAAACGTTTCTCCTGAAGATCTCATCTCAATCTCCCCTCTTTCAGCTCCAAACCGTTCCCCTCCTCCTGTCCCTGCACTCGCTGATCAAGAGCTTTCCTGTAGGCGTGTTTTATTCTGATTTCTGATTTAGTTCTCTGTGGCGGTAGCTCTGATTTCACCCAGACTGGTGGAAAATGCCAGTAGAGTGGACAGGATGCAATTTCCTTCCTCTCTGTGCAGTGCCAGTGTGTCCTCTCCCCATCTGCTGTGCATGGATGTAATCTAAGGGAGCTATTTGACCCAATATATGTCTGCGAGAGTTGATCTGGTTGTCTGGGCTCCTTTTGCAGCCAACAAAGCAATTGGCACTTCTGGGGAGTGATTTCTGTCGTTGTAAAGCAAGTATCTAAAATAGGTCAGAGGGCTTGTGCTTCTTGGGTGCCTGTTTCTGTCCCTTGGCTCTAGGAGGAATCTAGGGGAGCTGCTCAGATGTCTGAAAGTGAATTCCTCCCACTGTAAATTGGCACGGACCTGCTGGTCATGTTATTTATGTGGCAGCCAAACAAAACCATCACATCTAACTGCAGTGAAGTGAGATGAGGTCTTTCTGGTCATGACAGACACCATGGAGGGACTTGAAAGTGACTCTGGACTATCAGAAGCTTCTAGTGATTGTTACCACGTCATATTCCAAGAGCAGTCCCAGGTTGTAAACCATGCTGCTAACGAACTTGGACATTAGCATGCCTTGTTATGACAGTAATCCCTGGTCTTGTGTAGCCATGGATTAATTGCTCTGCAGAATGTTTCATGAGAGTGTTCTAGCTTTCTGCTCTGAGCCTCCACTCCTGAGATCCCTTGATCGCTTGGGCCATGCTGCACTGTGACACCTCACCTAGCTCAGGTCAAGGAGATGCCTTCAACTTCCGCTCCACATGGTGTGCCCAGGATCATCTCTGGATCAACCATGTGGTCTATGTGGTGACTGGTCCAGAAGATGATCTTGAGGAGGTTGATTGCAGAACCAGAGTGGAAGCCTTAATTCCGTCTTATCTTGGTGCTCAGCTTACTGCAGAAGGTGGCCATCTTGGTTCTACACTGTCTTTTTAGAGCAGTCTCAGGAGCAGGGATTATCTTCTCCTTCCTTTCTGCTATCCTGGCCATTCCCAAACCCTAGGAAACCACCTGTGAGGCACCAAGTTTTAGTGCTTCCTTTTCCAAGTGTATTTATTCCGAGCCATATGCAGGTAAGGACGGAGGAGCTGAGTTTGTATGAGCTATACCGTTACAGAATAACATTGTTTGGGACACAGGATGTGAATATCAGGCTGTTCTTTAGGGTGTAAGTCCCAAAAGCCTTGAGCAGCTTAGGTTGTGGGTTTTTATGACCCTGGCTCACTGTTTTGTAACCTCTCTGACACCAGCGGCAAACTGGGAACGAAGGGCAATTTGCTGCTGGTGAAACACTGTTTGCTTCTTCTCAGTCCTGTTTCTCTTCTAGTGAGGATGCCATGGAGTATTCAAAAGAGTTTGTGACTGCGGTTGTGCTTGGCAAAGATCTAGTGCCCAGGCAAGTTGAGAAGCATCTGCATTTCTCATTGAGTGTCTGCTGTTCTCTACCAAAGTCCCCTGTTCCCTATCAGAAACACCTGGATCGCATCTGTGTCTGGTTTCCTCATTAACCTGTCCTTGTGTGCTCCTTACTCGTCTTCCTCATTACCTGTGTCTTCTACCCGGACACCTCTACTGGTGTTCCACCTTTTCATAGGCAGATCCCACCCTGTCTCTCAGCTGCCTGTTTGAAAGCACAGGGTGAACCTCCCATCTCTGTAATTGAGGTAGCTGATGTGTCAATGATGTCTTCGTAGTTGCCTGTGCCCTCTCAGACCTCTTTACACTCTGCTATCATCTCATCTTGTATTGTCTGTTCCTGAGTACCTCTTCCATTTCATCTCATATCTCTGAACCAGCTCCCTCATTTCCTGTGTCTTGGCTTTTCTCACCTCTCCTCATCTTCTGGGATGTGTTCTGCTGACCAGGGCATTGGACTGAGAGCCAGGCAACCTGGGCTTTGCTTTTGCTTCTTCCCTGTAGCGTGTCCTCACATAAACAGTGACATTTCTGTCTGTACAGTTTAAAACATATAATTCAGGTGACTGAAAGTACTAAAAGGCGTGGAATATGCCTTTTGGGAACCTGTATGGCAAAATCTTGTCCATTCTGCGTTTCCACCTTCGGTGGTGTCATAGCTCTGTGCCACCATTCCAATTTATCTGTTCTGTGTCATCCTATACATGTTCCTTGCTCACTTGTTCCTGTGATTGCATCATCTCCCTCCTTATCTGTTCATTGACCTCTCATATTTGTGTTCACCGATCCAATTCTGCTACGACATTTCATACTTGTTTATTGTTTCCTGTGGCCTCTTCACCCTTGTTACTGGTCCTGGGTGGTGCAACAACCCGTCTCTGAAATGATCCTCACTGTGGCGTTGTTATGTTCTGGTAGCATCTTCTCTTGATCGTCTGTGCTCTATGTCCCTCCTGTCGTGTTCCCTGCCTGCTGTTGTTAACACAGCTTCCACTCTTCCAGGATTGGCCTCTCTCAGCTGGAGGGATTTCGCCGGCAGCTTCTGGATGTTCTTCAACGAAGTAACAAACCAAAGGTGAGAGAAAGGATTGACCCGAAGAGGAGTCTCTGAGCAGTGATGGTAAACTTTTAGTGTCATGTGAGAATTGTCCCAGGCACAAATCCAGGCTTGGTGGAGAACAGATGGGAGCAGCCCTGAGGAGAAGGGCCTGGGGTGCTGGGGAAGGGAGAAGCTCAATGTGAGCCAGCAAGGTGTGCTCCCAGCCCAGAAACCACCTGTGTCCTGGGCTGTATCCAGAGCAGTGGGACCAGCAGGGAGGGAGGGGATTCTGCCCCTCTGCTCCGCTCTGTGAGCCACCTGGAGCCCTGCGTCCAGTTCTGGAGTCCTCAGCACAGGGAGGACATGGAAATCTACAGAAATCTCCAGCAAGAAAAAAAGGAAGGATAAGATGTTGCTACTTCGAAGGTTAAAATTGGGAAAGGAAGAAATGGCTTTTCCTTGCAGGGTTATCTCAAGGTCTATCAATTAAGCAATCAAGGCATAAGGCCTATTTTTCTCTTTTCTGCTATTAGAAATTCAGTTTAAACCTACCAATAGCATCTTGTGAGACTCCTCTGCTTTTCTTTGTTCTTTTTCTCTTCTCAATGTTCTCTCTTCTTTCTCTTTTGTTGCCCAGTGGCGAATCATTGTGGGTGCTACCAAGTGCATACCCAAGTCAGAGCTCCCTGAAGAGACGGAAGAAAACTCCGTAACGAGTAATCGCCTCTGGACTCATCCCAGCGACCTGACCATCGCCCTGTCTGCGAGCACACCGCTCTACCCACCAGGCCGCATCATCCATGTGGTGCACAACCATCCTGCAGAGCAGTGCTGGTGAGTGTGTGGAGAGCTGCAAAGCCAGCCACGGAGAGAGGGGGATAATTCTCTTTTGGAAAAGACTCCACAAGATAGGAACCCATCTGTGAAGGAGGGGTTCAGTCCTGGAGTCCTCAGCTTAGGAAAGGCATGGAGCTGTTGGAGTGAGTGCAGAGGAGGCCACGGAGATGATCCGAGGGCTGGAGCACCTGCCATCCAAGGCCAGGCTGAGAAAGTTGGGGTTGTTCAGCCTGGAGAAGAGAAGGTTGCGGGGAGACCTTAAAGCAGCTTCCAGGACTGAAAGGGGCTCCAGGAAAGCTGGGGAGGGGCTCTTGATCAGGAAGTGCAGGAATAGGACAAGGCGGAATGGTTTTCAGCTGAAAGAGGGGAGATTGAGATGAGATCTTGGGGAGAAATGTTTTGCTGTGAGGGTGGGGAGGCCCTGGCCCAGGTTGCCCAGAGCAGTGGTGGCTGCCCCATCCCTGGTGGTGTTGAAGGCCAGGTTGGATGGGACTTGGAGCCCCTGGTCCAGTGGGATGTGTCCCTGCCCACAGCAGAGGGTCGAACTGGATGGGCTTTGAGGTCCCTTCCAACTCAAACCATTCTGTGTTTCTATGATTTGGTGGTGGATGGGAATGAATGACAAAGGTCTTCTCTGGTAAAACCTTTCCTGATGTAAAACAGTGAAGCCATGAGCTTAAGAGAAGAGGAATAGTGGTTTCTCTTCTATTGTTTGGCTTGGCCAGCACCAGCCAAGCCAAACCATGCCATGATTCTATGATATATCTTTTTCTGCTGTCTTATGGTGACAGCAATGGTGTCTGTGCTGTCAGGATAAAAAGACAGTCATGTCCCTGCTGGCTTTTGGAGTGATGGCAGTAACATGCATACTTCTATATCTTCTTTCTCTGTTTTTCCTTCCGTTGCTTTTCTTATCTCTGCGACTTGTTTCTTACTTTTGCATGCCGAAATATTGGCCTGCTCTTTCATCCCCTGTTCCCTGTTTTCCCCTCTGTTTGGATCCCACCTACTCTTCCAGCTGCTGCGAGCAAGAGGACCCCACTTACTTTGCTATCTGGGGGGACAATAAGGCGTTTAATGAAGTGATCATCTCACCGGCCATGTTGCACGAACACCTCCCGTACGTGGTCATGGAAGGGCTCAACAAGGTAAGGTGGAGAATTAAGATCAAAGAGCAATTAGGTGTCCTAGTATAAACAAGTCACACGCCTTTATGTTCCCAGGGCAGGTATTCCTTGCCTAGGAGAGCTGGCTGTTTGAATAAACAAGACTGCTTGTCTTCTACTCCCTTCTACTTTGGAAGGGAGGAGAGAAGACGACTGTGCCCTGGGCCAGTGACACACAAGCTATCAGAGTTGAATGTTGAGGTCTGGAAATAGGATGTAGATCTCTGTCCCAATACAGAGTCCCAGACTGGGTCTTCTTTCTAAATTTAATGTAATAATGTGAGGTTGGGTGGCGTTCGGTTCCTTCTCTCGGAAGCTGCCCATTGCAGGCTGCAGGTCAGGTGAGATCCAAGATACGACAGAAGTCCTCCACCTGCAGCCCCTGTGTTAGTCTGAAGGGTGGTTGAGCTCACGTGGAATGGTTGTAGAACAAGTCTCTGCCACTAAGCTACTGTTCCAAGCCATGCAGCTCTGCCATGGAGATTGACCAAGTCTCCTCTGCCCTTCTGCTCTGAAGGCAGCTCCTACCAGCTTCCTTCCAGTCTCCTTCCCAGCCCTGGATTCCCAGTAGGGCATTCTGACAGGGCAGAGAGTGTCAAAGTTCATTGATACAATACCTTATCCCAACAACTTGTGCTGTGCTTGTGGAAGCCGTTGGTAAGAAAAAGGCAAATTATAATTACAGGCTGGTTGGAGAATGGATTGGGAGCAGCCCTGAGGAGAAGGACTTGGGATGCTGGGGGAGGAGAAGCTCAACAGGAGCAGGCAACATGTGCTCCCAGCCCAGAAACCACCCGTGTCCCCAGAGCAGTGGGACCAGCAGGGAGGGAGGGGGTTCTGCCCCTCTGCTCCACTCTGTGAGACCCACCTGGAGCCCTGCGTCCAGTTCTGGAGTCCTCAGCACAGGGAGGACATGGAGCTGTTGGAGCGAGTGCAGAGGAGGCCACAAAGATGATGCGAGGGCTGAAGCACCTTCTGTCCGAGGCCAGGCTGAGAGAATTGGGGTTGTTGAGCCCGGAGAAGAGAAGGCTGTGGGGATACCTTAGAGCAGCTTTCAGACTGAAAGGGGCTCCAGGAAAGCTGGGGAGGGACTCTTGATGAGGGAGGCAGGGACAGGACGAGGGGAACAGTTTTGAGCTGAAAGAGGGGAGTTTGAGATGAGACATTAGGGAGAAATGTTTTTCTATGAGGGTGGGGAGGCCCTGGCCCAGGTTGCCCAGAGCAGTGGTGGCTGCCCCGTCCCTGGAGGTGTTGAAGGCCAGGTTAGATGGGGCTTGGAGCCCCTGATCCAGTGGGAGTTGTCCCTGCCCATGGTATGGAGTAGAACTGGATGGGCTTTGAGGTCCCTTCCAATCCAAACCATTCCATGATTAAATCCAGCTGTTTGAGAGCTCTGAGCTGAGGGTGGCAAGGCTGCTGTCTCTCTCCAGTAAAGCATGACTGTTCCTCTGCTTGCCTTCCGTAGGTCTTGGAGAATTACAACAAGGGGAAAACAGCTTTACTTTCTGCAGCCAAAGTGATGGTGAGTCCTACAGAAGTGGATCTCACCCCAGAGTTGATCTTCCAGAATCAGCCCTTACCTAGCGGACCCTCAGTGCAGATCGGAACTGGAGCCGTAACAGCGGACAGAAGGAACAGCAGTACCAAGTAAGGATACGTCTTTGATTCCTTTGAAGGATTGTTGGTTCCACATGTGGATCCTCTTTCTCTTGGGGTATTTGTGTGGAGGATGGATCCAAGGGTTCCCTTTGTTGGACTTTGTGTGTCCAACCAAGTGATTCTATAATTCCAACAGCCTCCCTATGGTTTTGGTAGGAAGGGAGGGATTGCCAGCATGGAGAAAGAGGGCAAGGCGTGACACTGGAGTGGTTCTGAGTGTGAGAAGAAGGAAAATAGTAGGTTAACTATCCTTGAACTTTTCTTGCCTCTATCTTCTCTAATGCAGAGGTGTTGGGTGAGAGAGGGGTTTGGCTGCACGTGGGGAGGCTGCTCCATGATTTTGGGTGCTTCAGTTAGAAACTCTTCATGTTTCACTGGAAGCAGAACCATGGTCCTAGGTAAAAATTGTGCTTGAGGAGGAAAACAATTAGCGAGGAGAAATGGGAGAAAGGCAAGAACCTGAGTTTGCAGAGGGAAGAAACCGTACCTAATATTGTCACTTGGGAGGACAGAGAGGTAAGAGGATTGTGGGTGGCTCTGGTTAGAGCAACAACGTGTGCCCTTAGTGTCTATGAGGAATTCTGTGCCCGAGATGTGGTTCCTCTGGCGTTCTTGGGAGTGATGCAGCCTCACGTGTTCCGTTTCTCATTGCAGGAGCAAATCCCATTCTGAAATCAGCTTGGAGGGGTTTTATGAGACAAAGCCACTTTCTCCTGTGCAGAAAGACCCTGTGGAGCTGCTTCTCTTGGATACAAAAGAACGTCTGTCTGTGGAGCTGCAGGACCGTCGTGCCCCTCTTGCCACCATGGAGAGCCTCTCGGACAATGAATCCATCTACAGCTTTGATTCAAGGCGCTCCTCTGGGTTTCGGAGCATCCGGGGTTCCCCCAGCCTCCATGCTGTTATGGAGAAGGATGAGACGCACTGCTTTTATATTGACCCCGTTATCCCTGAGGAGAACCCTTCCCTCAGCTCGCGGACAGAGCTGCTGGCTGCTGACAGCCTCTCCAAGCACTCCCAGGAGACTCAGCCCCCTGACAATGCGCTCAACAGTGGCGCCACTACTCCCCAGCGCCGCTGCAGTGAGGAAGGGGCCAGCAGCGAAGGAGACCGCGTCTCCTTAGCTCCTCGGGAAGAACTGTCCCTCCAGAACGGACGCCTCACTGATGTTCCCAGTCCCCAAGTGCTGGAGTTTGCGGAGTTCATAGACAGCCTCTTTAATTTGGACAGTAAAAGCAGCTCCTTCCAGGACATCTACTGCATGATGGTGTCAGACAGCTCCAGTGACTTTGCAGAGATGCCCAAGTCCGTCAGTGATCAGGAGATCCTATTGAGGGCACAATACGAACCCAACTTAGTCCCAAAGCCCCCGAGGTTGTTTGCAGGCTCAACAGATCCTTCGTCGGGCATCTCAGTGTCTCCCTCTTTCCCCCTTAGTTCATCTGGAGAACTCATGGACGTCACTCCAACGGGCGTGAGCAGCCAGGAGTGCCTGGCCACTGACAAAATCCGGACTTCTACCCCCTCTGGGCACGTAACCAGCCCTGCCAAGCAGGACGACCTCATGATTTCAGCCCTCTAGTGCAGGGTAAAGGGGTGCGGCTCTGAGAGCTGATCCATTAGGCTGAGTGCTGGGATAACGCTTGGAGGAGGTGGTCATTGGGCAATTCAGAGCAGAGGAGACAGCTGGAGACATTCCTTCTGGGGTGACACAGTGTTGGCACGCTGGAGGATGGATTGAGTTTGAGTCCCGTGCTTGCAGCTGGGAGAAGAGGGTCTGAGTCCCTAAAGGTAGATGCAAGTTCCCTACCTCAGCCTGTCTCGTTTCATTGTGGAGGCACATTCCTTGCCGCAGGGCACCTGCTGAGTTTAGGAGGAAGATACCCTGCTCCAGGGAATCCTCCGGGGTGAAGGGGGTGGATTCTCAGAAGCTCGGGGGTCAGACAGACGTAGGCAGAAATGAGGGGGGCCAAGGCCACATCTCCCTCTTGGTACTGTGTCAGTGGTCCTGGAAGTGAGCAGATTGAGACTTTGGGCCCTATTGCACTACCATGTCGGATCTGGCCCAAGCTTCAATTTGTCCTACTTCCACGGGGATTGCTTTTGTAGGCCACTCTCCTGTTTTAAAGCCATTGTGGGGCTGTATTCTCCCCAAACACACTCTTCCCTCCCTGGCCGGGCGCAGCAGGAGTGGGGCTGGCACTGTGTTTTCTCCCCTGAGTACTTCTGTGTTCAGTGACCACCAGGCTGCTGCTGAGAGGGAAGGACACTGTTCTGAAGAGCCAAAGCCCTCTGCCTCATTCCTCCTTTGCCAGAAAGAGTTCTCCTGGATGTCACCATCACCTCTTCTCACTTTCCTGGACCACTCTGAGCTGGTGACATTCCTGCAGGACTGACAGCGTTCTCAGCTCAGAGCTGCATGGATGGATCAACTGAAGTATTTAACAGGCATCTCAACACCCAGTGTTAATGTCCAAGCCCCTGCGGAGTCTGGGAGCCTCTCCTGGACTCTGCTGGGTCCTCACACCACCCACAGGCAGTAATCGCAGATCATCAGTGCCAACCAGTGTCATTGGGAGTTCAGGGAAAAAATGAACTTTCACTGAGTATTGAAATCTCTTGTATGTTTACAGAGCTGCTAAGCTTTTGGAAGGTATTTATTAAGCAAACAGGGAGGCTTTCCCTAAGCAAAAAGCATGCTCATGCTCTCCTTCCTGGGCTGTTCCCTCTGGGAACCTGAGGAGAGAGAGGATGGACAGCTAAGATCGCAAATTCCCTGCTTTTAAAGCGGATCGGAGTCTGAGGGAAGCTGCGTGCATCCCTCACCCACCTCGTCCACCTCTCAGTTGCACAACGCCACGTCGCAAAGCTTGACCAAGCCGTGAGTAAAACTACCTGAGCACTGCTGTGCAGAGCCTTGGTGCCCGGAGGAGCCTGCTCGACCCATCTCAGCAGGTGCTTTCTGGTGATGGGAGCGGGCGAGAAACTACCTGTGTAGAACGTTAAATGTACTGTGACCTGGAGAAGGCCTTTAATTGGCAAAACACCTTCCTATCAGTGCTCAGTGGGGTTACCAATCAGGCTCACTGGAGTGCTGTCCTTCCTCACTGGGAAAGCAAGTCCTATTTTGGCTTTCTTCTGCCCTCAAAGGTGTTATTGCCCTCCTTTCCTTTCCTTAGCCATGCTGTTTCCATTGTAGGAGGATGCTGTGCTTCCCTGGAGCTCAGCACATGACAAATCCCCAGCTCCTGTTAGCCCTCACTTTTCAAACCGAGTGCAACTGGGATTCAAACCAGAGCAGGAGCACTTTATAGCCAGGGTGCATTGATGTAAACGGCTTCAGGTGCACAGAAATGAGCTGTGTGGCTGAGTGCCAATCTCCAGCTCAACAATTCAGTGTGGGATACTCTGTCCCCTGCTCCTTAGGAATTACAGAGTCTTTAGAAGTGCAGGGACTTTGTTAAATGGGCACTAAAATATTGTCCCTGGGGTTTAGGTTCCAAAGGTGACCTTTTCTAGACTGTCTTGAATTGGAGGGAAGAAACCTCTCTGAATTCAAAGTTAATCTGTAAAAGCAAAATGCTTTGATTCTGAGCGACAAGAAGTTACTTTTTCCTTTGTAGCTCCTTCAGTTTTGTTCCCCTCGCTGAGAGCTTGTGTGGTTCAGGTTCGTGTAGAGCAGTTGTGTGAACTCCAGCAGATCATCCACGATTGCAGACCACAGGGTAGGGCTGGAGTGCTGCACACAGCCAAGAAACACTAATAAAAGGTGTCCAGGAATACGCACATTAAACAGGGTAGTTCTGAAGGGAAAAGGGAGCTGAAGTGGAGGGAGGCTGGAGCTAGCAGGCTAGCTCGCCTCCCGACACAGCCTGCTGACACGTGGTGATCAAGCAGGGAAAAGGGGTGCATTTCTGCCTCTCATCCTCGGCACATGGGTAGTAATAACACTTAGCACTTAGGCAGAGCTTTATCTGCAAAGCACTTTACAAACATTAAAAGAAGAATCATCCCTGTCCCTGGCAAGTGGCCGTCTCAGTAGGTAGAAACTACTGGTGCCCTGCCTGAGGCTGCAGGGGAGGTGGCTCGAGGTGGAAAAGGTGGATTCCTTCCCTCTTAGGAAAGAAGTTTCTCCCTAGTGATCTGATGGTGTTTAATGGGTCGCAATATTGCACTAGAGAGTCACTTCTGGGCATAGCTCTGCTGCGTCCTGGAAGGCGCAGTTGTTGTGCGTGACTGTTTCCTTCTCTGTGCCACTGGAACTGTGTCCCGGGGGAACGGGGTGACCTTGCCCTGGCCAGCTGTAGCAGGAGACAGCCTGGCATGCTGCATTTCTATTGCTTTGTTTGTGCTCTGTGCTTATTAGGCTTCTAAAAAGCCTGGAAATACCTAATCCTTGTGCCCTGCGCTTGCCACCAATCAAGGCAGTAAAGGTGCGGAAGAGCCCTTTTAGTTAAGGTTCTTGTTGCGTCACTTTATGGGTAATCCCTGTTTTCTGTTGTTCTCTCTTGACAAACAGATCTGTTCCCAGTCCTCACAAAGTAAATCCATGTTCTTTGTGTTATTTCTGCTTTAAATGTCTCCATGTCTTGGTCCTCATCACTCCTTTGCTAAAAGAGCGTTTGGATGTCCTGTATCATCCTGGAAGGATGGAGGATGTTGCTAAGCCTGTAGCTACCTCCATCATTCATGCTGCATGCTGCTCCCTACTTTCTCTTCGCTCTGACATGCAGATGAAAACAAAAAAGCATTGTCACATCTCTTAATCTCTTGGTTTCTGATTCCTGCTCAAGCTTTGTGCCTTCTAATCTTTATCTACTTCAATGGGATGTCCCACCAGACGTGGAGGCAGTGCTGGAAGTGCCTGACGCCCTAGCCCCCAGCTAAGCAGCCGGCAGCTTGCCCACTTTCACAGCGCATCCTTAAAATCTCCTCTAAAAGCTTTTTTTGGTGGATGCTGGAGAGCAGAGAACAATCTTAGTGCACCTTAATGTTACAGCATGGTGAGTGAAATCACTTTCAGCTTTGCCAAAGAGCCTGGATGGGTTCTCTGCCCCCTCCATGATCCCCCAGGGTGGCAAATTCCACCTGACTGCAGAACTGGTGGTTGTTGTTGTGTGCTTGTTCGGGATATTCCTAGCAGACTGTTGTGGAATGCAATCCTGAGGGCTTGAAACCTTGAAAGGCACCATGAGAGACCCTTCGCTAGGTGCGAGTTGAACTCCATCCAGCAGCTGAGTTCAGACCAACCCCAACCCTGCTGCAAATGCTCACAGGGCAGGAAGGGGTTGGTACCGCTATTTATTTTTTGCAGCTCTGACCCTTTGAGATGTGTCCAAAGGGAATAAAATATTCCCATGATAATCTATAGCATCCCATTCGTTCCTTTCAGCTCAGACAACTGAAGTCTGAGATGGCTTTTGCTGACAATCGTTTCACGCTGCTGTTTGTTTGTCATCCCTTCTGTTTAAACTCGCCCCACTGAAGCTGGATTTTTGTTGGGAGCTGTGACTTCATTTTTCTGATGCCAACAGAGTCTCATGGAGTTTCCCTGCACTTTAGGAAGTATTTAGACAATCTCCAAGATCCTAGTTGGAAAAGCATAGGGTGAGTTGGTATTTGTTGGCCAGGTGCTCCCTTGTTCTGTAGCAGCAAAAGAAATGAGTCAAGAAAGATAGGGAAATAAAAGGGAAATGGGTCAAATAGCAAATGCACTGAACCTGAAAGCCTGCTGTAAAAACTGAGACAAATTTAACACGTGGTGGTTGTTTCTTGGCTGTGAAATATCAGCTTCTTTCCTGCTTCAGGTGTACCCAGTGCCTCCTTCACCTGCTGAAGGGCAGGGAGGGTTGGGAATGCAGCAGGGGTTTTGCACAGCCTGCTCTGATGCTCGATATGAAGGAATGTATGGCTCTGAAGCCTTGGAAAGCACTGGCTGAGTTGGGCCTGTTGTGCCTTCTTCTCCGAGCCTGTGGAGCACTGAACTGGGTTTAGGGACGAGTGGCATCTCTTGCGCCAAAGCTCCCTCTCATGGTGCTCTTGTGGTGCTCCAGGTGGAGCAGATCCTGCTGGAAGCAAACCCTGCCTGTTCTTGGCAGCTGTGGAAAGAGTGAGAGAAAGGGAGGTTGCAGCTGGGAGGTGGGACTTGATCTGGGAGCTCCTTGCTCTCCAGTCAGATGGTCCTACTGGTGATATGGGTCAAGTGGAGGCGTAAGTCTTTGTCATCATTTAGTGGTGTCCTTCTCCCATTGCAGGCTCCAGAGCTGTGTGTCTGCTCTGTCCCCTTCAAGGGAGGAGCCACTGCGCCTTCCAGGGGGATCAGGCAAGTTGGATGGCAGCGATGAGCCTGGGAAGCTGTGCTTTGTTTGCTTTGGAGTTTACATTCCAGCTCAGAGAGTCGAGACCTTCTCTGCCGAGATGGGTGGCAGTTAGAGCCCAAACCCTCAACCCTGTTAATTTCTAAACACTCATTAGAGTGGAGGAAGACTTTTGGCAGGAGATCTTTCACAGTAACTGCCTGCTGTGCCGAGGGCAGCGCGTTCTGCAGAGCAGCAAGGCTGTTGGCTCCCGTGGGTGGCAGGAGCACTGTGAACTGCCAAACATCGCTTTTCCCTCCCTGTCTCCTGGCTGCATCCATGCCTGGGGCTTCCCTGGGAGCTGTTGCGCTCTGTGCAGGAAGATGGTGAGCCTTGCAGCCTGGAATTTCCAAACAACTGAGGAGCGAGCTATTTCTTGCTTTGTCATAGGGACTTGCGATCCTAGAAAGCATCAGCTCTCTCCAAGCACATTGCTGTCTCTGTTACTGTTGTCTTTTTTTGCTTCTTGAATTCATGCCTGTTGTGCCTTTGTTTTCCATTGGTTTGAAGCCCAAGCCTCCTGCTTGGAACCAGCCAACTTCCTTCCCCATTTCTGCACATCTTTTCTTCTCTGGGTGTGTGAAAGGCAATGCGTTCTGGCCAAGGACTGACTTGGAGTTGCCCTTTCTGCCAGGATCTCTCTGCCCTGGCTGAGTGTTGCCCAATTTCCCTTCTCCCTGCTGCCTCGGGGTTGTATCCAAGTGTCAACAGCAAAGTTGGTTCCTCCTACCCACACTGGTTCCCCTGCCAGCCTCCTCCAGTCTGGGACCTCATCTTGTGCAAAGTCTGTTCTGTGTGGTACGAAGGGAAGTCATTTCTTCCCTGTGGTCTGCATGACCTCAGGCAGTGTTTAATGGGCCTGTCCACCAGTAAAACTTCCTCTCAGGTCTATTTGTGAGTAAAACTCTTCCTACTCTTCAAGATCTGACTCTGGTTTTGCAAGAACTTAAGCTGACTTAACGTATTTCAAACTGTCCACTGCGGTTTTGGCTTACAACCATCTTCCAAAGGAAAGCTCTCTTTTCTGAGAGGTGGATGTTCCTGCTGTGTTTGAGACCTCACCATGTCATCCTGTGCTCTTGTTTTTCATTCTCTGACATTTCCTACCTGCCCAGCGCATCTGTGTGGCGAGGGAACCTCTGTCTGGCTACTCCTTTATGTCTGCAAAGTCATTAAACACAGAGCAGCAGAGGAATAAGCCTTCCTTTTGTATTTTATTGGGGTTCCACTGCTCTGCTTTCCATCATGGGGTTTTGTGCAGTTCTGATGGCTCAGAGTTGGAGGAACCTGGTGCGCGTGGCAGTACTAAGACGAGGGAACAGCCTGGCTCAGCACTCTGTGCTGGTGAGGTCTGTCCTGCCTCGATGTGCTTCTTTGGGAATGCGTGTCCGAAATGATCCCATCCTGCTGTGTTTGTGCTACATCCACAGTGCTCACTGGTGGCAAAGGGGCATCACCTGCAGCTATGGAGGCTACAGCTTCCCAGCTTTCCCTCCACCAATACTGCAGCCGATGGATGAGGTGATGGCCAGGGAATAGCCTCGAGCTCCTGTCCTACTAATAAACTTAATTACTAATGTCAACATGGGGATTATTGGTGATGGGTTGCTCCTCCCTGCCTGCGTGCATGGGGCAGCAGGAGAGGAGCGCTCTGCCCTTTAAGACCTTTTCCAGCTCAGCCGTCTGTTCCGCTCTCCTGCAGTGACAGCCACCACTCCAGCCTGTCCTCCCTCATGGCTGTGAACGAGCAGAGACAGCAAGACCAGAGAAACTGGTGGAAACTCTTTCCTTTCTCATCTTTTTGGGCTTCTTAGTGCCAGCTGTGTTGGGTGGAGCCCAGCAGGATGGTCTCCACGTGACAGGAGCTGCAGGAATGGCATACAAGAACTCCCTTGCCTCCCACTTCTCTCTCCATCCGCAGATAGCAAAGCCTCTGTGGAAAAGCCCTTCTGCTTGTTTCTGTGTCCTATCTCACATCCTGTGCTGGGGCAGCTCAGAATAGGGTAGTTATGAATTAACTCTTTGACCCCAATTGCCTCTTTATTGCTAAAGCCTTTTGCATTTATGGGAGAACTGGTCCTTCTAGGGAACCCTGAGCTGCTCTGCCTTGCCTCTCGCAGGGCTTAGAGCACTCGCATATGCAATCAGGGGGGAGACGGCACAGGATCCTGCATCCCCACGCTCAACTTGAGAGGTCACTGCCTGTCCTGGGAATGCTGCCCTCCAAATCCCTGCTCCAAGCTGCCCCCAGCATGAAGACTACAAGGAAACTAAAGCACTCCTTATGTGCCATTCTCATGTGACTTTTTGTACCTATGTATGAAAGATCCAAACTAATATTGCTGTAAAGAAAGATACAGATTAATATAGTCTATTCTATAAAGAGATATGTATATAAAGGTTTCTGTATATTGTATGGCACCCTGTATAAAATGGATGTAGAAGCATGACTGGTGTATGTGACTGTTCCCAAGTTTGACCTGGAGAATGATGGTTGTGATCTGCCTGAGGTTGCCTTCAAGGATTGTGCGTGAGCTTGAGAGTTGGAAGGAACTGCACTGGGCTCTCACCTTGCAGAGGGATGAGGAATGTGGTGGTGGCGCAGCCCTGAAGCGCCAAGGAGCTATTTGGCTGCCACTGGGGCTGATCATCACCTCACTGGTGCTGGGTGTTCTGGGTCTCAGTCTTTGCAGCGGGAAAGATGCTTTGGGGAACATCTATGTCCCTTGAGATCAGCTTGACACTCTACACCCGTGCCCATCGCAGGGGGGTGGAACCAGATGATCTTTAAGGTCCCTTCCAACCCAAACTATTCTATGATTCCTGTGTGGCACTTGCCAGCTCCAGCTTGGCTGTGGTGGAAACGGCAGGAGCCTCAGCTCTAGCAACCTCTCTTCTCTAGTGGAGAAGGGATTTAAGGAAGGGACTTGAGGCTTTGAGTCACCAAGGGCTTGAATTCCATGTGCTGTAGGGAAAGAATTAACTTAGACTAGACATTAGGAAGAATTTCTTCACCGTGAGAGTGGTGAGATGCTGGAACAAGTTGCCAAGGGAAGTTGTGGATGCCTCATCCTTGGAGGTGTTCAAGGCCAGGTTGGATGGGGCCTTGGGCAGCCTGATTTAGTGGGATGTTTAGTGGGGTTGGAACTAGATGATCTTTAAGGTCCCTTTCCAGCCCTAACTATTCTATGATTCTGTGTGTTGCATTAGTGCAAACAAAGGGGTTCTGGAAGACGTGTGAGAAGGTGGCAGGGAGAGAAGAAGAGGACGGGGTGCCAGCAAGAACAGTGTAGAAGTTTCTCCCGTGGAAAATTAGCAGAGTGCTGGGATCTTCTACAAAGGAGGAAGAGCTAGAAGCAGTGAGGAAGAGTTGGAAGCGGTGAGGAAGAGCTTCACAGAGCAGGTGGTGAGTGCCCTGCAGAGGCAGGGACGCAGCTTTGTGTTGGTGTGTGAAGCAGGATCTGAAAGCCTGGTGCCGCTCACACCGCAGTGGGATAACAGCTCTGGGAATTCATATTTGGGAGAGGGGAAAGCAATCACTGTGGCTTACAGGGAGAAGCAAGGGAAAGGGAGCAGCTTCAGGAGAGGAGCAGGAGCTTGCTGAGCAGCCCTGAGAAACGCCAGCAAGAAAAGGAATGCCTGGAAGAACATAATCCTATTAATGGCTGCATGGAATAGTTTTTATGGTTGCTCCTGAAGAGGCTATCAAGGAATTAAGAGCTCAAAGGTGGCTGAACTACTGAGTTCCTATAAAAAGTGCTGGTATGTGTCAGTGCCTGCCTGCTGCTTTGGTTTGGGTTCATGGGCTTTTTCCTACCCAGGACTATATCAGTCTCGTAAAAGGATATTGCCTCTTCTGTAAACACTTCCTCTCCGGGGGAAGAAAAACATAAAACTCGGGATACAACCCTAGTATAAACATCAAATAATCGGTGTTTAGGAGTGACTGCTTTAATACAGTTACTAAGGAGAAAAATATATGAATATATACACAGCAGCCACCCTGGATGCTGCTTTAAAAACAGGTTTACTATTACAAAGGCTCGGCTAACGCTGGGATGTGGTTGCTGTTTCCAGGAGGACTGGCTGGCTGTTTGGAGTCATAGAATTCCAGGATGATTTGGGTTAGAAGTAACCTCAAAACCCATCCAGTTGCAACCCCAGGGACGCTTCCCACTGGATCAGGGCCTCCAAGCCCCATCCAACCTGGCCAGCGTGGTGCAGCCACTACTGCTCTGAGCAACCTGGGCCAGGGCCGCACCACCCTCGTAGAAAAACATTTCTCCCTAATATCTCATCTCAGTCTCCCCTCTTTCAGCTCCAAACATTTCCTCTCGTCCTGTCCCTGCACTCCCTGATCCAGAGCCCCTCCCCAGCTTTCCTGGTGCCCCTTTCAGTCCTGGAAGCTGCTCTAAGGTCTCCTTGCAGCCTTCTCTTCTCCAGGCTGAACAACCCCAACTCTCTCAGCCTGGCCTTGGACAGGAGGTGCTCCAGACCTCGCACCATCTCCATGACCTCCTCTGCACTTGCTGTAAAGCCAATCAACAGCGACCAAGCTAAAGAGCATGTGGAAAACTCTCAGCTTATTGGTAAAAGTGGTTTTCAACCCACTGAAACCCATTTTCAACCCATAAAGCATCCAGAACTACACCAGGAAGGAATTCTTTTCTAAAGTGATAGGATGAGAGGGCATAGCCTCAAGTTGCACCAGGGGAGGTTCAGATTGGACATCAGGAAATATTTCTCAGGCACTGGCAGAGGCTGCCCAGGGCAGTGGTGGAGTCCCCATCCCTGGAGGTGTTTAAAAGACAGGTAGCTGAGGTGCTTGGGGATATGATTTAGCAGTGGACCGGTACGGTTGGACTTGATGATCTCACAGGTCTTTTCTAACCTAAGGATTCTATGATTCTTCCTGTAAAGCAGACTATGTTCTCAGGCAAGCAAGGAAAATGAGGGAAAACTACCGGAAATACAGAAGTAATTAAAACTGTGAGCTAATTGCTAATTACTTGCAGATGGAAGCCAACATGGCACAAGCTGGTTCATCAGTTTGTACAAGGATGCCAGGCTGCATTTCAGTTAGAAAAGAGAACAAAGGCTCAGAAAAGGTGATCTGAAGGTGCTTTAAAAGCTAACTTAAACTCGTGCCCTGGTCAGTCGTTTAATTAACCTATCCTTTGGAGAAGAGGCAATGTTCTGCTTGGATGCATTACACAAAATCTTTGCTGACCAGCTGATTTATCTTGGAAAGAGTGTCAGCTTAAGGGAAATAGAAACTATTTGTGTGGGGAAGGATTTCCAGCTGGGCGGTGGCTCCAGCTGGCGGTGCTTTGGTGCAGGTTAACTGAGTACTTCCAGTCAATAAGAGGGGGTCTGACCGCAATTCCAGGTGATGCTCACTTGTTCTATGAGGGCAGATTATAAAAAGAGAGCAGGAGGCAAGTCAGGTTGCCTTGGGGGAAGCAAGCTTGGAAACCTGGAGAGGTGGAAAAGTGCCATGCAGTGGTGTAGGAGAGGAAGAGTGTGGGGTAAAGCTCCCTGAGGCCACAACAGCAGAGCTGGGGGGTATAGAAGGATGCAGCTCATGAAGGAGAAGCCCCCATCGCCTGAGTATGTTGCTCTGAAACCACAAAGGTGAGTTCTGTCAGCATAGGAATTTCCCTGCCTTTCCAGAGATCTCAACTTATTCTCAAGGGACAGAGCTTCCTTGAAAGGCAAGCCCAGCTTCTGCAGACTTGTTTGTTCTTGTCAATGGGGCTTGGTCAAGCCTGGGTTTGCTTGACAGGAGCTGAAGAAGTGGATGAAGCATCACCAAATGGTTTCGGTCAGAAAAGCCCCTGTGCTGTCCTGGAGTCTGTGACGATATCAGAACCATAGAATGGTTTGGGTTGGAAGGGACTTCAAAGCCCATCCAGTCCCACTCCCTGCCATGGGCAGGGAAACCTCTCACTGGATTAGGGGCTCCAAGCCCCATCCAACCTGGCCTTCAACATCTTCAGGGATGGGGCAGCCACCACTGCTCTGGGCAACCTGGGCCAGGGCCTCCCCACCCACACAGCTAAAACATTTCTCCCTAACATTTCATCTCAATCTCCCCTCTTTCAGCTGAAAACCCTTCCTCTGGTCCTGTCCCTGCACTCCCTGATCAAACGCCCCTCCTCTGGAGCCCCTTTCAGTCCTGGAAGCTGCTCTAGGGTCTCCTCACAGCCTTCTCTACTCCAGGCTGAACAACTCCAACTCTCCCAGCCTGGCCTTAGACAGGAGGTGCTCCAGGCCTCAGATCATCTCCTTGGCCTCTGCACTTGCTCCAACAGCTCCATGTCCTCCCTGTGTTGAGGACTCCAGACCTGGATGCAGGGCTCCAGGTGGGTCTCGCAGAGCAGAGGGGCAGAATCCCCTTCGTCCCTGCTGGTCCCACTGCTCTGGATGCAGCCCAGGACACGGGTGGTTTCTGAGCTGCGAGTGCAGTATGCTGGCTTGTTTTAATCACTCTAAACTCAGCAATGCTTCTTGAGTCAAGGGAGTGGAAGGCAAGTCCCTGTATTTGCTCTCTGAAATGAGTACGCATGTGAATATGGATACGTCCCTCCTGGGGTGGGGACGTACCCTGTGCCGGCTGGCTGTGCTGCAGCAGAGGGTGCTGTGCCCGTGCTGGTTGTGCTGGGGTTCCCAGCGCTTGGCTGAGCACCGCTGGGACTGAAGCGCTGCTCCCTGTCCGCTCCTTGCTCTGCAGGCAGCGAGGACAATAAAATGTGTGCAGCTGGTCTGGGAGGTGGTTCTCGTGCTGGAAGACCTCGGATGAACCAGCACAAGCTCTCTGTACAGAGACAATACCTTTCCAACCTTCCCAAAGTTTGCAAAGGTTGGAGCTTCCCTTTTTTTCAGTGTCCCAACGTTTGGGACTCATCTTCCTTTGTGTAAATGCTCCCTCGTTGTTCTGAATTCTGGTGGTGCTGGTTTGAACCCTTGAGTTTCTGACTGTGGTGCTTTCCCGTATTGGGGAGGTTTCCTGGGATGGGTCTCCCTCGCTGACAACCACCCTTTTCATAAATCAGTGGTGGTGTTCTCTCCATCTTGGGAATGAACCTCTTGGAGTTAATGAATAACCAGCAAGATTTATCAGTTCAGGTCTCTTGCCAAGAGGAGATAACAGAATGAGCCCACATCGCTCTGCTTCCGCCTCCAGCAGTGTGGGAGCTACCCTGGGTCACGCAGGGCCTTGGAGAAGGGCAGGATGGCATCTTCTGCTGCCCGACCCTCTCCAGGAGCTGATGGCAAAGGAGGTTTACAGCCACAGCGCGAGGCTATGCACAGGCCAAGCAGGCCACCACTGAAGGATGCTGCGAGGACAGGTCTCTTTGGGCTGAGCAAGCTCTGCTGCCCGTGGCCCTTGTGGTGGTATAGTTTGGGGCACACCTGGAAGAGCAAGGTGCTTGTGTGCAGGATGGATTGTTGTATATGTGTTTGTTCTTTTGTTGGTGCCGATGGTGAGAATCCTGATTTGTGGAGGCTTCACTGAGGGCATCTTCCCCAACTCTGGTGATCCATCACATCCACAGAGGTCTCTGTGCTTGTCACCTGGGCATTTATGTTCTCCGCTGTGCAGCACCAGAGCTCCTGCTGCAGCTGTGTGTGAGTTGAGATATCTGGATGAGTGCCTCAAGAATGATCCAAGGGCTGGAGCACCTTCCATATGAGGCCAGGCTGAGAGAGTTGGGGTTGTTCAGCACAGAGAAGAGAAGGCTGTGGGGAGAACTTAGAGCAGCTTCCAGGACTGAAAGGGGCTCCAGGAGAGCTGGGGAGGGGCTCTTGATTAGGGAGTGCAGGGACAGGATGAGCGGAAGGGTTTGGAGTTGCAAGAGGAGAGATTGAGATGAGATCTTGGGGAGAAATGTTTTGCTGTGAGGGTGGGGAGGCCCTGGCCCAGGCTGCCCAGAGCAGTGGTGGCTGCCCCATCCCTGGAGGTGTTGAAGGCCAGGTTGGATGGGGCTTGGAGCCCCTGATCCAGTGGGAGGTGTCCCTGCCCATGGCAGAGAGTGGAACTGGATGGGTTTTGAGTTCCCTTCCAACCCAAACCATTTTATGATTCTCTCTTGCCTCCCATCTACTGAAGGTACCTGTGCTTGACCTCCTGCTGCGTTTGGGATACAAACAGAGCTCCTGGGAATGAAGGCTCTTCACTGAGCATTTCTTTTTAAGCCCTCCAAGCTGAGGAGGAGGCTCCCAGCAAGTCTCTCTGGAGTCCCATTTTGCCTAGAAACTGGCAGGGCTTGCCTGAATCACGAGTGAGAGGCAGCCTAAGCAAGCACGGTTTTGTTTAGGTGCCTGAGCAACTTCCATTCTGAAATGCCTGCGCTCAGCACAGCTGCCAGAGGGGTCTGGGAACAACCACGCGTGCTGAAGAGGGGAAGAATCGCAGCAGTGTTTGAGGCGAGAAGATGCTACAGCACAATGATGAAAGCTTTCAGGCAGCTTGGAGGGAGCCACCCACGGACAGGAGGGGGAGAATTGAAGGTACCTTGATTTCACAGGATTGCAGGTGGATTGCTGCGCTGAGCCTCGGAGTGAGATAGAGAGGAGGATGCTTGGGGTGTCAAGGCAAAGGAGGACAGACAGTGAGGAGAATGAGTGTTTAAGGTGGGAATATTTCTGTAAAACCAAGGAAAGAAATCATAGAATCATGGAACGGTTTGGTCTAAAGGGACCTCAAAGCCCACCCAGTTCCACCCCCTGCTGTGTGCAGGGACACCTCCCACTGGATCAGGGGCTCCAAGCCCCATCCAACCTGTCCTTCAACACCTCCAGGGATGGGGCAGCCACCACTGCCCTGGGCAACCTGGGCCAGGGCCTCCCCACCCTTACAGCAAAACATTTCTCCCTAACATTTCATCTCAATCTCCCCTCTTTCAGCTGAAAACACTTTCCCTTGTCCTGTCCCTGCCCTCCCTGATCAAGAGTCCCTCCCCAGCTTTCCTGGAGCCCCTTTCAGCCCTGGAAGCTGCTCTAAGGCCTGGACTTTGTGGTAGAAGCCCTGGCTCTTCAGTTGGCTGTGTTTAGGCTCTCCAAGGCTGGGGAGCATTTTGGAATAGAGAGAACACCAAGTTCCTCTGCCTGGCAGCAGGTGCCTCCTGTGCAGGGAGGGGGGAGGCTTCCACCTTCAGGCTGTTCCCAGGATGCAGACGGAGCAATCTGGGACGCACCTTACACGATAACAATATCAGTGATGGTGAAGCTGACAAGGCCAATGACCCCACCGCAAATGACACTCTGCATGGATATTACCTCTCACAAAGTCCAATGATGGGAACAAAAGGAAGGCACTGAGTTCAACCACAGGGAGTTTGGTAGAGCACCACATCAAGGAACAGCAGCTTTCTGCCTCTCCCCCCTCACGTCTCCAGCTCAGCAGACGTGGTTCAAACATCCCTCTGCTTGTCTGTTCGAGCTGTGCAAACGACAGCAACCTCCTGCCCGGGGCAATCCCATCAGGTGAGGCAAGAATGAGATGGAACAACCAGCATCTGAACCCCTTCTCATAACCTCTTGCCAGCCAGCTCGCTCAAATAAACACTCGGGTCCTACTCAAACTGATGGAGGTTGACACTGAACTCCCTCCTTTAGAAACCTCATCCTTACACAGGCATGAAGAGCAAAGACACCTTGGAAAGAGCAATAAGGTTGGAGAGCACTGTACGCAATAGCAGCTGGGTTTTGCAAAGCAAGAAAGTAGGTGCTTTCCCTGGTTCTCTAGGAAGGAGTTAGTCCTGGACTCTGAAGAGCTCTACATCCATTCTTCCTGCTCAAACCAAGAAATTGGGTTGCTGCAATGTTCTAGCTTTAAAATCTCTAATTGTCCTTGGAGGTTTCTTTCCTTGGAGCACAAGTTGGAGCTGTTGGTAGCTATTAAGGGATAGCGTGTGTTAGATCCCTGCGAAAGGGATTGGGGACCAGAGAGCAGCTTCCATGGCTGGTGGCATCTCAGAGGAGCAGCTTGCGGTACAGAGTGCATCCTCCATCCTTTACAAGTCAGAAGTGTTTCTCAGCAAGCTCTTTCCTAAGCACTGACATTTGCCTTGAAGCCCTAGTGATTCGGCTTCGGGTTTTAGACATTCTTTATGAACCTAATGAGCTCCTTGCTGCTTGCATGAGAGTTTTTCCAAAGTCGGAGAGCTTCCAAGACTTATGAGCTCCCCAGCATAGCCAAGTGAATTAAGCATCATGAAGCAAAACCAGACATGAGCTTGGTTCTAACACTCACTTTTTGCGGGAGCTTCCAGGATTCATTCCCAAATGCAGTCTCTGTTTTGGGCTCTCTGGCTTTAGGCACCAGGAGACCTTATGATCTGTAGATGTTGCACCCTTTTACTTCGTGGAAGTCAACCAGAACTGCAGGAGCTGCTGTGAACGCTGAAGGTTGTTTGGAAGACATCTGGATCTCGATTGAAGGCCACTTTCAACAAGCAGGCAAGCTCTGCCAGCTCTCACTACACAAGCAGTGCTCACCTACCTCCTGGCAGAGGACAGGAGTGTCACTGCTGGATGTGAATCCCCACTCCTGAGGAAGAGATTCCTCTTTGTACCTCAACTTGGCTGCATCATAGCTGTCCATGAGTAGTGACGGCTTCTTGTTGCTCCTGCTGTTTGGTAGCAAAGGGGATCTGACTTCCTGGTGGCCTTGGTCAGTATAGAAGAGAAGAAGAGCCTCCTGTTTGGCAGGAGGGTTCTGGGAGGTGGTGAGCAGGAGGTAGAAGCCTGGAGAGGGTTGGCCATGGGAGAGCACAGAGCTGCACAAGCACTGCCTCCCTGTCATTGACTGCATTCCATGGAGTTACTCATTGAAGCTGTAGTCTTCACTTGAAGGTTTTTGATCTCTCTGTGATCAGGCTGAAGTCACTGGCTGGCTCACAGAAGCATTCACTCCAGATAAGAGCAACAGCTTTTCCCCAGGGAAGTCAGGTGGGGTCAAGGAGAGAATTTGCTCTGTCCTCTGCAGCCAGATAACCAGGGGCAACACAAGGTCTGCCTGGTCCCTGTGTCGAGCAGAGATGGGGCTGCACGGACCCATCCCCAAAGAAAGACTTTACACCTAGCGCATATGGAAGCCTTGGCAGCACTTGCACCAACCCCAAGGACAAGTCCAAAGACCTTTGCTGCACTTTGCCAACAAACCAGAGCAACTGTCACCCCTGGGTGACTCCAGAGAGACTTGCCAGGTTGTGGAAGGGACAATGGGAGCTGAGTCCAGAAACCAGCCGTGTCCTGGGCCACATCCAGAGCAGTGGGACCAGCAGTGGGGGAGGGTATTCTGCCCCTCTGCTCCATGATGTGAGACCCACCGAGAGCCCTGCATCCAGTTCTGGAGTCCTCAGCACAGGGAGGACATGGAGTAGGAGTGAATCCAGAGGAGCCCATGGAGATGATATGAAGACTGCAGCACTTCCTATAGGAGGCCAGGCTGGGAGAGTTGGGATGGGGAGGGGACGTGGCTGTGCCACTAATGAATTATTTTTTTGTTTTAAGCTGGACTTTGAAATCTAGTGCTGGAGGGAGCAACGTCCACACCTTCCATGAGTAATATTCCTCCACCCCCTCCGGCTCCTGCTCCCAACCAACTACATGGATGGGGAGAGTGGTGTTTACAGAGAGCAGGGAGATGAGGAAGAGTGTGTGTGCGCACGTCTGAGGGTGAAGGAGGAGGATGCGGACTAGCAGGGAGGGAGAGCAGAGGGGATGGCAAACTGAGCACAGGGATGGGACTGGATTTTTGTCCCCTGGTGCTGCCTTCTTTTCAACTGATCTCCAGAGGTTGAGCCCCTACCATTCTGTGATTCTGTGCAACAAGAGATGAAAGTAATACCTTTTCATTTTTCTGGGTTCATCTCTCTAGTAAATCTCGGGGAGTACACAAACAACCTCAAAATGCTGGATTCTGAGCTCATTGCAGTAAGGCACCAGCTGCTCTTTTCCCTTTTCAGAAGGGATAAGGATGGACATGCACCTTGGAGTGATCAGGAGTACAACCCAATCCATCTTTTCTCTTTAATCAGGTCCAGGAAGGGAGACAGTGGCCTCTTGACGTGGAGAGCTGAGCAGTACTGAGGGGCAAAGGCGTATGAAGAAAAAGAAGGTGAGAAGGACCCACACCATCAATGCCTCACTCAATTCGGGCACAAGGGAAGAAGCAGAGATGAGTGAAGCAGCACGAGGGAAGGATTTAGGCCCAAGTGGCTTGGGATCAGGAGACACAGGTTGTGTTTCACAGGCTGCCTGCTTGGTCTGGGACAAGAGCTGCCACATTACCCTTCGCATTCCCAGTCTGAGGCCAGGCTGAGAGAGTTGGGGTTGTTCAGCCTGGAGAAGAGAAGGCTGCGGGGAGACCTTAGAGCAGCTTCCAGGACTGAAAGGGGCTCCAGGTAAAGCTGGGGAGAGGCTCTTGATCGGGAAGTGAAGGAATAGGATGAGGGGAAGCATTTTCAGCTGAAAGAGAGGAGGTTGAGATGAGATCTTAGGGAGTAATGTTCTCCTGTGAGGGCAGCCAGGTTGGATGGGGCTTGGAACCCCTGAGCCTCTGTGAGGTCAGTGTCACTACTGGGTTGCTCTCAGAGGGTTTTTCACCTCTTGTCAGCAGGATGTATGGGGCTGGGAGGGCTGAATGATCTGCACCGTGGGAAGGGTGAGCTGTGGGTCTAGAAACCTTGCTGCTAAGGAAAAGGCGGAGGTGTCACAGCTTCATTTTGTCTGAGTGGCTGCAGAGGAGTTTGCACCTTGGGGATGGGGAATCCCAAGTAAAGACCAATGCGTCAGGTTCAAAGGGTTACAAATCTGAGGCAGATTGGTCTCACATCATTTGCCTTTTAATTGCTTTGATCATCTTTGAACTCAGCTTTAGGGTTCATAACAGGCAGGAACTTGTTCTCCTGCCAGCCTGGCCTGCTTACAGGTTCTCCAGCTGGCTTTGAGAGTCACCCGTGAAGTGACCCAGAATAGCCTTGACCTTCCCTTGTTGTTTTATTTTGCCTGAGCAGCTGAAGCTCCAGCTCCCTCCTGCCACTCCAAGAATTTATTAGGTGTCTCTGGAAGACCTCTAGGTGATGCACTGTAGGCCTGATAGCAGAAGAACAAGACTTATGGGTGGGCAACATTGCAAAACCATCAGGGGAGGTTCTGCATGCACAGCCTGGCTGGGAGTGAGTGGAGACTTAAAGGGGTTACGAGGCTTTCCTGTGTGCTGGGAGCACTGAGCTCAGGTCCTGTAAGTGCCTGTGAACGTCTTCTGCTGTGTCCTCATGTGAAACTTCAGTGTACAAGGTTGTGTGCTCCCTGGAAGGTCCATTCCTGCCGTCTTCATGCAGGAGGGTCTGGCAGAAATATCGTCCCACTGCAAGGACAGGACACTGGGCTCAGACCTTGACTCCTTCAGGAGCATTCAGTTCTGGGGTCTGATCTAAAAGATCATAGAATCATTATAATTGGAAAAGATCTCTAAGCTCACCCAGCCCAACCACCAGCCCAACCCCACCGTGCCTGCTAAACCATGTCCCAAACTGCCACATCTACAGACCTTTTGAACCCCTCCAGGGGTGGAGACTCCACCACTGCCCTGGGCAGCCTCTGCCGGAGCCTCACCATTGTTGCAGTAAAGACATTTTTCCTAATATGCAATCTAACCTCTCCTAACACAACTTGAGGCCATTTCCTCTTGTCCTTGTTACTTGGAAAAAGAAACCAACACCTACCTAGCTACAACCTCCTTTTAGGGAGTTGTAGAGAGCGATGAGGTTGCCCTTATCAGATCACAACATCTGGAAGAAATTGTTATGAGGAGGATGGGGAGGCCCTGGCCCAGGTTGCCCAGAGAAGAGGTGGCTGCTCCATCCCTGGAGGTGTTCAAGGACAGGTTGGATGAAGCTGGATCAGCAACCTGATCTGGTTAAAGATGTTCCTGCAGGGAGGTTGGACTGGATGAGCCGTAAAGGTAACTTCCAACCCAAACCATTCTGTGACTCTGTGATTTTTATGATCTGACCTGGCCCTGATCGGATTTAGGGATCAGATAAATATTCGCATCCTTCCCACGCAGCTTGTGGCCAAAGATGGGAGGAGGGGGGTTGAGCGTGTGCGGAGGAACAAGGGGTAACAGAGAATAACAATTGTCTTAATGGAAAGAGAGAGGGAGAAGAAAAAAGGGCTGTTGAGCTCTTTCTCTCCATCCCTGAAATAATAGACCTATTACTGTCCCCAAACCTCAGCCCCCCTCCCCTCCCCAGAGAAGAATTGGTCAGTGCACAGCTGTGCGAGGGAGAAAAATATATTTATATATATAAGAGAATCTGCCCTTCTGAATTGGTTTGTGGGGAGGGACAAAACCTCATTGTGTGCTTTATCTGCCCAGAAGAGAAAGGTCCCACAGTCTTGGGCTGGCAGGGGCTCTGCGTTTGGTTAACTGTGGTCACATCACTGTAACTTCATTTAGATACTGTACTGTTATTTATTTTTGGGGGAGGCATTATTATTGATTGTGGGCACATCTGGGGAAGAAAAACACAACTGTCCCAGCCCCTTCCCCCAGCTCCAAGGAGGGAAGGGATTGGGTGGTGATTTAGGAGCCCCGTAGGGAAATAGGTGGTGGGAAAAGCTATTTTGAGGGGGGAGTATAGGGATCTAGGAGAGGAGGGGAAAATAAAGGGGGTTTGGGGAGGGGAGGAAAAAAAAAGGGGTCCTGGGGGGGGAGATTAAGGGGTCCTGGGAAGGCAAAATGTGGGGTTTGGGGAGGTGAGGGGAAAATACAGGGTCCCAGGAGGGAAGGAGAGGAGATGAAGGGGAAATAAGGGGTCCTGGAAGGGGAGGAGATGAGGTGAGGGTGAAACATGGGGATTTAGGAACGCAGGAGAGGAGGTGTGGGGTTTGGGGAGGGGAAGAGGTGAAGGCAAAACACTGGGGTTTGGGAAGGGGAGGAGAGATGGTGAGGGCAAAACATGAGTTTTTTTGGGGGGAGAGGGGAGGCGAAGACAAAACACGAGTTTTCTAACGGGAGAGAGAGGAGGTGCGGGCAAGGCACGGGGTTTGGGGGGAGGAGAGGAGATGAGGGCAAAACACGAGTTTTTTTAGGGGGAGAGAAAGAAGGTGAAAGCAAAAAGTGAGTTGGCAGGGAGAGAGAGGTGGTGAGGGCGAAACATGAGGTTTTTTACGGGGAGAGAGGAGGCGCGGGCAAAACACGGGGCGAGAGGAGCGGAGGTGAAGGCAAAACTCAGGGCTTTGGGAGGGGAGGAGAGGAGGTGAGGGCAAAACACGAGGAGTGGGAGAGAGACAGAGAAGGGCAAAACACGAGTTTTTTTAGGGGGAGAGAGAGGAGGTGCGGGCAAAACACGGGGTTTGGGAGGGGAGGAGGTGAAGGCAAAACTGAGGGATTTGGGAGGGGAGGAGAGGAGAGGAGGTGAGGGCAAAACACGAGGTTTGGGAGGGGAGGAGGTGAAGGCAAAACTCAGGGATTTGGGAGGGGAGGAGAGGAGGTGAGGGCAAAACACGAGGTTTGGGAGGGGAGGAGGTGAAGGCAAAACTCGGGGATCTGGGAGGGGAGGAGGTGAAGGCAAAACTGAGGGATTTGGGAGGGGAGGAGAGGAGAGGAGGGCAAAACACGGGGTTTGGGAGGGGGAGAGAGGGCGTGAGGGCAAACCACGAGTTTTTTTCGGGGAGCGAGAGGAGGCGCGGTCAAAACACGGGGTTTGGGAGGGGAGAGAGGAGGTGCGAGCTGCAGGGGCAGCGCTGGGTCCCGGGGCGGGCTCTCCCTCCCTCCCGGAGGAGGAGGAGGGCCGGGGGAGGAGCAGGGCAGGCGGCGGGCAGCTCTCGGCCGATGGGCAGAGGGCGGCCGCGCTCGGCGCCGGCGGCGGCTCCGGGAGCCCGGCGGGTGCCCGGGGCGATGCTCGGCAGCGGCCACTGAGCCCTGCATGGCCCAGCATGGAGGTGGTGGACGAGACGGAGGCTTTGCAGCGCTTTTTTGAAGGTAAGGGCTTGTCCCGCTAAGTCCCAGCCTTCTCCTGTCTCGTCCCGCTCCGGAGTGAGACCGGTTTCCCATGGATCTGGGTTCAGCTTTGCAGCCTCCCTTGCATCGCGATCCGGTCACTGATCCCGACCCGTGGGTGCTGGCACACCAACACCTGGGCTGCGTGTTGTGTCGTCACTCAGATACCCACATGCACCCAAGCGAGGATTTTGGGGTGTCCCTCGGAGCAGATTCCGGCTCCGGATGGTATCCCTGCAGTAGGGATCACAGACGTCACCATGGAGTCAAAGTCCTGCTCACCCCTCTCTTCTTGTCCATTGAAACCCCATGTTTGGTCCTCACCTCTTCTCCTCTCTCGGGACGTTGTGGTTTGCCCACAGGGCTCAGGGTGGTGGAAGCAGACTCACTGTTGTGTTCTTCCCTGGGGAATTCGCTCCTAGAAGACAGCTGCTCCTACAGCACTGGTGGCCAGCAGTGGACCCCACACCATCTCTTCATCAGTGTTTGCAGGCCAGTGTTGTCCAACCAGGGCTCAGATCCCTTTGGCCACCACGTGTTTGTGGATCAGAGTCTTCTTCTCATCAGCACAAACTAAAGACACCTTTGACTGACACCAGTGTCGGGAAAGTGGTTGAGAAGAGAATTTGGCCTCTCAAATAGGTGAAATGCAGTTGCTCGTGGCAGCTGAGGGGTCAGTGGGGCAAAAACTGTGTGGCTGGGGAGGCATGTGGACCTCGATGCCCTTTGTTGTTCCTCTCTCTGCGCAGTGTTTCTTCTCCTGGCTCTGGCTTTGTTGGCACGCTTTGCTCTTCCTTGTTGACTGTGTTGTTGCTCCTCTTTCTCGCTGGTTGTCTTTGTTTCTCTCTCTGTGGTGCTGCGCCCTTGTTCTTGGGTGGGCTGTTTGCCAAGGGGAGGTTTTGGTTGCGCGGGATGTGCGCCTTGGTGTGAGCCCCTGGCACATGGGTGTGATGGTTGAGGGGGAACCACACACCCAGCCTAGCAAGGCTCCATTGCGTCAACAGGTTCTGTTGCTGGTGGCAGGATGGGGGTCTGCAGTGCTGGACGCCATCCATGGAGGGAGAGCAGGTTGTGTGCACAAGTTGGCTCTGGAGCTTGGATTCCCTCTGGAGGCCTTGTGTTGTGCTTCGTCTGTGGTGGGACCGGGCAGTGTGCTGCCTGTTCCGCTGATCTGCTCACCCAGTGCTGGTTGGGGTGGAAGGACCAGGTCTCTCCTGTTTCTTTGGTGGAAAGACTTAACCTGGGGAGGAGAGGAAGGATGCACCACAAACAGAAGATGTTCTTGAGAGCAAACAGAGGCTCAAGCTGCTCACTTCTCATTTTTCTCTCTTCTGGCATCTGTGTGACGCCTCATTAAAGCGTCTCTTCTTCTTCAAAGGAAGAAGCATCCCCTGTACGTTCCAGTCATGATTCTGGATTCCCAGGAGCGACAGGATTAGTGAGGATGGAAAGCCTCACCACGCAGGCTCTTATCATGTGCTCCCAGCCTGTGTTCTCCTCAGCCTTCAGGGGCCTTGTTTTGTTTTGAGGGTTTCACTTGGACCAATCTCATAAATCCTGCCCACCTACCTCCTATCCTTTGGATCCTGAGCTCCACCTGGCATCCTGTGCAGCCCTTGCTCAGCATGCCAGTGTTATGAACTGACATGGGACTCCCAGCGCTTGGCCTCTGCATTTGTAGAAGTGGAATTTTTCTCCCTCCCCAGAGCATCTTTTGATAAGGGTGGAGGTTTCTTTCTTTGTCTGTCGCGTTCTTCCTTTCTGGGTGCTTTGAGTGATTCTGCTTGAGCAGGGGGTTGGACAAGAGGGCCTTGAGATCCTTGCCAGCCTCAAACATTCTGGATTCTTTCTCTCTTTTTCCTTCTTTCTTTTTCTTTCTTTGTCTCCTTTCTCTCTTAGTTTCTTTCTTCTTCTGTCTTTCTCTCTTAGTTTCTTTCTTCTGTCTTTCTCTCTTAGTTTCTTTTTTCTGTCTTTCTCTCTTTTGAATTAAAACCATCTGAAAAAAACAAGACTGAGGGAAACTGGGGCTGAAGGATATTTCTTGCCCTCTCCTGTTTGCTTCCTTGTGTAATTTCCTTTTTAGACCTTCTCTGAATTTCACTTTTTCATGGAGCCCAGCGTGGCTGGTTATTTCATTTGGGCAGCTGGATTCCTTCAGTGCTGGTAATGAAGAGCTTCTGTTCCAACTTGGGTTTGGTTTGAGGAGGAGAGAGGAAGAGGAGAAGGTTTTATCACCCAGGATCGCCTCTCACATCACTTTATGCATTGAGGGAAGAAACAAGGTTCTTCTCTTTCGGGCACTTTTCGGTCTTAATGCTCTGAAGGAGGATGTGGCCAAACTGAGCCTCTGTTGTTTGGAAGTGAAGGTCAGTGCCTTAAGTTGCTGGCTTTGCAGCACAAAGTCAGATTTGCCCTGGAATCTCCCTGAAGAATTACTGGTTTCTGGATATAGTGATGAACAATAGATCTGTTAGGATTTATTTATTTACATGAATAAATTCATTAGTAGAACTAATTCTGTGCTATCCCATCACTTTATAAGGTGTTTGCCCCTCATCTCCTCTCCTCCACTCCCAAATCCCCATGTTCTGCCTGGGGGAACACATCTTCAAATCATATTTTCCTCTTGCAGTGAAAGATTTTTTCCACTCACAGATCATCTCCTCGCCAAAAGGAGGTTTTACGCTAAGGACATTCATCTCCTATGCTGAAAATGCTGGAATAATTTGAGAATTCCCTTTGCTTGACACCGATTTGCACAGGATCAGAGCCTGCTGTGAGCAATCCCACTGTATTTAAGAGTAATACTTGTATAGCACTCAGTATTTCAGAGTGTCAGACAAGGATTAATGTCTTCTCTCGCAGGCTTTTGGGGAGTGGGGGCTGTGCTGGCTGAAGGGTGGATGAGAGACGGTTGGCTGTGTGGATTCCATACCCTGGCATTTGCCTGGCTCCTGCCCCAGAACAGCAGGTCCCAGTGGTTTGAAGCTGAAAAAGAGGAGACTGAGAAGAGATCTTAGGAAGAAATGTTGTCCTGTGAGGCCCTGGCCCAGATTGGCCTGAGCAGTGGTGGCTGCCCCATCCCTGGAGGTGTTGAAGGCCAGGTTGGATGGAGCTTGGAGCCCCTGATCCAGTGGGAGGTGTCCCTGCCCATGTCAGGAGGTGGAACTGGATGGGCTTTTAAGATCTCTTCCAACCCAAATGATTCTATGATTCTTTTGAGAAGCAGAGATTTCAGGTCCAATTGCCCAATTCTGGTTTTTTCAGCGCAAGAGGTGGACTTGTATGTTCATAAGGAGGGCTTCCAGCATTTCCTTGGGTAGGAGTCCTTGTTTCCCTGAAATGCAGTTGCCTGCTCATGGAGACCGAGATCTGAGCCATGTGAGGATGGAGAAGCAGAAGAACCATGTCAGAAGTTTAGGGCTTTGTTCTGAAGGTTGGAAAGGGGCTAGGGAAAAGCATATGCCCTCTCCGGGAGGGAAGGAGGATCAGAAAATACTTCCCATCTTCCTGCAGAGCGGGATGAAGATACTGTGAGTGTGAGTCTGGCTGGCTGTGAGGTCTCCAAGTGCCCTCAAGCTCAACTTGTCCTGTGTTAGGAAGATTATCACTGTCCTGGGTTGTTTTAGCATGGGTGAATGTGGTGGTGCTCAGGACCATGCTGCTGCTCAGAGCTTGGGCAGGCAGCTGGGAAAGCTTGGAGCAGAGAGCGTGGGATGCTGGGGGATCTGGCAGCAGAGGTGAAGGAGCTCAGTTTGGTCTTTCCATAGTGTTGGGAGTGTTTGCCCAGTGCATTTGTATTTTGTATCAAAGGAAAAGTGGGGAGTTGAAAGCGTCTGACCCTTGGCTGGCATCCTGCTAGAAACCTTACCTTCCTCCCTGCCTACCACTCGCGTAAAGGAAACGGTTACGACAGAGCTCAGCTATTCAGGATCCCGCTCTCTCTCAGCTAATTTATGAGATAAGAGGTTGTTAAAGAATGTACATCGGGAAAGATGTGCAGAGCAGGGCTTGGGGGGCAGGGGAGGGGGCGGGTTGGCAGCCGCCTGGATGGGGATACGTTAAGAAACGGAGAAAGGACAGCAAAGGCTAAAAGTTGGGAGCCTTTTGGATTGAGCTGTGACTGGGGAAGATTAAATAGAGACAGGTTTCAGCAAGGGTTTGAGTCCTGTGGAATGATGCAGCCCTTTATGGTTTTTCACCAAGCACGAGGAGCTGGGAGCGCTGGGAAGTGAGCAGGAGTCTGTGCAGGCACTGGGGCTGCCAGCGTTGGCCCGGCTGCAGGAGAGGTTGGAGAAATCTCTGAGCAAAGAAGCGCCAAGAGGTTTAGCAGCAAATGTATTTGTTTTAGTGATGCCTTTGCCCACTGGAGGGGGTGTTTACGTGTGTGAATGGTACTGGTTACTTTCTTGGGGATTTATATTGCGTATTGTGGAGCACTTTGTCATAGAATCATGTTCTGGTTGCAAGGGGCCTTTAAAGCCTACCCCGTTCCACCCCATGCCATGGGCAGGGACACCTCCCACTGGATCAGGGGCTCCAAGCCCCATCCAACCTGGCCTTCAGCACCTCCAGGGATGGGGCAGCCACCACTGCTCTGGGCAACCTGGGCCAGGGCCTCCCCACCCTCACAGAAAAACGTTTCTCCTGAAGATCTCATCTCAATCTCCCCTCTTTCAGCTCCAAACCATTCCCCCTTGTCTTATCCCTGCACTTCTTCATCCAGGTTGGAGGTGGCTTGAGCCCCTGATCCAGTGGGAGGTGTCCCTGCCCATGGCAGGAGGTGAAACTGGGTGGGTTTTAAGGTCCCTTCGAACCCAAACCATTCTGTCTTTGTGATTTGGTGGTGGATGGGAATGAGTGGCAAAAGATTTCACTGGTAAAACCTTTGCTGATGTAAAACAGTGAAGACGAGCTTAAGAGAATGGGAGTAGTTGTTTCTCCTCAGAGCTGGCCAGCACCTCGTGGTGGGGTGAGGCATCCCTGGTTCTGTCTGCTGGCAGTGTTGGTGACCCAACTGCTGAGTTGTAGCTCACTGGGGTTCACTGAACCACAGGAGGTTTGGAGGACTGCAAAAGAGTCACAGAGAAACAAGGGGCTACTTAAGAGTCTCCCTGGCTGCTTAAGGCTGTGGAGGAGAGAGTGGGGGTTTCTTGAGGCTGAAAACACAGGGCCTGAGGACAGCAGAGCCAGGGTCTGTAGAGCAGAGGTGGGGGGGTGTTGTGGTGCTGGCTGTCAGGCAGAAGCCATACACAAGTGGCCCAACATACGTTTTTTAGGCACCTGAGCTTGACGTAGCAACACAACTACAACAGATTGAAGCATCTAGTTTCTGTAAATTATAGGAAAGAATGGCTTTTTGGGGAGCTCTCTCTCACCCTGTGCTTGTCCAGCGTCTGGTCCTTAGTCCCTGCATCCCCCAAATGCATCCCCATGTTGTGTTGGAGAGAAGCTTTCTTCTACCTCTTGCATGGAGCTGTTTGATGTGGCAAGAGTAAAGGCAGAGGAAAAAGGCTGTGGAGTGTGGTCTCTGTGTGAAAAGCACAGCATGATCTTTGCCGGGGGGTCTGTTGTGCCTGGACTCAGCTTTTGGGAGGAGCTGGGCTGGGAAGCGGTGGCTTTGCGGGTGACGGTCCCTCCAGGGCCTGGCTGGCGCAGTGGGGAAGGTAAGAGGCTTTGTGCAGAGTGCTTTGCTGGATGGAGTTAGCCCGTGACAGAACGGTCCTGGGGAACCTGGTACAGCCCAAACACATGACCATCCCTCCTGATAATCCCCTCGCAGACCCAAATCCCAGCGTGTGGCTGCAGCCTCCCTGCCTCCTCCCTGGCCCTCCCACTCTTCCCTAGGGGAACAGAAAAACCAGCAGGCAGCAGTCGTGGGACCTCGACAAGCTGAGCTAGGCAGGATAATGACAGAGAGGGACAACAGGGACGCGTCGGGAGCTTGATACCTGCTCTCACCATGCTCAGGATGCGCTGGATCCGAGCAGGTAATAGCACAGATCCCCCAACCCTTCCATGGCTCAGCTTCCTTTCCCCTCTGCCTCTCCATCTTTTCTTTCCAGTGTGATGATTTTTTTTTCCTGGTCCTCCTCTTTGCTCTCCATTTTGAGCTTCTCCTGCTCATCCAGCTTGGTGTCTGCTTCTGCTCGTCATGTGTCCTCAACCAGAGCAGGAAACGTGAGGCTGCTGGTGAATCTAGTTCCACCCTAGGGCCTAAGCAGAGGAGAGAAGAGAGAAAAACATCCCTCATCACCAGCAGCCTGGACATTCCTGGGCACAAAGGGAAGCTGCCACCTCCATCCCAGCAGGACCAGCAGCAGGAGGTTTCCAGATTCTTCAGCCAAAGCACTTGTCCTCATCTACTCCTCAGGACAAGGCTGGTGCAGAACAGTCTGCCTCTTCCAGTGTGTTTTTTTGTACTTCTCTAGGGTTCGCCCTTTCTCCCCAGTTTCCCAAAACCCACTTTTTCCTGTACAGGAAAAGGAGAGGACACCTGGAATACTACATCCAGTTGTGGAGTTCTTGGCACAGGGAGGACATGGAGGTGTTGGAGCAAATCCAGAGGAGGTCAAGGAGATGATCTGAGGACCGAAGCACCTCCTGTAGGAGGCCATGCTGGGAGAGTTGGGATTGTTCAGCCTGGAGAAGAGAAGGCTGCCTGGAGACCTTAGAGCAACTTCCAGGACTGAAAGGGACTCCAGGAAAGCTGGGGAGGGTCTCTTGATCAAGGAGTGCAGGAATAGGACAAGGGGAGCAGTTTGAAGCTGAAAGAGAGGAGATTGAGATGAGATCTTAGGGAGAAGTGTTTTGCTGTGAGGGTGGGGAGGCCCTGGCCGAGGTTTCCCAGAGCAGTGCTGGCTGCCCCATCCCTGGAGGTGTTGAAGGCCAGGTTGGATGGGGCTTGGAGCAACCTGATCCAGTGGGAGGTGTCCCTGCCCATGGCAGGGGTTGGAACCAGATGGGCTTTGAGGTCTCTTCCAACCCAAACCATTCTGTGATTCTATGACACCCAGATGGAGTGAGGCCAGCGAGCTGTCGGTGAGAGGGTGGATCTCTTAAGATGTCTGATAAGTAGTGGGTTGTGATTCAGAACAACTGACGTGCGCGCACGCCCACAGAGGCTCCGTCATCTTGGACGCAGAGCGGTACTTTGCCCATGTTCTGGTTAATGTATCTCCCCCAGGCTGGTGTCCTAGGTGCGATACCTGGACACGCACCAAGCTGGTGGGAGGAGGGAAGTAGCAGGGAGAGGTGGCTGTCGGGGCAGATTAGAAAGGAGTTGTGCTGGAGGTGTGACCAGGCTGATGGAAATAGGCACGTTGGTGACTCAGAGGTCCGGCTGACCGTGCTGCTCCCCGTGCTTGGGCTGGGGTTGCGCAAGGGCTGCTGTGTGCAGTGGATGTGGGAAAGTGATGCCGGTCAAGAAGGAGCCTTACTGGGGTGCTGAACAGGCAGGGTTGTCCTCTACTCCCTTGCATTTTTTCTGCTAAAGAAAGCTTTTGCTTGCATTCTGGGGCCGGAGTCATCCCAGCTGCCATGTCACCAGCTGGAATAACCCTAGAATAAAGTAGCTTGTGGGTATGGAGAGAGCTGGGCATTCCCTGGAGAAGCATAGCCCCACCTGAGTGGTGTGTGGGGGGTCATTTCTGCCTCCTGTCATAGCTCTTTGTCGTAGGTCTTCTTTGGGCTTTCTACTTTCACCTCCTCCTCTGCCCGCGGTTACGTAGTGAGAAATAAAACCAGGAGAGACCTTTTAAAGAAAAAAGAGATATGGGACGCTGTTGAACTTGCCCTCTTTTAGTTACCAGCCTTGTGGATTCTGACTGCTGGGACAAGATCTGGGTAATCTGGAGCTGGAAGCTGTGTTGGGAGGGTGCTGGGCTGTGGCTGCCGAACCCCTGGTTCCCAGCAGTGGTTCAGGTGTTTGTCCTGCCTCTGTGCTGCCCAACGGGGTCCTTGATGGCTTGGTATCTCTCCAGCCTATCTCTGCCTAGGGATTTCCCTGTCTGTGGATGGCCTTGCCCCAGCAGAGCTTGCTGGGTAACCCCCTTGCCTCTTTCCAGTAGTGTTGCTGATTGGACTTTGCACTGTCTGATAAGAAGCCCAGTAAGCTAAATGTGTCCGAGGAATGATTAACTAGCGTGTGCATTGCCAGAGGACAAGGGAGCAGCTGTGACTGAGGACATAAACAGGAACAGGCTTGTAAGCTTTTGTGGCTAAGCTGGTGTTTGCTGGATGCCCCTTCCATGTGCCAGCTGATAGGGTAACATCACTTAGGAGAGAGAACCCACACCATGGTCTCCTTGGTACTATCAAGGTACCATTCCAGGTATCATTCCAGAGAGGTACCAGACCTAGGAATGGACAGAAGAGGGATGAGGCTGTGTCAGATCAGCAGGAGACGTGCAGAGTCCAAGGGAGGACACTGCTGTGTGTCGGGGATAAACATACATACTTCTCTTAGAAGTAGAGGGTTTGGACACCACACTTGGCTATCCAGTTGTTCCCGCTTATGTTTTCATGGATAAACCCTCTTATTCCTATTGACCAACATGTTTTGTTATAGCCTTGCTTACCCTCCAGACCGGCACCATTTGCCCTGCACAGTGGGGACAGAGGATGTCGTGGAGATGAATGGTCCTGGACTCAGGATGATAAAGTTGGATGGTCCAGATCAGCCCAGGACCCTCTCTTCCTTCTTTCTCTTCAGGAAAGGGTTCTTTCCTGAGGGAAGGCATAATGTGATACTCAGGGTCCACCACTTATCTCACTGAACTTTGGTTTGATGCAGTTACTCCAAACAGCAAAAGGGAGATCTGAGAGCGAAGCTGTGGGGCTGGGGAGAGCAGAGAATAGAGAGGTAGATTTGTAGCGGAATGAGAGTAAACACTGGTGTTTTGCTGGCTTTTGGGATGGTGGCAAGGAGAACTGTTTGGAAAAGCCATTGCTGGAGTTTTAAATAGCCTTGATGTGCTTGGCTCCAGGATTCAAGAGCAGGGCCTGGGGTGAAGCAGAGGCAGTGGTCCTGGGAGCGCCACGTGGCTTTGATCGTGATCCTGTGGCACATTCAGGGCCAGCAGGCAGGGATGGGAGTCCTTCCTGCTGGTGGACAGCATCAATGCTTCTCTTCCACATCCCCGTTGCTGGGACAGGTGGGCTTGGTCCTAGGAAAGCTGGCATCAGTCTCTGCAGTGCTTAAAGTTTTCGTAACTTCCTTGGACTTATCCTACTCTTTTTCTCCCACTTTTCTCTTTCCCTGTCCTTCTTCCCTTTTGCTCTATCCAGTCATCTCCAGCTGCTCTCATGGCTTGTTTGCAGGGTTTTGAAGCAGACGCAGTGAGTTCTGCCCTAAGTAATCACAATCTACATCAGTAGGAAGAGGAAAAAGAGGGGATGCGATTGCAGACCAGTGTGTGGTGTGAATAGGGACTGAACAGCCTCACTAGAGCAGTGTGGGAATGGACCAAAAGTGAACAAGGAGCTGGTAGGCCCTTGCAATGACAACAGCCGTGGTCCAGCTTTGGGAGATCTCCGCTTCTTAAAAACAACAGTAATTACAGTAATTTTCGATGGGACTGATTGGTTTTTTTTTTCCTTTAGAGCCTTTTTTCATCATCCCAACACTGCAACCGTGTGGTATCTCAGGAGACTTGCTCTGTTTTTTTAACCCAAGGAGAAGAAAAGATTAACTGGTGGGGAGGAGACCGCACAGGGAATGGGACAGGGAAGACACAGGTGTAGGGTGTTCAAAAGAGTTGGAAACCTCATCCCTGTGAGCCGTCTGTTGGCTGGAAGGCGAGGAAAACAGAGTGTGCTGAGCCACTCTTGCTTGTTACCTTGAGAAGTGGAGGTGATCTAAAGAGTAAATGCAACTTCATTTGGAGTGTGAAGAGTCACTTGGTTTGTGTCTGACGATGCTTATTAATCAACAACTCTGTCTTATGTGTTTCATCCCATGGGCTGATTACAGGCAACTGCTAGAAGCCTCCATGAACAGGAAACCAAACAAGTTATCAGCCTGCTCGATCTTGGCTTATCTCTTGTGTTATGACAAGGGATGGTTATGGACATTGATCCAATAGAGCACTAAAAAGCACGCTTTGACTTTATTGGAAATGAAACACCTGCTTAAGTAAAGCAAAAGCTTAAAACCTGTGCATTATAAGGGCTATCAAGCTGCTTGCTGATAATAGAATCAATGCTCCACTCCATATAAGAACAGAAATGATTTTTTTCCCTGAGGAGATCCTATCCAAATCAAAATCTGAGGTAAATGAGGAGTTCTGGGTGGGGGGGGAGCAGGACGACTCAGTCCATCTCACCTCCCTCCTGTCTATTTTAATTTAGTCTTTGGAAAGGGGTGCTGGAACAGAGAGGTGGATGGTGATGGGTTGTCACATGCAGCATAGTGGAACATGTGATGAAGAGAGAAGGGTGGTAAACAATGTTTCAAAACTCATCTCCCCAGTGTTGAGGGGCTGAAGAGACACAAGAAGCAGCAATGTGGGGTCTGCAGACTGGAGATGGTTTTCACAGCCCAGAATGAGAAGTTTGGGTTCTGGAGACAGTGCTGGTGTGCAGAGGCTGGAACAGGGGTGGGTCAAAAGTCAACTCAGTCCAACAAGATGATCTGGTGGTGGAACATCAGGGTAGGAGCAGCCTTTCCTGCTTGTCTGCTTTTAGACACAGATACACTTAGGAGGTACCTGTGGATGCAACGGATCATGGATGATCACTGATAAGAGATTTTTACCATGGATTTTCAGCATGGATTTTTCCTAACTGAGTGAAGGCGCGGATTTGTAGGTGATTGTGACATTGGGCCACATTTGGCTTTGAAGGAGATGAGAATGGTACCAGTGAGGCTGAGCTGAGGTGGGTAGTAACTTGGTACCAAACACCACAAATATTTGCCACCACTGGTGCTGAGCAATGCTTTGTCAGGAGAACATAACATGTAGGCTGAAATGCTTTTGTTTCACTCTCTGAAGAAGAGATTCTGAGGTTTTCTGATCTTCTTTATTTCAACTCTCTTCTCTGCAGTTTTGCAAAGCAATACACAGTAAGAATGAGCTTTGAGAATGAAATAGTAGGAAGGAGGTGGAGAAAGTTGGCCTGATGTGTCCTCGTTTTGTCTTTTAAGATGTAGGTTGCTCAGCCAGTGAACAATCCACGTTCAGCAGGTGAAAAGGGGACATGAGCTCTGAGAGCGGAGGTTGTTCCCTGGGGATTGTCACCTCCTGAAGGAGACTTGTGGAGGGCAGAACAAAGCCTTGAGTTTTGTAGGAGTCACTCCTTCTTTGCCTGTTGTTGAAATGGCTCAGGGTGGTGTTTGTTGCTTTAAAGCTTTTGTTCATTGCTATTCCACAGCACTCAATGAATCCAAAGGTTTCGTGTCAATGGGCAGTTGGGAAGTCTCATATTGTTAAGGCGTTTGTCCTCATTGCTGGTTGAGATGGAGCAGGAATGAGCTTTGAACCTCTTTGGACTGGCAGAGGGAGACAGGCTCTGCCCTGAAGTCTTTATGGTTCGGGTGAAGGGTGGAAGAGTGGAGAGATGAGCCTCCTCATTTACAGAGACAGCTGAGGACCACCTGAGACAGTCACCTCTCCTCTCTGTTCTCATCCCTGTCTGCTCCTCTTTTCCTGCTTACTTTCTGATTTCCCTTACTTTGACGATGTCATTCCTTAATTTTAAGATGCTTAACTGAGTTTGAGGTTAGAAGGAGCTATCCGATCATCTAGCCTGACCCATATAACACCATTGAGCAATGCAATCTCCAGATGAATCTATGAAGGAATCATAGGTTTGGTGTTTTTTTTTAATTGCCTCAGGGAATTTGTAGATAAGATTGAGGTTAACATCCTCGCTTTGCCGAGGGAACTGTAGGACTCCTCATCACGTGTGTTTGTGGGTTTGTGTTTCATCTGTGAAAGAAAAAACCCAAGAGACCAACCCCAAACCCCACAGTTCTGGTTTGGGGCTCGTACAGGAAGCAAAATGTACTGCTGAACTGGGAGAAACTGGTCAGTCTTTGCTCTTGGCTCAGCCCTGAGAGTCTGCATGGGCTGAGAACTTCTCTGAGAGACTGGAGAAGTCAAAGAGACTTGTAGATTGTCGGGAATTCCTGTGTATGTGCAGTAGGGTGTTATATGAAAAACAAAGAAACAAATAAACAAACAACAGCCATTCTCAAGAAAAACACAACATACAGGTCAGCTAGCACTGGTGCTTTGCCTCTGTCACAGTTTTGGGGTGAGATCCATCTCTTCCTTTCTTGTATCAGTGGAGCCCCTTGCACGAGTGACTACGTGGAAGCAAGAAGCCAGTAATCATGGGATCTCCTTTGTCCTGTGTGGGCAGAGATGTCATAGAACCATAGAATGGTTTGGGCTGGAAGAGACCTCAAAGCCCATCCAAAGCCCATCCAGTTCCACCCCCTGCCATGGGCAGGGACACCTTCCACTGGATCCGGTTGCTCAAAGCCCCATCCAGCCTGGCCTCGAACACCTCCAGGGATGGGGCAGCCACGAAAAACCTCAACAATTTTTGCTGTGCTATCTTGGGGGACTTTGGGGTGGCTGAAACTCTTGTCATTTATCTTCTTGGCTCAGCTTTCTTCCCCAGAATTTGTCACAGTCACCACTGCAGCCGTCCCAGCCTTTTAGATCACCTTTCATTTGTAGCTCCCAGTGTTGCTTATAGGTAGTGAGGAATTGTCCTACAAGCTTTGAAAGGAGATTAGCTTCAGAATCAATGTTAGCACTTCTGAAGTTCAGGGATGGTTTGTCACTTGTGTATCTGCTTCCAGGGAAGCTCCGTTCACAGTTGAGGACTTGTCTGAAAGAGTTGGGGCCAGGGCTGAACCCAGCGTGCTGTGCTATACAGAGGGTTCTGCTGGGAGTGGGATCAAGTCCATGCTCTCCTTGCTCCCCTTCCATGGACAACTCATGATTTATGGAGCTGTGGTAACATGCTGTGGATGAATTTTGCTAACAGAACCCTCTTGGGAGGATTGGTGACCTACAGTGGGGATAAGGAAATAAGACTATGTTGTCAAAAGTGTTCCTGAATTGCTAATCGACTTCTAATCCCTGAGTTACCTGTGAAACCTTTGTCCACAACCCAATGATGTGGAGAACCTGAAGAGCAACAATTGTGGTTTTCTCTGCTGAGGAAGCTTGGGTTTGTCTTCCTGAGCTTCTCGTATCTGTTGGGACGCTGTCTGCTGCTTCTGTGTTGTGTTGGAGCACTGCGGGCTCTACGACTAGGAGGGATCTCCAAGATATTTGAGGGGTAGAATTGCTCCTAGAGCTTCTCTTTGAGTGTAATTTTATATGGTTCCCAAAAGGTGGTGACGAGTAATATTAATATTCATGTTTCTTGACGTCAGACGTGAGAGCCTTGGGCCTGCTGTGGCCGTGCTTTGCAAGCACGGAGGAGCAGATGGTCCCTGACCTGTATGTTCCACCTTGCTGGGAAAGCTGTTGCTGTCTTATTTTGTGGCTAACATTGTCAAATTGTAGAATTATAGAATCACTGGTTGGAAAGGATCCACTGGATCATTGAGTCCAACCATTCCTAACAATCCCTAAACCATGTCCCTCAGCACCTCATCCACCCGTCCTTTAAACACCTCCAGGGAAGGTGACTCAACCACCTCCCTGGGCAGCCTCTGCCACTGCCCAATGACCCTTTCCGTGAAATTTTTTTTTCTGATGTCCAGCCTAAACCTCCCCTGGTGGAGCTTGAGGCCATTCCCTCTTGTCCTGTCCCCTGTCACTTGGGAGAGAAGGCCAGCTCCCTCCTCTCCACAACCTCCTTTCAGGTATTTGGAGGGAGCAATAAGGTCTCCCTTCAGCCTCCTCTTCTCCAGGCTAAACAACCCCAGCTCTCTCAGCCGCTCCTCATAAGACTTGTTCTCAAGGCCCTTCACCAGCTTTGTTGCTCTTCTCTGGACACGCTCCAGAGCCTCAACATCCTTCTTGTGGTGAGGGGCTCAGAACTGAACACAGGATTCGAGGTGCGGTCTCACCAGCGCTGAGTACAGAGGGAGAATAACCCCTGGACCTGCTGGTGAACCCATTTCTGATACAAGCCAAGATGCCATTGGCCTTCTTGGCCACCTGGGCACACTGCTGGCTCATGTCAACCAGATCCTTCTCCTCCAGGCAGCTTTCTAGCCACTCTTCCCCCAGTCTGTAGCACTGCATAGGGTTGTTATGCCCCAAGTGCAGGACCCGGCATTTGGCCTTGTTAAACCTCATGCCATTGGTCTCAGCCCAGCGGTCCAGCCTGTTCTGATCCCTTTGCAGAGCCTCTCTACCCTCCAGCAGACCCACTCTTCCACCCAGCTTAGTGTCATCTGCAAATCTTGCACTTTGACTGGAATATCCTCTCCATGAGACTGTAACTGGCTGTGTTCTTCAATGTGAGTTCATGTACCTGAGGATTCAACCACTGCTCAG